>NC_086176.1:2831283-3145870 GCF_023053635.1 Elgaria multicarinata webbii
TTGTTCCCTCCCCAGCAGGGTTTCCAACCCCCCCTTTAAATTTTATTTATTTTTTCTGAACAAGGCTCTGCCGAGGTATGGAGCCTTGCTCAAATCTTAAAAAGTTGAGGGACTTCTTTAGTGTGGAGCTTTGGAGCTTTGCCCCTGGATTGCTTCAGAGCGGCGACAGGTGATCTACATGATGCAGCCGCCACTCCAAAGCAATCCAGGGGCAAAGTGCCCGTGTGGACAAGCCCCAGGAAGTCTACAAATAACCATAATTTCCTGTTTCAGCCAAACCAAGGATCTATGGTTACCAGGTTTGGAACAAGCCACGAACTTAAATCAACTTCAAACCATGGTTTAAAATTACACCTTGTTGAAATTTTACTCCTGGCAGTTCAGACAAAACAGGAAACTAGTTAATTGGAGTCTTGCTGGGTTGATTGCTATGAAGAGGGAAGGGGCTGTGTGTGGGGGTGAACTCAGTCTATAGGGTGACCATATGAAAAGGAGGACAGGGCTCATGTATCTAACAGTTGTATAGACAAGGGAAATTCAGCAGGTGTCATTTGTATATATGGAGAACCTGGTGAAATTCCGTCTTCATCACAACAGTTAAAGGTACAGGAGCTATACTAGAGTGACCAGATTTACAAGAGGGCAGGGCACCTGCAGCTTTAACTGCTGTGATGAAGACGGAATTTCATTTCATTTCATTTCCATTTATTGAATTTTTATACCGCCCAATAGCCGAAGTTCTCTGGGCGGTTTACAAAAATTAGAACTACAACAATATTTAACAATATACTAATCAGCAACATCACAATAATACTCAAAAATATACTAAATACAAGTTCACAGCAAAACAAACCAGATAAAAAGAAAAGAAACAGCGTTTCTCCCCCTGAAGCAGCGCCTCTCTTCAGCTCCAGCCTTGCTTTTAAAGCCTCCAGGTGGGGGGGGAGGGGAGCAGGTGGAATAGCTCACCCTTGGTGGAACAGCGTTTCTCCCCCTGAAGCAGCACCTCCCTTCAGCTCCAGCCTTGCTTTTAAAGCCTCCAGGGGGGGGAGGGGAGCAGGTGGAATAGCTCACCCTTGGTGGAACAGCGTTTCTCCCCCTGAAGCAGCACCTCCCTTCAGCTCAAGCCTTGCTTTTAAAGCCTCCAGGTGGGGGGGGGAGGGGAGCAGGTGGAATAGCTCACCCTTGGTGGAACAGTGTTTCTCCCCCTGAAACAGCACCTCTCTTCAGATCCAGCCTTGCTTTTAAAGCCTCCAGGTGGGGGGGGAGGGGAGCAGGTGGAATAGCTCACCCTTGGTGGAACAGTGTTTCTCCCCCTGAAACAGCACCTCTCTTCAGATCCAGCCTTGCTTTTAAAGCCTCCAGGTGGGGGGGGGAGGGGAGCAGGTGGAATAGCTCACCCTTGGTGGAACAGCGTTTCTCCCCCTGAAGCAGCACCTCCCTTCAGCTCCAGCCTTGCTTTTAAAGCCTCCAGGGGGGGGAGGGGAGCAGGTGGAATAGCTCACCCTTGGTGGAACAGCGTTTCTCCCCCTGAAGCAGCACCTCCCTTCAGCTCAAGCCTTGCTTTTAAAGCCTCCGGGGGGGGGAGGGGAGCAGGTGGAATAGCTCACCCTTGGTGGAACAGCATTTCTCCCCCTGAAGCAGCACCTCCCTTCAGCTCCAGCCTTGCTTTTAAAGCCTCCAGGGGGGGGAGGGGAGCAGGTGGAATAGCTCACCCTTGGTGGAACAGCATTTCTCCCCCTGAAGCAGCACCTCCCTTCAGCTCCAGCCTTGCTTTTAAAGCCTCCAGGGGGGGGAGGGGAGCAGGTGGAATAGCTCACCCTTGGTGGAACAGCGTTTCTCCCCCTGAAGCAACACCTCCCTTCAGCTCCAGCCTTGCTTTTAAAGCCTCCAGGGGGGGAGGGGAGCAGGTGGAATAGCTCACCCTTGGTGGAACAGCATTTCTCCCCCTGAAGCAGCACCTCTCTTCACCTCCAGCCTTGCTTTTAAAGCCTCCAGGTGGTGGGGGGCAGGTGGAATAGCTCACCCTTAGTGGAACAGTGTTTCTCCCCCTGAAGCAGCACCTTTCTTCAGCTCCAGCCTTGCTTTTAAAGCCTCCAGGTGGGGAGGGGAGCAGGTGGAATAGCTCACCCTTGGTGGAACAGCGTTTCTCCCCCTGAAGCAGCACCTTTCTTCAGCTCCAGCCTTGCTTTTAAAGCCTCCAGGGGGGGGGGGAGGGGAGCAGGTGGAATAGCTCACCCTTGGTGGAACAGCGTTTCTCCCCCTGAAGCAGTGTGAGTGGGTGACCATATGAAAAGGAGGACAGGGCTCATGTATCTTTAACAGTTGTATAGACAAGGGAAATTCAGCAGGTGTCATTTGTATATATGGAGAACCTGGTGAAATTCCGTCTTCATCACAACAGTTAAAGGTACAGGAGCTATACTAGAGTGACCAGATTTACAAGAGGGCAGGGCACCTGCAGCTTTAACTGCTGTGATGAAGATGGAATTTCACCAGGTTCTCCATATATACAAATGACACCTGCTGAAATTCCCTTTTCTATGCAGCTGTTAAAGATACAGGAGCCCTGTCCTCCTTTTCAAATGGTCACCCTATCAGTCTAGGAAGCTGAGATATGATTGTTGGAACATGGTATATATAGAGAGGCTGACCCTGACTGTACCCAGGATTAAATGCTTTCTGGGCAGAGGGGATGAAGGGGGGGGGCAGGGGTAGGCAGACTGCCAGCCAAAAGAAATACCAGGAGTAGTATGAAACCAATGGCTTTTGTTTCTTAGTTTGTTTCTTGCCAGGTGGCTGTCTTGGCGGAATCTACACTACTGCCTTTAAAGTGCTTTAAAGCACTTTGAAAACGTTTTGAAAACTGTATGCAGTGTGTCCTGGGCTCCAACAGTTGTCAAAACTGTTATAAAGCGCTTTAAAGCATTTTAAAGCAGTAGTGTAGATCCTGCCCTGGATTGTTTTTCCAGTATGGCTTCAATGTTAGGTAATGGGCAATTTTTAAATTTGAGAACATTTAAATTAACTAGTATTATAGCAAATGAGCATTGATTGAATTGTCCCCACTGCACACAATCACTTTTTAATAAGTGGCAACCTTCTTGCCAGCATCTGTTGAGCAGAAAGATAAGAATTTGTGTCTTAAAAGCAGGTAATAGAACAACAAGACTGAGCTAAGTGGAAGGGGAAATGCTTCCTGCACTTTTTCTCCACTATGAGTGTGTGTGGAAGGAAGAATTGTCATATGAGCACATGGTCTTAATATGAAGGTTTGCTTCCTTCCTCTTGTTTTGTGGTTGGAATCCATGGATTAGTACCCTCTAGAAATGTCGGACTGCAACTCCCATCCCTATCCAATGGTTTTCTGGCTGGAATGATGGGGGTTGTAGTCCAACACCAAGTTGGGGAAGGCCGGTCCATGGTGTGTTACATGCCTGTGCCGCATTATTTATCCATCTGGGCTTTTGCTCATGAGGCTTATTTGCAGAAAGAAAGGGAGGTAATAAATCAGCCATGGGAAGAGCCACTCAAGGAGGAAGCAGAGCCAAATATGTTACTTAACTTGTTGAACCCAGATGGATAGGAAAGAGCAGAACCAGAAGGGAAGAGAATGCAAGAAGGAACAAGATAGTTAGGTTGATGCCAGGGGTTGCCAGCGTTTGATTTAGAAATGATGGTACCTGGCCCAGGTGAATCCAGCAGCCAGAGCTGATCACAAGACTGTTCTGCTTGCCAATGGGGCTAGTGTGGGCAGACACAGTGGCTAGGCACCAACTAAACATGGTTTGTGAGATCCAAATCTAGGGTCTTACATGGTTGGTTTTGTTTTTAACAATGATTGGGGAAGTGGCACCCTGGGAAAGGCAGCCACCCTTTCTTCCTGTGCCCTTCCCCCAATCAAAACACAGTCTGGTGGAATGGTTAGAGGGCTGGATCTTCCAAGCCTATGTTCAAATTCCCACTTGGTATGATGCTCACACAGACACACTTAGCATGGTCTACATTGCATGTTTGTTGTGAAGATGACAGGGAGAAATCACAAGTATGCCATTCTGAGCAATTTCAAGAACATAAGAAGCACCATGCTAGATCAGACCAAGGGTCTATCTAGTCCAGAACTCTGTTCACATAGTGGCCAGCCGTCGGCCAGGGACTAACAAAGCAGGACATGGTGCAACAGCACCCTCCCACCCATGTTCTTAAAAGCAGGTAAACCATGTTCCCCAGTTACTGTTGCACCCAGGTGTACTGCCTCGAATACTGGAGATAGCACCCAACCATCAGGGCTAGTAGCCATTGATAGCCTCTGCCTCCAGGAATTTATCCAACCACCATCCAAATTGGTGGCCATCACTACATCTTGTGGTAGGGAGTTCCATAATTTAACTGTGTACTCTGTGAAGAATTACTTCCTCTTATGATAATAATATCACTATTACCTCTGTACAGGTATTGAACAACCAGAAGTCCTAAAAATAAGGACTTATTTTCCTTATAAGCCGTTCAATCCACCTTAGATTTGAGACTCAGCTGAGTTGGGGTTCCTGACCCCAACTCAGTTTGAATAGTTTGAATAGTTGACCTCTTGTTCTAGTAGCTTTCTTCCTATATATTGCCTGAACTCCTTACTGAATTGTGAATCCCCCAATGGACTATTATTCACAACCTAGAAACAGGTTAATTCAGATTTGTCTGGCGTTCCTTCCCCTCATGTTGTATCATCTTTTGTTGTAGTTGTTGGGTTCGATCCAGACTTAGTCAGCATACCCCCATTGAAATGCATGTCCCATTGATTTCAATGGGTCTGCTCCTGGTATGACTAAGGCCTTAGCTAGAACGGGCAAAATCCCGGGGCAAACCCTGGGATCGTCCCTGTGCATCCACATGATGCACAGGGGATCCCAGCATCAGGGAGGGATGATCCCTCCCTTGCCCCGGGACCGTGCCCTCCCCTTTGGGCCTGCTTTTTCCGTGGTCCCGGGATGAGCCAGAGACCACAGAATGTGTGACCCATTGCTGCGGCTTGACCTGGCTCCGCGCGATTCCTTGCACGGAGCCGGGAGCCGCTCACAGAGCTCAGCGCTCCTCAGGAGCGCTGTGCCTATCAAGGGTAGGGTGGGGGGAGTGGGGAAATTAAATTATTTTTTAAAAAAGAGTTACCTTAGGTGCACAAGCGTTCGTGCACTACTTCCTCTTTAAAAAATAAAAAAAATGGCAGGCGCGACACCTCTGCTCCTGAGGTTGTCGCGCCTCATGTGTAAACGGAGGAGGGATCTCATGTTAAGCACAACACGAGATCTTCCCTCCTTCATCGTGGGATAGAAGGTAGGTCTAGCTAAGGCCGGAGTCTCAATCCATCCAATGTCAACAAATGTCTTCTCCTGTCCATACATGGATCAAAGTATGTGTGCCAAGTTTCTGACACTCTTTTAATCTTGAATGACTTGCTAACATCAAAGAAGTATGTAAGTATTTTTCATTTCACTTCCCAGAAACATTTGCTGGAACAGACTCAGAGTTTGGGCCCTTTTGTGGGATGTTGTCTTGCTGACTTCCTCTTAGGCTTGAATCACGTGCAAGCATCCTCCAGCTAAAGTTCCAAGGGCTCGCCTCCTGCTCTTCTCCTTTCACTCGTTAACTGGATGTCGAGATCTCGAAGTTGGCTGAGGAAACCAGAGTTTGGGCAGACCCCTCTGTGTCCCCGCACAGTCTTTAGGGCATCCACAAGGGTCTTGTTTTCACAAATCATCAAGAAGGCAAGCACAAGGGTTGCTGAGCGACTTATCCCCATGGCACAGTGAACTAAAACTTTGCCTGCAATTTTTTTTTAAAAAAAAGTGGTTACGTGTACAGTAGATGTTATGATCATACCAAAAAACTTGGTGAATATTGAGACTTGTCAGTAAACCAAGAGTTTATCAGGCCCAGTGGGAAATGACAGAATCCGCCAATAAATAATGATATCTGGGCTTTTATTTAAAACTTTTTCTGACACTCATTTTCACCTGGGCTTTTCGAATCTTACCAGTAAATGTCAACATATGTTCATCTAGCTGACTTATGAAAAGTGGCTCTCATTCAGTGCTGATGACAGAATGCAGAGGAGATCAACCTTGTACACCGTCATTATATTAGCCTTAGGGCTGGTTTTTATCTTTCCTCGTCCACACCCCATCTCGTTCCTTGTGGCTACTGTTCATATTTTATTTATTTGATTTCTGTTGCACTCCTCCTCTGGGATGCTTAAGGCAGTTTCTGTTGGGCTCCCATGCAGACTTCCATCCAGAGTTTTACCAGTAAGGTCTGCTTAGCTTTAACAATGACTAGCATCACATGCCTTTGGACAATTCTCGTCATCCAACTTTCCACAGATGAAAAGAGGTTGGGGGCTGTCTATACATTTTAAAAGTCCCGTGGTGGCTGCACGGTGCTGCTGTGTTGGTTATACGATGCAGCAGCCACCTCAAAGCCACTTCAAGGCTTTCCTGCAAAGCTTCAAATTTAAAAAATCTCAGGGACTTTCCCCAACTTTTTATGCTGGAGCGAGTTGACTCTGGCCCTTCTGCTGTCTGTCCTCACTCTGGTGTTGAGGTGGAGGTCTTCCCAAGCAGATGGCGACCCCTTGATTGGTTGCCAGAAGCCTGGGCTGGGGATTTCACCTCCATCAAAAGCTGGCATTGCTGATTGGGCTTTTGATGGTAGGGAAAGTCACAACCACATGGGGGAGGAGCTACACAAAAGAGAGAGAGAGAAAGAGAGTGCACCAGCAAACCCTGACTGGTGATTTCTCGGGGTTGCTTTTGTCACAAAAATTGCCTCTCTGTTCCCCCTCCCCTTCTTGCTAATCATTTCTACTCAGGGGGATTCTTGTCAGTATATTTAGAGCTTGAATGGCCTGTTCACATGCAGCTACCCATTTCTGCATGGGGATTAGCCACTGTCACCCCGCAGCAGTGGAAGGACAGGTTTTTGCAAAAGCGGATGCAACGTGGCGCCGTCAAGGCAGCCCCCAAGTTCTGTCCATGACAGGGTGGGGCTGCATTGGTGTCTAGCAGCCCGCACTTCAGCTTTGATCTGCCCACTTTTTTCCAGAGCCCCAGGCCCACCTCTGGCATACAGCCCCCAAAAGGCTCTCTGGAAGGGAATGCAGCTCTTGAGCCGAAAAAGTTTCCCCAGCTCTATTCTAGCCAGTTACATTATACAGCAATGTCCATCTGTGCACTGTGTAAAATGACTGCCAGGACATCTGTGCATTATATTTACCTCTAGGAGAGTTTAGTGCTGCTCTTATATATTTAGCAGCTGGGTGGAAATAAATGCTGAGATCAAACTTTGGGTCATCATCTGCTTCAACTCCATAGTAATCCACTACCAGGTCTTTGTAGAACTTGGCTCCGGTGTCAATGTGGAATCTTCCAGCAGCAGCATTCACAATGTGGGTGATACACATTTGGCGAAGCTGCTCTATGTCACGAGCTATATATCTACAAGAAAAGAGTGCTTGGATAATATCTATTAGTACATGATGTATACGTCTTCCCACAGTGAGTCCCTACCTCAGGCAAGTTCTCCACTCAACCTCAGTTTGCGATGTACTGGACCAGGCTGGCTTCAATATACTTGCCCTTTGGGCTTCAGTGCTCCTCCTCCTGCATAGGCTGCAGGCAAACAACTGGTGTTTGTTTTGTTCTTTAGAGAGTTGAAGGCGGTGCACTAGAGGTATTGTTCCCCATAGAATGCATACACAAGAAACTTCTATCCACTGTGTTCACAGGTTTGGCAGGTTTACAAGACAAGGGGACAAAGAAGTTCCGCGTGCAGCCCAAAGGAAAATGATGCCTCTGTGAGGGCTGAGCTGCCAGTCATATGTGAATACAGATAACAAGCCCTGATGGCCTCTTAACCCAACGTTTAACAAAAAGCAACTTTGAGAGGGGATGATTTTTGAAGTGGAAAAGCACCGGAGGGGAAGAGAGATGGTTTTGTTCAATGATGGGAAATTGCATCGAAGGGCCAGCGGCCTTTGCCAATTTTTTTAAGTGCTGAAAAATGCCAAACTTCTAGGAACAGGCACCAATTTGGCATGATGCCTGAATGTCTGAGGTTTTTTTTAACACTGATGGTATTTTTTCATATATTGAAATGTTATAATCTGGTTTTCAACAAAATGTTATCAGGCTTGAGTGTAATAAAGTCATGAAAATATGCACAAAAACATTAAAAACATTCACTTCATCAAATAATCCAAAAATGCAGCAATAAATCAGTCCCTCTGTGAGCTCAGGAGGTGAGGTGAGTACTGGAGCCAAAAGGAGGCCACTGAGGGCCTTGCTAGATGGCAGGTTAGCCCAGTGCGAGGCCCGGGCTTGTCCCTGTACATCCAAATTACACACAGGGGATCCTGGGCTCAGGCAGGGTTCAAGCCGCCCTGGTCCCGGGTTAACCAGCACCGCTTTTGGCCACGGGCGTGTAGACCATTCCGCCGCTTTTCCCGGCTACCACATTTACACACGAGTAGACAGGAAAAGCGGAAGACGGGCCACAGTGCTTCCGCCGCTGCTGACTCCCCTGGCCTGTGTTGGCCTCCATCGCTGAGTCCCCTGGCCTCCATTTCCTGCCCCCCCATGTCCCCTGGCCTGCGATCCCGCCACTGCCGCGTCCCTGGCCTGTGATGCCCGGCGCTGCCATGTCCCCCGGCCGGGCATCACAGGCCAGTGACATGGCAGCGCTGGGCATCACAGGCCGGGGACTCGGCAGCGGAGGCCAACACAGGCTGGGGACTCAATGGCGGCAGGATCATAGTCCAGGGGACCTGGGAGGGGTGGGAAACAGAGGCTGGGGACATGGGGGGCGGGAAATGGAGGCTGGGGACATGGGGGCAGGAAGCAGAGGACATCGGGAGATCGGGAGGATTGGAGTCCAGGGGAGATCATGGGGAGGGGAAATCGGGGGAAGGGGGGAGCAGGGGACCCAATTTTTTTTAAAAAAACCCACCTACCTTTTCCGGTGGTGTGTTCCTGCACACGCGGCCCCTTTAAACTAAAAAAAATAAATGGTGGACGCGACAGGTCCTCCTAGCAGCCCGTTGCGTCTTACGTATAGATAGGGGCGACGGCCTGCGCTACTTTTAGCGCAGGCTGGCCCCTCCTCCCACACAGATTCCCCAGTGGGTCTAGCAAGGCACTGAGAAACAAGAGGGACCAGTATGCTCAGAAGTTTGCTGACAGAGGGGTTTGCAGAAGTACATCAGATATTTTGAAAAGAACCTAATGGGGGCAAAAAAGAGCAGTGCACAATGAGGAACCAGCATGCTAAGTGGTTACAGAATGGTGAATGTCATTTGGGTTGGGGGGAGTAAACAAAAGTTGGGTGTGGAGGAGCTGGATTGATTGGATAAAATCCCTTTTGCTGTAACCTAGCATTCAAATGAGCCTAAAAAAATTGCAAATGTACTTTTATCTTGCAGCCACATTGGTTATTAAACTAAAGTGTTGTTTTTCTAACCTATCAGTTAATAATACTTGGCAATAAAGAATGGCCAGTAGTAGCTCTGATATTACCCCAGCTTCTAGGCCAAGGGTGGGAAGCCTGTGGCTCTTCAGATGTTGCTAGATTATAACTCCCATCATCCCTACCATGCTGGATGGAACTGATGGGAGTCTGGAGAGTCACACGTTCTCCACTCCTTTTCCAAGCTGAGGAATGAGGACCCACAAGTGCTGTGGAAACCATGACAGTACAGTAGAATAAGTCTTTCATATGCCTTTTCTTCTTTGACAGGACAGTGATTATAATATGGGAAGATTGTTCTCTATAAGCTGTGTAATTGCCATTTTCTTACAGATCTCCAATGTAGAGGTTAGGCCAGACTTCATTGATGTTGCCATCGCATGGTATGGGTGTCCATAGCATGCGCTGGAGCTCTCTCAGTTCTGGTGTCTCATAGCAGCTCTGGCTGTGGGAAGAGTGGCTTGAAGGTGTCCGTATCCCAGGACGCTGCAAGTCATCGCTGTTTAGTGAAGCCCAAGACATTCTGAAAGGCAATGGAGAGAGCAGATTGTCCTTTAGCCTTACGTAGGTCTGGGTGGAGTAGTGGTGTGAGTTCTGGACCTAGACTCGAGAGGCCCTGATTTAAATTTTTACTCAGCGATGAGGCTCACTTTACTCAGCCCATCACTTTCTCCCTCAGCCCAGTAAAATGTACAGTAATTCTGGGCAGCAGAATCTTGTTTCTGTTATCAAATTCCAGGGGAATTCTGAGCCAGTGTTTGGAGGCCATCATGAGAGACAACAGCAGTGGAAAAGTCTCACTCTGCATAACCTTTGATGAAATAAAGAAAATGTGTTTGTGGGAGACAATAAGGGATTCAGATGAACCTGCTCACAGGAAAGGTTCAAGCTTGTGTGGGCTTGCTCTGCACCAGGGTTGTGCAGCTCCAGATGTTTTGGCCTACAATTTCCAGCATAGTGAGTGATGAGGAATGATGGGCTGTAGGCCAAAACATCTGGAAGGCCACAAGTGCCCCATCCCTGGTCTGCACAATCGGCAGAAGAAAGATGGGGCTCTGCCTGCTTATTAATAACAAAGAGCAGAGCTCCTGTGCATGAGGGGAAGGTCCTGATTGAGTCGGGGGGGGCTACCTTGGTGGAGTGCTGCATGTTTAGGTCGGTATGCAAAGTGCCCCTTCTGTGGATGAAATACATGGTGGCCAGAGGTGTGGCTGGGGCAAGGGAGTTCAGTACTCCCCCCTCAACACAAGAGGGGTATTTATGTGGCAGGTTGGTTCCTGTCATTTGATGTGAATGTCTTGTGAACTGATAGGCGAAAGGCCTCATTGGCAACTCAGCAGCTATAATATTTTAATTTGTATTTATCTGGATGTTATAGATTTTATTATTTTTTATTTATGTATACCACCCTAAGAGCTTCAGCTACAGGGAGACTTACAATTTGAATGAATGAATGAATGAATGAATAAATGCTGGTAGCAGTGGCATGGGTTTAGGAAACTATGCTGAAATTCGAGGTGCTTTCAAGAAAATTGGAAAACAATTGAACAATTATAGGGAATCATAGACTCAAAGAATCATAGAATAGTAGAGTTGGAAGGGGCCTTAAAGTCCATCGAGTCCAACCCCCTGCTCAATGCAGGAATCCACCCTACAGCATACTTGACAGATGGTTGTCCAGTTGCCTCTTGAATGCCTCTAGTTTAGAAGAGCACACAACCTCCCTAGGTAACTGGTGCCCTTGTCATACTGGTCTAACAGTCAGGAAGCTTTTCCTGACGTCCAGACGGAATCTGACTTCCTGTAACTTGAGCCCATTATTCCGTGTCCTGCATTCTGGCATGATCGAGAAGAGATCCTGGCCCTCCTCTGTGTGACAACCTTTTCAGTATTTGAAGAGTGCTATCATGTCTCCCCTCAATCTTCTCTTCTCCAGGCTAAACATGCCCAGTTGTTTCCATCTCTCTTCAGCTGTTTCCAGACCCCTGATCATCCTGGTTGCCATCCTCTGAACACACTCCAGCTTGTCTGTGCCCTACAACAATTCCAAGATCCTTCTCGTTTGTAGTATTGCTGAGCCAAGTATCCCCCATCTTGTAACTGTGCCTTTGGTTTCTATTTCCTAGATGTAGAACTTGGCATTTATCCCTATTAAATTCCATTCTGTTGTTTTCAGCCCAGCACTCCAGCCTATGAAGAACACTTTGAAATGTATTTCTGTCTCCCAGGGTATTAGCTATCCCACCCAATTTTCTGTAATTTGGAAATTTGATAAGCATTCCCTGCATCTCCTCATAAAAATCATTAATAAAAATGTTGAAGAGCACTGAGCCTGGGATGGAGCCCTGCAGTATCCCACTCTTTACCTCCCCCCAGTTTGAGAAGGTACCGTTGATAAAAATATGCACTCTTTGAGTCCGAATCTGTAGCCAACTGTGAATCCACCTAATAGTTGTTCCATCTAGCCCACTTTTAGCTAGTTTGTTAATCAGAATATCATGGGGCACTTTGTCAAAAGCTTTGCTGAAGTCAAGATATGTTACATCCACAGCATTCCCAGAGTCCACAAGGGAGGTTATCCTATCAAAAAATGAGATCAAATTAGTCTGACAAGGATTTGTTCCTGACAAATGCATGCTGGCCTTCTAGTAATCACTGCATTGTTTTCAAGGTGTTTACAGATTGACTTCTTTATGATCTGCTTCAAAATTTTCCCAGGGATGGATGTCAGACTGACTGGTCTCTAGTTCCCAGGTTCCTCCTTTTTGCCCTTTTTGAAGATAGAGATGTTAGCTCTCCTCCAGTCGTCCGGCACCTCACCCGTCTTCCATGATTTTGCAAAGATAATCGAAAGTGGTTCTGAGAGTTCTTCTGCTAGCTCCTTCATTACTCTAGGATGCAGTTCATCGGGTCTTGGAGATTTGAACTCATTCAAAAAAGTAGGTATTCCTTGACCATTTGTTTATCAATCTCAAACTGCAATCCTGCCCCCTCAACTTCTGCTTCACTTTTTCCAGGGGGGTCATAGACCCGCTTTTGGGAGAAGACCGAGGCAAAGTAGGAATTGAGCACTTCAGCCTTTTCTTTGTCATCTGTTATCAATTTGCCATCCTCATTAAGCAGTTGAACCACCATTTCTTTCCTCTGTCTTTTACTACTCACATATCTGAAGAAAGCCTTTTTATTGCTTTTAGTATCCCTCGCTAATCTCAGCTCATTCTCAGCTTTAGCGTACCTGATGCCATTTCGGCACTTCTGTGCCTCCAGTCTGCACTCTTCTTTTGTAGCCTGGCCTTCCTTCCACTTCCTATATGTATCCCTTTTTGTTTTCAGGTCATCTCTAAGCTTTTTGTGGAGCCACATTGGTTTCTTCTGTTGTCTTCTATCTTTTTTCCTTGTTGGAATTGTTTGTAACTGTGCCTTTAAAATTTCCTTTTTTAAATAGTCCCACCCATCTTGCACTCCTTTTCTCATTAGGCTCACTTGCATGGGACCTTACTTATCATAGTTCTGAGTTTATTAAAATCAGCTTTCCTAAAATCCAGAGTATGTGTATGGCTATACTCAACTTTTGTTTCCTTTATAATCAAGAATTCAAGTATGTCTTGGTCACTTTCCCCCAGAGTTCCTGTAACTGTCGTTTTAAACACTAAGTCATCCCTATTGGTCAATATCAAGTCAAGGATTGCCAATCCTCTAGTTCCTTCCTCCACTTTCTGTAGGGGGAAGTTATCACCCACACATGTCAGGAATTTCTTGGAAGGTCCGCTTTTGGCAGTATTTGTCTTCCAACAGATATTAGGGTAATTGAAGTCCCCCATCACTACTACATCACACTTCCTTGAAACACTGACAATTTGTTTCTCAAAAGTTTCGTCCTCATCTTCTACTTGATTGGGTGGTCGGTAGTAGACTCCAATTATCATGTTCTTTTTATTTCTTGCCCCATTTATTTTAATCCAGATGCTCTTAATGGGGCTTCCAGCCTCATCCACCTGTATTTCTGTGCAGGGATAGGTATTTTTAACATATAGTGCAACTCTGCCTCCCTTTATTATTTATTATTTATTTATTTTATTACATTTATATACCGCCCCACAGCCGAAGCTCTCTTTCTATTTCTATTTCTTCTGTTCTTTTTGAACAAGTTATATCCTTCAATTGCTATATTCCAGTCATGGGAGTCATCCCACCAAGTTTCAGTTATACCTATCAAGTCATATTTGTTTTTATGTAAAAGGTGAAAGATTTATACGATCTGAAGAGAAACCAGAGAAAGTGGTTTGGGAGACAGATTTGAAGATACAGATAGGACAGCAGAGTTGGGAAAGACTTTGGGGACAAAGAGTGTTGAGAAATATGTCAGTGAGAATAAAGGAGAATTATTACAAAATTATTTGGAGGTGGTACCTAACCCCAGTCAGACTAAACAAAATAAATAAACAGCATTCAGCAAATTGTTGGAGAGGTTGTGGTGAAAAAGGAACGTATTTACACATGTGGTTGGAATGTAAATATGTGCAAAAGTTGTGGAAGATGGTGTTTTCTGAGTTTGAAGAAATTGTTGGAATGAAAATAGAAGAAACACCAAGGGTTGCATTACAAGAAGATTTCAAAGGTAGTAAAGAAATTAAGGAATTGATAACGAATTTGCTGACTGCAGCAAGGTTGATTGTAGCTAGGAACTGGAAGATTCAAGGGGAATACTCTATAGAAGAGTGGTATAAAGAAGTATGGGAGATTGCTATTAATGATAAATTGACATGTAATATTAAAATGAGAAGAGGTATAACAAAAACGAATGATTTTAAGGGAATCTGGAAACAGTTCCTAGTATTTGTGTTGTCTAAGGGAAGTGGGAAACCACCAGCTGAAGAAACTATGAGTTTTTGGAAAGAGGAATAAGGTCCCGAGGTGGAGGGTGCACTTTTAGATTAAGTTTGATTATGTTAATAGGCTAATTTCCCCTAAAATATGCATTTTCATGCTTTATATGGGGAAAAAGCAGATTTTTGACTGGTTGTCTTCTATTTTATGTATTTTTCTACAACTATTTGAGTAAAATTCTGGAAATTAAAAAAAAGTCCTTAAATCCACAGAATCTGTCCAACTCAAGAATCTGTCTACTGCAGAATCTGTGGGTTAGATTCATAAAAATCTGAACCTGTTTATTTCTGTTTCAGATTTCTGTGACATCCCTAGCTGTACATCTTTGGCCCACAGCTGGGGACGCTCATGACTGGATTTTTTTCCCATTCAAAATAATTCCCTGTGGACAGGAAACAAATTGTTAAGGAAAACCTTTCCATTAGAAGCCTTTGCTAGGGAATTCTTCTCTGGAGAAACTTTCAATTTTATGAGCCCCCACACTTGCAGTCTGAAGTAGTCGGTGAGAGAGTCACTGAGATCCAGGCCAGCGCCCAGCAGCACAGGCCTTTTGCAGAAAACAGCCCTCAGGAAGATCCCTCCAACCATTGCCCAGCTAATAACCTACATTTCAAGGAAAGTTTTCTATTTCCAATATGGCAGGTCTCCAGAAATTGCACATTTTGTGGCCATTACTGGGGGTGGGTGGGGTGATTGACTGCTGAACCTGATAGTCTCTCTAGAAACATAATTTATTGCTTGTTGGGAGCACAGAGGGGCTATTGGCAGAATGACTCAGCCCATAGCGATGACTAAAATAGGGCTTGCTGGCTTTGAAAGCTGAGCCACTGGCAGTTTCTTGGGATGCAGAGGTATTCAAGCAGCCAACTGTTTGTAAGAAAATCTCTTCAGCAGCTGGAATTCAAATAACACCTCCCAATTTAGGAGAGGGCTCTTCGAACAACAGTTTTCATTCCATTTACATGTTCAGCATAATGTGACACAGTCCAATGGGGGTGCACAGCCAGAATGATCTTTGCTGGCCATGTATGTAGTTTCTGTACTAGGAAATCTCAGGCAATATTACACATTTGGTGAGGGCGCTGGGCATTCTCTATGAAGACGTTTCTGGTCAGCCCTCACATTCCTTGTGTGCAGGACTGACAATTATAGGTCTATAATGTCTATAAACTTTAGGTCTCTAATGGCACAATCTTATGGAGCATCAGGCAGAAAAAAGTCCTACAGCTCCCAGCATCCCTCCAGCTGGTCATGCTGGCTGGGGGTGGGGGCATGCTTGGGAACTGGAGGACTTTTTTCTGTCTAAACATGTATAGGATTGCACCTTAGAATAGAAATGTCCTTAGACAGCCTATTGGTTAACAAGGTAAAACTCTGCACCAGGAACCCCAAGTCTGCTGAGGTCTCCCTTCTCCCAGCAGCAGGGAAGAGTGCTTCTTTCTCATCTGATTGAGCTTTTCCCTGTAGGTGAGAGGGGAAGGATCCTGGAGAGGAAGTTGCGATGTGATTGTCTATTTACTTCTGAGTAGATACACAGAAGCCTTGTCCTGCTTACTTTGGAGTAATCTTAAAATGGATAATAATCACATTTTGGCCCACTCTACCTTTAGCAATACCCACAGATAAGAATGCTGCCGTTCTGTTGAAAGTGGTTCCCTGCCTCTGATAGGCAGCTTTTCCGCTGAAAACACGCTCAAAATGATTCTGTGCACTCCCTGTCCACCCCATGCCTGACTGTGTCAATGTGGGGTTCACATGTTTTGTACATATGAATAGATAATGCCCCAAGTGACAGGATGCTCTTCCAGCATGGGGGGCATCACAACAATCCATGCTAGTGTTTTCAGCAGATGTTTTCAGCTAGCACTTTAGCAATCCAGTAAGAAGCAGCCCTGATTTTTCCCATTTGTGTTGTTGAAAACTCTGGAATATTTTGTCACTGGGTGTATTTTTCCTTGCCTGGCATGCATTTAACCACATGTATGTGTGTGTGATACATACAAATATGAGAGAGAGAGAGAAAGAGAGAGAGCGAGAGAGCGCGCGCGAGAGAGAGAGAGCACAACTGTTTAATGGAATCTTGTCTGGAACGAATTTAATACCAGTACTTTTGAGATCCCATTTTACAATCCCTTAATTATAGGCATTGTCACATAAATACTCATCAAGAGCAGCAACCTCTGGAGTAAATGTCATCCAAAGGGCTTTTGTGTGCCAAGAGTGGGGTTCAAGTCCTTTAGTGTCAATGAGGTCATCAACATTTGCAGTGGAACACAAACATTTAAACCTGCTCAGGGAGTTGCGTTCTTCTCTGGCTTGAGGTGTTGCTGAAGTCATCATCTGCAGGAAGAGAGATTCCCGGGTGTGTGTGCATTTGCTCTTGACAGGTGGCAGGCAAGGCAAACGAAAGACTGGCGGCCAGGCCTTGCAACCCGTGCTTCTCCCCCTTCGGCCTATATTTCCTTTGAAGAGGGTGAAATATTTGGCAGAACAACGATTGCAAGATGGGATTCGGTAACTGAAACTGCTGCAAAACTGGTGAATTTCATTTTGGCTTCAATCCATTGAGAAAGTACTGTTGAATTACTGCTGAAAGTTTAAGCAAATTTTATTTTTTAGGGACATTCAGGGGGGAAATTTAGAGAAGCTTCCTTTAAATCAGTGTTAGCTACAGGCAAAACTGGACACAAAATCTCAAGTACTGAGGCTGTGGACACCACCCTACACACATGCCCTTCCACAGACACACACCCCAGCAGAAAAACCTGGACAATCCAAAATAGCATTGAAAAGGAAATTACTAGGGCTGTGCACGGACCCCCCGATCCATTCTGGATCCCGATCCGCAACTTCTGGATTGAGTCTGCTCCACCCCATGCCAATCCACCTATGGTCTGTTCTTCTCCATGGCGGGGCTCCGGATCCGGATAGGAGCTCTGTGTTTCCCCCCATAGACTTGCATTGAAAATCAAAGGCCTACAACTTTTTTACTTTTAATGCTAGAAACCTCAAAATCAGCTCCATGAGATCTTATCCATATATCCACATTCATGGCCATTTTGAAGCAGATCCAAGCATCCAGTGATTTTTGGTGAATATGTCAAAATCCCCCACCCCATTTTCAGAAATACAAATATCTCCATAATTTTTCAAGATACAAACTTGAAAATGGGCACCATCCCAGCTTCCACCTAGATCCACATTCATGCCAAGTTTCAAGGATGTCTGAGCAAGCCCTGATGATTTTTTAGGAATATTTAAAAATATTCCCCCACCCCCATTTACAGAAATACAAATATCTCAGGGATTTTTCCAGATACAGACCTGTAGTGGGCATGAGAGCTTCCACCGAGATCATTATTCATGGCCAGTTTGAAGGAAATCTGAGCATCCCCTGATTTTTGGCAAACATTTAAAAGTAATATTCCCCCACCCCATTTTCAGAAATGCATCTATCTCAGCGATTTTGTAAGCTGCAGAAAGCTAAATGGGCTTCTAAATAAATAGAGCCCTATTCATGGCCGTTTGAAAGGAAATCTGAACATGTCCTGAATTTGGGTGAATATTTAAAGGTAAACCTAAATAAGAATTCAACACTTCAAAAATTAACAATGGTGAGCTGCCTTTCATCACCAGGAAGGACTAATGCCCTGAGTCAAAGCAAGACACACAGAAACCAGCCCTGTGAGGTGGGCACAGAGGAGGAGAGGCAGCAGGTGGCTATGTCCCTGTAGCACTGGGAGCAAGCATGCCAGAGGCTTGTGGGGTTGTTGACCCACACAGCCCATCTACATCACCCAGGCACCAGGAGGGCAGAGAGGCAGGCAGAGAGGTGACAAACACACGATGTACGACTAAGACATAGATCTATGGGGAAGCGGGCACAGTCAGGCGGGCAAAAAGGAGCTGGTACATTGCACAGGTAAGCCATAGATCCCTGGGAATCTCCCAGCAGATCCTGCTACCCCACAATGACGTCTCCCAGGAGGAGGAGGCGGGCAGGCAGGCAGGCAGGCAGGCAGAGAGGCAGGCAGGCAGGCAAAGGCAGGCACAAAGGAGCTGGTACATTGCACAGGTAAGCCATAGATCTCTGGGAATTTCCCAGCAGATCCCCCTACCCCACAATGATGGCTCCCAGGCAGAGGAGGCGGGTGGGTAGGCAGACAGAGAGGTGGACAGGCAGGCAGGCGGGCATTAAGGAGCTAGTACATTACACAGGTAAACCATAGACCTCGGGGGAGTGTACCTTCTATCCCTGTTGGAGAACAACAGCACAACGCCAAAGCGCTGGTGAAGTGAAGGAGTGGCAAGAGTTGATGTGTGAGATGGCTTCTCAAAGCCAGGAGCCCAGACAGGAGCACCCAAATGACCTGACCGTGAGAAACATGACGTTTGTGTTGGGATGTGAGGGATTCACAGCAGGGAGACACTTCTGGGAAGTTGTTGTGGGGAGTGAGGAATCCTGGTCTGTGGGGGTTGCCAGAAAGTCTATGAGAAGGAAGAACGGCATATTCTTTTATCCTGAGGAAGGGATATAGGATATAGGGAAACGAAATGGGGAGTACAGAGCCTTGGACTCCCTTGATAACTCTCCTTTGTCCTTGAGTGAGGAGCCCAAGAGGATCCGTGTGAGTCTGAACTATGATGGGGGACGGGTGGCCTTTTATGATGCTGATACAGCAGCCCCAATCTAGAATCCTAGAATCCTAGAATCATAGAATAGCAGAGTTGGAAGGGGCCTACAAGGCCATCGAGTCCAACCCCCTGCTCAATGCAGGAATCCACCCTAAAGCATCCCTGACAGATGCTTGTCCAGCTGCCTCTTGAAAGCCTCTAGTGTGGGAGAGCCCAGAACCTCCCTAGGTAACTGATTCCATTGTCGTACTGCTCTAACAGTCAGGAAGTTTTTCCTGATGCCCAGCTGGAATCTGGCTTCCTTTAACTTGAGGCTGTCATTCCGTGTCCTGCACTCTGGGAGGATCGAGAAGAGATCCTGGCCCTCCTCTGTGTGACAACCTTTTAAGTATTTGAAGAGTGCTATCATGTCTCCCCTCAATCTTCTCTTCTCCAGGCTAAACATGCCCAGTTCTTTCAGTCTCTCTTCATAGGGCTTTGTTTCCAGACCCGTGATCATCCTGGTTGCCCTCCTCTAAACACGCTCCAGCTTGTCTGCATCCTTCTTGAATCGTGGAGCCCAGAACTGGACACAGTACTCTAGATGAGGCCTAACCAGGGCCGAATAGAGAGGAACCAATACCTCACGTGATTTGGAAGCTATACTTATATTAATGCAGCCCAAAATAGCATTTGCCTTTCTTGCAGCCATATCGCACTGTTGGCTCATATTCAGCTTGCAATCTACAACAATTCCAAGATCCTTCTCGTTTGTAGTATTGCTGAGCCAAGTATCCCCCATCTTGTAACTGTGCCTTTTGGTTTTTATTTCCTAAATGTAGAACTTGGCATTTATCCCTATTAAATTTCATCCTGTTGTTTTCAGCCCAGCACTCCAGCCTATCAAGATCACTTTGAAGTTTCTTTCTTTCTTCTAGGGTATTAGCTATCCCATCCAATTTTGTGTCATCTGCAGTTTGATAAGCATTCCCTGCACCTCCTCATCCAAATCATTAATAAAAATGTTGAAGAGCACTGGGCCCAGGACTGAGTCCTGCAGTACCCCACTCGTTGCCTCTCCCCAGTTTGAGAAGGTTCCATTGATAAGTACTCTTTGAGTCCGATTCTGTAGCCAACTGTGAATCCACCTAATAGTTGTTCCATCCAGCCCACTTTTAGCTAGTTTGTTAATCAGAATGTCATGTGGTACTTTGTCAAAAGCTTTGCTGAAGTCAAGATATATGACGTCCACAGTGTTCCCACGGTCCACAAGGGAGGTTATCCTATCAAAAAATGAGATCAAATTAGTCTGACAGGACTTGTTCCTGACAAATCCATGTTGGCTTCTAGTGATCACCGCATTGATTTCAAGGTGTTTACAGATTGACTTCTTTATAATCTGCTCCAGAATTTTGCCAGGGATGGGTGTCAGACTGACTGGTCTGTAGTTCCCAGGTTCCTCCTTTTTGCCCTTTTTGAAGATAGGGACATTAGCCCTCCTCCAGTCGTCCAGCACCTCACCCGTCTTCCATGATTTTGCAAAGATAATAGACAAAGGTTCTGAGAGTTCTTCTGCTAGCTCCTTCATTACTCTAGGATGCAGTTCATCGGGCCCTGGAGATTTGAACTCATTCAAGGAAATTAGGTGTTCTTTGACCATTTGTTTATCAATCTCAAACTGTAATCCTGCCCCCTCAACTTCTGCTTCACTTTTTCTAGGGGGGGGGGGTCATAGACCCGCTTTTGGGAGAAGACTGAGGCAAAGTAGGAATTGAGCACTTCAGCCTTTTCTTTGTCATCTGTTATCAATTTGCCATCCTCATTAAGCAGTTGAACCACCATTTCTTTCCTCTGTCTTTTACTACTCACATATCTGAAGAAAGCCTTTTTATTGCTTTTAGCATCCCTCGCTAATCTCAGCTCATTCTGAGCTTTAGCCTTCCTGACGCCATTTCGGCACTTCTGTGCCAACTGTCTGTACTCTTCTTTTGTAGCCTGGCCTTCCTTCCACTTCCTATATGTATCCCTTTTTGTTTTCAGGTCATCTCTAAGCTTTTTGTGGAGCCACATTGGTTTCCTCTGTTGTCTTCTATCTTTTCTCCTTGTTGGAATTGTTTGTAACTGTGCCTTTAAAATTTCCTTTTTTAAATACTCCCACCCATCTTGCACTCCTTTTCTCATTAGGCTCACTTGCCACGGGACCTTACTTATCATAGTTCTGAGTTTATTAAAATCAGCTTTCCTAAAATCCAGAGTACGTGTATGGCTACATCAACTTTTTTCTCCTTCATAATCAAGAATTCAAGTATGACTTGGTCACTTTCCCCCAGAGTTCCCGTAACTGCCACTTTATCCACTAAGTCATCCCTATTGGTCAATATCAAGTCAAGGATTGCCGATCCTCTAGTTCCTTCCTCCACTTTCTGTAGGAGAAAGTTATCACCCACGCATGTCAGGAATTTCTCGGAAGGGCCGCTTTTGGCAGTATTGAGTTCCCAACAGATATCAGGGTAATTGAAGTCCCCCATCACTACTACATCACCCTTCCTTGAAACACTGGCAATTTGTTTCTTCTTTTTTTAAAAAAGATTTTTATTGTTTTTTTATTAAACATAAAACATACAATTAAAGAAAAACAACCTAATACAATAATATTGTGATACATTAAAATCTCATATTTTTGCTTAACCTTTTAACATAATCAAACTTAACCTAAAAGTGCACCCTCCACCTCGTTACCTTATTCCTGTTTCCAAAAACTCATAGTTTCTTCAGCTGGTGGTTCCCCACTTCCCTTAGACAACACAAATATTAGGAACTGTTTCCAGATTCCCTTAAAATCATTCGTTTTTGTTATACCTCTTCTCATTTTAATATTACATGTCAATTTATCATTAATAGCGATCTCGCATACTTCTTTATACCACTCTTCAATAGAGTATTCACCTTGAATCTTCCAGTTCCCAGCTACAATCAACCTTGCTGCTGTCAGCAAATTCGTTATCAATTCCTTAATTTCTTTACTACCTTTAAAATCTTCTTGTAGTGAGAGTAATGCAACCCTTGGTGTTTCTTCTATTTTCATTCCAACAATTTCTTCAATCTCAGAAAACACCATCTTCCACAACTTTTACACATATTTACATTCCCACCACATATGTAAATATGTTCCTTTTTCACCACAACCTCTCCAACAGTTTGCTGAATGCTGATTATTTATCTTATTTAATCTAACCGGGGTTAGGTACCACCTCCAAATAATTTTATAATAATTCGCCTTTATTCTCACTGACATATTTCTCAACACTCTTTGTCTCCAAAGTCTTTCCCAACTCTGCTGTCTTCTCTGTATCTTCAAATCTGTCTCCCAAACCATTTTTCCCACACTATCCATCGATCCCTTCTCAAGTAATATTGTATATATTTGACTCATTAAACCTTTTATTACTGTATTTTCTCCCTTATCCATTTCTTTTTTATCAATCAATTTCTCAGACTTCGACAACTCTCTACACTCTCCATTTTCTCTTATCCAATTTTTAGTCCATTGATCCAATTGCCTATAATTTAACCAAGTTAATTTTCTATCTTTTAAAACCACTTCCATCTCTTTTCTTGTGCTCATCCCTCTTAACCATTCTCTTAATTTCATTTTATTTTTCTCTATTAGAACTTTGCTTAATCTGCCATTCAAGTCTGCCGGAATTTTTTTTACCATTATTACCGGTGTTAGAGGGGAGCCACTCGGAAGCAACTCCTTCTTATATTTACTCCAAATTTCCCAATGAAACTTGAAGAGCGGATTACCTAAATCTTCAACCCATTTTTTACCTCCTTCCTTAAAAAAAACATTATCCAATTTTAATTCTATATTACTTGTAGTTTTATCCTCCATCCACTCTAAATCCCCTACTCCTAAAATTGCTTCTGCAATGTGTCTTAACCTATTTGCTACATAATATAGATAAATGTTTGGGAGTCCCAATCCTCCCTTTTTTTTGGCTTAGATGCCATTTGCTCTTATTTATCCTAGCTTTCTTCTCTGTATTACAATAATTATTTATGATATTCTGCCAACTTTTTAACTCCAAATCTGAATATATTTTTTTGGTAACATTCTAAAAATAAAATTAATCTTTGGTAAGATCTTCATCTTTATTAATGCTATTCTTCCAAACCATGATAGGTTCAGTCTTTTATATTTATTCAATTTTACTACAATCTCTTTTTTCAATCCACTTAAATTCTCTTTTTCTAAATTTTCTAAATTTTTTGTAATTCTAATTCCGAAATATCTTAACTACTCTTTAATTCTCATTTCTATTTCTCTTCCTTCCCATTCCTTTTCCTCTTTTTTAGTATAATTAAATAACATCAAATCCGATTTTGCCCAATTTATTCTTAGCCCAGTAATTTCTTCAAATTCTTTCAACTGCTGTTTAATTCTTCCCATCTTTCCTACTGGATTTTTAATAGTTAACAATGTATCGTCCGCAAACCTATTTAATTTTATTTTTTTAATACTACCTATCCCTTCTATCTCCCCGTCATCTCTTATTACATTTGCCAATAATTCCATTACCAATACAAACAGGACAGGCGAGAGTGGACATCCTTGTCTTGTCCCTCTGACTAGTCGTATCTTAGCTGTAACTCCATCATTTACTACCACTATGGCTGTATTTTGGGAGTACAGCTGTTCTATTATTGCTTTAAATTTATTCCCAAATCTCATTTTATTTAAAACCATTTTTAATGCTTGCCAACTCACACAATCAAAAGCCTTAAATATATCAAACGCTAAAATTCCCGCTTTAATCTTTAGTTTTTATCTCCTATACTGCCTTTAAAACTCTTCCCACTAAATTGTGCATTTGTCCACATTGGTCTTCCCCTATATATTTAGCTATGAATTTATTCAATCGTTTTGCCAAAATAGTTGAGAAAATCTTTGCATCTTGATTTATTAACGAAATCGGCCTATACGAATCAGGGAGAGTCAAATCCTTATCTGGCTTTGGAATTAAAATAATTAACGAATGCTCCCATGATTCCGGAGTCCTCTCTCCATTCCAATATAGCATTATACAATTTCAATAATTTTGGCACTAATAACGATTTAAAAACTTTATAATATTCTGATCCTAGACCATCTACACCAGGTGACTTACCCACTTTCAACTTCTCTATAGCCTCCTCTATTTCACTTTGAGTTATAGTTTTTTCCATTAATTCTTTATGCTCTTTTTCCAATCTCTTCTTTATATATTTTTCCACATACTCCTCCATCCTCTTCTGAGTATCTTTTTCCTTATATAATTTTTCATAAAATTCCTGAAAATTTTATATTTTATCCTTCATTGTATGATAAAAATTCCCTTGCTTATCTTTCACTGTTCCTATCCCATTCTTAGCTTTTTCCTTTTGTGTGAGTCTAGCAAGCATTCTAGAATTTTTATTACTATTTTGGAAATATTCTCTTTTCATATAAATTAAATTTTTCTGAACTTGTTCTAAATTTATATTTTCTAACTCTTTTTTCTTTGCTTGTAACTCTATTAGATTATGTTTATTTTTAGTTTTCCAATATTTTTTCTCCAAAAATTTTCTCTTGCTCTAACCTTTTCTGCTGTGCAACCTCTTGCCTCTTTAAGTTACACATTTCCCTAATACAAATCCCCCTTGTTACAGCCTTCATGGTGTCCCAAACAACTGCCGTCATCGTTCCTCCCTTTTCATTTATTTCCCAGGTTTCTGACAATTCCTCTTGTATTTTCTCAACCACTTTAGTATCTTTGTATTTAATCTCCACCTTAACGCTTCTCTATAATCCTTTCTAACTGTAAAATCTAAACTTACCAATGCATGATCTGTTACTCTAATTACTCCTAATTCCATTTTACATACCTTAGTTACAAACTCTTTAGAAATAAAAATATGGTCTATCCTCGAATACGTATGGTGGACTGGAGAGTAGAAAGTAAAACCAGGATCATCACCCCTAAGAACTCTCCATCCATCAACAAAATCCTTTTCTTTAATTAATTTATTTAAAATAGTAATATTATTTCTCTTTTCTGCATTTGTGGGGTTTGACCTGTCTACTCTATTATCCATAACCATGTTAAAATCTCCAACCAATATAACATATCCCTCTTTAAATTCTTCTATTTCACTAAATAGTTCTTCATAAAATTCTCTTTGTCTTTCATTTGGTGCATAAACATTAATCAAAGTATATGTTTCCCCTTCAATTTGACCTTTTATCAAAATATATCTACCTTTCCCATCTTTTTTAATATTCCCTAAGGTAAATCCACTTCTTTTTGAAATCAAAATGGCCACTCCGTTTTTCTTTGAAGTCCCCAACGACTTTTCATAATAGACTGACCATTTCAGACGAATTTCGTTTTTCCCATCGATGCATTGATGCATTTCTTGCAGGAATATAATATCAGAACCTTCTCTATTTAACAATTGTTCAATTCTCCTCCTTTCCACAACTGCCCCCAAACCCTTGACATTGAGCGTTGAGACTTTTATATTCTTATCCATATTTAATTCTTTGATATTCTTTCCGATCCCTTATGTGCTGAAACTCATATTTACATACATAAAAACATAAACCCCCATTTAAATCCCTCCCTCCCCCCAACCATTCCCCTCCCCCCACCCTCCCCCCATTTCTTCTCCCTCCAATAAATCCCCGGGAGTCTAACACTCCGGCCATTAATTATTAACCAGGGGGGGACTAAGTCAGCAACCCAGAACCAGCAAGGCTTCTAATTACATCAATACTGCATATCATCTATGTTATCCAATTTACTTCCCACCACCTGCAGCTCCTCCTTCTCCTCTGTCGTCTTCCTTTGGACCATCACCGTCACCATCTCAGGGACCCAGATCTAAACTTTCAAGTAGCTCCATACCTTGCTGCAAAGAAAAAACTTTATAATGTTTCCCCTTATACATAAACCTCAAAAAGACTGGGTAACCCCAAGCATAATTAATCGATATTTTCTTCAATTCCGATGTTATTGGTTTGACACTGCGCCTCCAGTCTATAGTTTGTTGACATAGGTCATTATAGACTTGCACTTGAGCTCCTTTAAACTTCAGCTCTCCCAATGATCTCAGCTCTCCCATCAGCTGCTCTTTTTTGAAGTAATTTGAAAACTTGAGCAAGACATCCCTTGGAGTTGAACCCCCCTGTAGCCTCCAACCCTGTGAACCCACTCCACATCCTCTTCTCCAATCTCAAAGGTAGAGACCAGTTATTTAAACCAGCTTGGCAGGATCTGTCTGAGGTTCTCCCCTTGCTTCTCCACAAGATTACGAAGATGAATTGATGCTCTTCTGCTTTGATCCTCCAGAGAAATCAGTCTCTTCTCATGGTCATTAAATTTTAACTCCTGCTCTTTCTGCAGCTGTTGCACTTGCTTTCCCACCTGATCCACTTCTATTTTGACAGACTTCAATTGCTTATCAATCTTAGCAACCTCTGCAGTTAGTTGGTCTACACGCTTATTTGTCTTTCCAGCTTCCTCCTCAATTTTCCCAAAAATCGCTTCTTTCATCCCTTTCATTAGAACTGTAATTTTGGCCATAGTCGCTAGTTGTGTATCTGGATCAATGCCAGCTTTGGCGGCCATTTCTGCGTCTGCCTCAGCTGTACTTTGGTCACTATCTTTTTCCAAATCAGCTATTTTTTGAAGACAAGAAGCCGTGTTATTTGACGGGTATTTCCTCTCCCACTTAAGCTTCTCAAATTGTTTTTTTTCCAGTGGCATCAGTTAAATTATAACCTTTTATTTTTCTTTCCGGACTTTCTCTTAGTTTCACTTTCAACACAAGCAGTTGCCGATTCACAACTGAGCTTACTGGCAGGGGATTTATTGCCGTAGTTAAACAGTAATTAGCAAATTGGAGCTATCAATCATTCTCTCTTCCAACGCGGGCTTTCTTCCAAGAATCTTTCACTCTAAGAATGCACTCCGTTAGAGAGAGTGCTCAGAGAAAACAGCTACTCCCAGCCCCCACATTCTTTCAATATAATTATCCGATTCTCCGTGCTAAAACAGTTTATTCTTCACCCCCCCCGCCTTCAGCTCAGAGTTTCACAAACATTTCTTCATCACTGTTAGTCATAGAATCATAGAATCATAGAATAGCAGAGTTGGAAGGGGCCTACAAGGCCATCGAGTCCAACCCCCTGCTCAATGCAGGAATCCACCCATATTCAGCTTGTGATCTACAACAATTCCAAGATCCTTCTCGTTTGTAGTATTGCTGAGTCAAGTGTAACTGTGCCTTTGGTTTCTATTCCCTAAATGTAGAACTTGGCATTTATCCCTATTAAATTTCATCCTGTTGTTTTCAGCCCAGCACTCCAGCCTATCAAGATCACTTTGAAGTTTGTTTCTGTCTTCCAGGGTATTAGCTATCCCACCCAATTTTGTGTCATCTGCAAATTTGATCAGCGTTCCCTGCACCTCCTCGTCCAAATCATTAATAAAAATGTTGAAGAGCACTGGGCCCAGGACTGAGCCCTGCGGCACCCCACTCGTTGCCTCTCCCCAGTTTGAGAAGGTTCCATTGATAAGTACTCTTTGAGTCCGATTCTGTAGCCAACTGTGGATCCACCTAATAGTTGTTCCATCTAGCCCACTTTTAGCTAGTTTGTTAATCAGAATGTCATGTGGTACTTTGTCAAAAGCTTTGCTGAAGTCAAGATATATGACGTCTACAGCATTCCCACAGTCCACAAGGGAGGTTATCCTATCAAAAAATGAGATCAAATTAGTCTGACAGGACTTGTTCCTGACAAATCCATGTTGGCTTCTAGTAATCACTGCATTGATTTCAAGGTGTTTATAGATTGACTTCTTTATAATCTGCTCCAGAATTTTCCCAGGGATGGATGTCAGACTGACTGGTCTCTAGTTCCCAGGTTCCTCCTTTTTGCCCTTTTTGAAGATAGGGACAACGTTAGCCCTCCTCCAGTCGTCCGGCACCTCACCCGTCTTCCATGATTTTGCAAAGATAATAGACAAAGGTTCTGAGAGTTCTTCTGCTAGCTCCTTCATTACTCTAGGATGCAGTTCATTGGGCCCTGGAGATTTAAACTCATTCAAGGAAATTAGGTGTTCTTTGACCATTTGTTTATCAATCTCAAACTGTAATCCTGCCCCCTCAACTTCTGCTTCACTTTTTCCAGGGGGGTCATAGACCCGCTTTTGGGAGAAGACTGAGGCAAAGTAGGACTACTGCAACGACTACTCTTCTCTTCTTCTTGGTTGACCTACCTTCTGCCTCTTGTTCATTGTTGCACGGTGTCTGCTGTACTTCTTCCTCTGCAAACTGTCCTTCAGACTCATCCTCCAGAAGCTGAAAGTGGTTGCTTACCTCTAATGATTCCATCGGTGCAGAATGCCTTCTAGTTCTTCTGCTCTTAACTGTCACTCTTTTCCAGAGAGTTTCCTCTTCATTGGCTTTCCTCCCCTCAGCATACTCCACTTCTGCTTCAGCTGGCTGTTGTTCTTCAATCTCATGTGCTTCTTGTTGCTGTTGCAGTTCCACCGTTCGGTCTAAGAACTCCTCGTCTTCTCTTATTCCTTGGAGGGTGGACACTCGCTGCTCAAGTCCTCTCACTTTTTCTTCCAAAAGTGCCACCAGCTTGCACTTGTTGCAGGTATACACCATGTTGAGCTCAGGCAGAAACACGAACATTGCACACCCTTTACAGGTCACCACCTCTAGGGACTCCTTTCCATCCATACTGTCTATTTCTGCTTTGTTTTTTTCCTTTCTGATTATAGTGGAATTGCCTTTACTTTGTCCTGTCCTCTCTGAAGGTACACAACTATATGAGTATGTCTTAAGGGAAAATAAGTTATTTTTTTTTGTGGTTTTGTGGGTGTGTGGGTGCTTCTCTTTATGTTTTTCTTTGTCCTCCCATCTTTTCTCTTTTTTTCTTAGAGGCCTCCCCCTTGACCTTCCCTGCCAAACTCCCCCTGTCAAACTCCTGTTTGCTCTTCCTGTTCGCTCTCTTTCTGGGAACTGGCTTACTTTTATAGCTTCTACTTGAGCTGGGCCAGCTGCTCTTCCCTGCTTCTGCTCAGCTCCAAGTCAGGAAACAGAATGAGGCCAACAGCAATCAGCAGCAATCAGGCCAGCAATCAGGCCACTGATTGCTGAGTACAGAGTACAATCAGCAATCAGGCCACCCCCCCTTCAGGTCCTGCAGCAACTCTCCACACTGACCCTCTTCACTCAGCACTCAGGAGCACATGGCAAGCTACACCTTCTCAGCAGTCCCATTCTCTGGGGAGACCATTAACTCCTTCTTTTGGTTGTCGGAAAAAGCCCACCTGACCCTCTCTCCTTAAGGATGGTAACAGACGTACTGCAGCTCTGACATACTTTGGGCCTAATCTACAGGACTGAGCTAAAGCAGGTTCCAATCCATTCAATTTGTTTAAGGAGAGGACATTTTTGATCAGGAGAGATATCCTGAGACAAGTAGGGATAGGGGGAGAATGCTTGCTCATTATTGTATTATTATTTATTATTGTAAACTGCCCAGAGAGCTTCGGCTATGTATAAAATAAATAAATAAATAAATAAATAAACTATGCTCAGTGAAGCAATAGCACAGGCAAGCTCTCCCATGGTTGCCTGATCTGGTTCAATCAATGGGGCACTTTTCCCAGCCTCAAAAGTATCAAATGAACTGGAGGACCATCCAAAGGGCAACCAGTGGACTTCGGGAGTGTACCTCCTGTTCTTGTTGGAAAACAACAGCCAAAACCCGTGAAGTCAAGGAGTAGCACAAGTAAATGTGTGAGGTGGCTTCTCAAAGCCAGGAGCCAAGATAGGAGCAGCCCAAGGACATCACTGTGCACAAGTAACCTTGGAGAAGTGGAATCCCAGGACAGTTGAGGGAACACATTACATTGCTCCAGGAAGGAAGCCTCAAACCCAAGTATTGAAATTGCAAGAAGGCCTATGTTGGACAGTGGAAGTGCCATGTGTCTTCTGCCAAGAAAAAGTGCAAGAGAAATACTCTGTGAATCCAGTGAGAGCTAGCTAAAAGCAAACTAAAGCTGGACCTGGTCTGACACATTTTATGTTGCTCCAGGAAGGAACCCTCAAACCCAACTTTTCAATTTGAAACAAGGCTTATGTTGGTCAGCGGACGTGCCCACCCCAGAGTCTTCTGTCAAGGGAGATGGGAGAACTCTCCGAAGGGCAACCAGTGGACTGCGGGAGTCTACCTCCTGTTCCTGTTGCTGAACAAATGGGCAAAGTCAAAGTAATGGTGAAATGAAAGAGTGCCATGAGTTGCAGTGTGAGGTAGCTTCTCAAAGCCAGAAGCCCAGAGAGTTGAAGTGTGAGGTAGCTTCTCAAAGCCAGGAGCCCAGACAGGAGCACCCAACAGAGGTGACCATGAGAAACTTCACTCAGCAAAGACACAGCAACAAGGCCTATGTTGCACAGTGGACGTGCCATGTGTCTTCTGTCAAGAGAGGTCGCAGAACTATCCAAAGGAGAACCAGTGGACTGCTGGAGTCTAAGTTCCATTCCAGTTGGAGAATAGCCCAAGCCTAAAGCTCAGGTGAAGTCAATGATTGGCATGAATTGAAGTGTTTTTATACTGTTTTTATACTGCTTTTTATACTGTATTTTGTATTTGTGTTTTTAACCTGTTGGTTGTTCTATTATGGTTTTAATTTTTGTGAACTGCCCAGAGAGCTTCGGCTATTGGGCGGTATAAAAAATGTAATGAATAAATAAATAAAATAAAAAAATAAGTGTGAGGTAGCTTCTCAAAGCCAGAAGCCCAGAGAGTTGAAGTGTGAGGTAGCTTCTCAAAGCCAGGAGCTCAGACAGGAGCACACAAATAACCTGAGCATGAGGAACTATGCTCAGTGGAGCAATAGCACAGGCAAGCTCACTCATGCTACATTGCCCCAGAAAGGAACCCTCAAACACAACTTTTAAATCAGAAAGAAAGTGAAGTTAGGGATAGGCAACAACCAGTAACCACAGCAGCACTACTGGAAGTGCCTCCCGGTTACCGGATCCCTTGCATCCAGAAACTTGCCCATCTTTTTCTCGAGATGACTGCAGGGATCACCTGCAGGAGGAGGGACGTACAGCATTGTGGAAAAGTGGATGATCTCCTATGGCATTTCCAATATTGGACAGTAGACATGCCCAGGGCCCACTGCCAAGAGAGCCTGAAGAACTGTGACAAACCTCCAAAGGGGAACCAGTGGACTGCGCCACTGGAGTCTATCTCCCATACAAGTTGGAGAACAGCCCAAGCCTAAAGTGCAGGTGAAGTCAATGAGTGGCATGAATTGAAGTGTGAGGTAGCTTCTCAAAGCCAGAAGCCCAGAGAGTTGAAGTGTGAGGTAGCTTCTCAAAGCCAGGAGCCCAGACAGGAGCACCCAACAGAGTTGACCATAAGAAACTATGCTCAGCGAAGACACAGCAACAAGGCCTATGTTGCACAGTGGACGTGCCATGTGTCTTCTGTCAAGAGAGGTCGCAGAACTATCTAAAGGAGAACCACTGGACTGCGAGAGTCTACCTCCCGTTGCTGTAGGAGAACAGCAGCCCAATCCCAAAGCGCTGGTGAAGTCAATGAGTGGCACGAGGTGCAGTGTGAGGTAGCTTCTCAAAGCCAGGAGCCCAGACAGGAGCACCCAACTGAACTGACCATCAAGAACTACGCTCAGCGACAAAACAGCACAGGCAAGCTCTTCCATGGTTGCCTGATGTGGCTTTACGTAAGGGCACTTTTCCCAGCCTCAAAAAGCGAACGGTGGGAACAAGTTGTAGAAGCGGGACCTCTGCCTGCTGCTGCTGCTTCTGTTGTTGCTTCCAACCCAGCCCAGGACTGACCAGTTTGATTTTAACAGTGGAAGAGGCAGCCTGGCTACTGGTGGTGGTGCCAGGCATTGCCTTGCCCCCTGCTTGCACCTCACCCAACCACAGACGGTGTAGTGTGGTGCTTTGCCCTCACATTTTGTATGTTTCTGCAATGTGAACAAAGCAAACAGAGTCACACACACACACAATCACAAACTCTACCTTCCAGCTTCTGCAGAGGCTCATGGTGATGCTGATGCCCACCCAGGCATGAAGTGTGCTGCTTTAGGGGAAGGTTCAGCCTGCCTACAATTACTGTGGTAGTAATGAAGAGACAGCCTGACTTGACTGAATTGGATAAATACTATAACAGCCTGCTGCCATGACACAGGCTCTGAACACCAGACCCGGCCGAGGCTACTCCCTGCTCAAGCCAAGCACCACCGCTTGATACACCTGAGGCAAGGGATAAGAACCACCTTCCTCCAAACTATGTGGAGAAAGGGGTTTAAAATGGAGAAGGATTTTTAATATATATAATAATGCGCTGTGAGTTATATCTGCTTAGGTGAATGATTGTCAGAGTGGGTGTTATATGTGTAAACTTAAGATGATAAACGCCAAACAGACATGTGGGACTTTTGTGGTAGTTTAAAAATAAAACAATCAAATTTTATTTTTAAAAGTTCATAAGCTTTGTTTCAAATAACAACATTTAAAAACCTTTTTGAAACCTTTCATACAATCCGGTCACTCATTCACATTCGCGCTTTCCTTTTTCTCACACAATCACTCTTGAACTTTCTTTATTCTCAGTATTGATTAATATACATCCACTACGTGCACACTACACTCTAAAGACACCACTCACTACACTCTCAAATTTCCCAGAACTTAAGTACCATAAACACAGAGCACTACAGACTCTAAGAGTACCTAACAAGTCTCCCTGAAAAGAACTCTCAATCCCCTCAGTCATTCCCTTATATATCACTCCTCCCCCCTCCCAAGACATTCTAACTCCGCCCATTCAGGACAACATTCTAAAAACCACAGACTTACAAACTGCAGACATACATTTGGAATTGACTTGTGGGGTGTACCACCACATATTCCCCCCCTTTTTTAAAAAACCCGAGTATGGGGCTGGTTTAATACCTGGACCTGTACACAGGGTTTGGAGAAATAAAATGGTTAAACATTTATATATACAATTAATAGCAATAACAAGATATATACACATACAAATCTTTTGGAAAATCAAACACTAAAAGAACCACATTTTTATTAGTCTACTGTTTGGCTCCAATTTTAAAGTCCAGGAGCATCACAATGTCCACAACAAAGTCTCACTTTACTGGTGAACTGGACAATTCCTGGCGAGATAGTTCGTCCACAATGATGTTCTCCCGACCTGCCACATGCTGGATCTCCGAGTTGAAGCTCCAGATCCGCCACGACCACTGCTGCAAAAGTTCGTTGTGGCTTTCCATGGGTTGCAGCCACAACAGCGCCCGATGACCCGCTTGCCAGATGAACCAGCATCTCCACACGCACGGCTCGACCCTGTCCACAGCCCAAATGATGGCCAGACACTTCTCTCAGACAGCAGAACAGCTTCTCTCTCTCTCTCTCTCTCTTTCTCAACTTTCTGCCGTAGGCCACGGGATGGATCACATCGTTCCCTGTCTGCCACAGTTCTGCTCTATTTCTGACCTCTGAAGCATCTGAGGCCAGAATACACTTTTCTTTGACTGTTTCTAAAATTCTCCTATTCATTCCATCAGCAGACGACTTAATAGGGGAATGGGCTCCAGTCTTATTTTGAATAATGTAAGGTCCCTCCCAGCTTTTCCTCATAATACTTAAGGGACCACGTACATTCCTCCCTAGCATCAGCTCAAAGGGGGAGAATTCAGTGTCCTGGGGAACTTCATGACAATCAAAGAGAAAGAAGGGCAATTCTTTGTCCCAGTCAAAGGGATGGTTTGCCACATAGGTCTTAATCATCTACCCATTTGTTTGGGGGTGGAAAGCAGTGGATGTTATATGCTTGACACCGCAACACCTCCACAAACATCTCGTTACATCCCAGAGAAAAGCTGAGCCTTGATCCCTCGAAATTTTTTGGAGGAAACCCCAGCAACAAAAGATTTTTAATAGGGCTTTTGCTACTGACAAGGCATCAACATTTCTAAGGGCTTCAGCATTCGGGAACCTTCTGGCAAAGTCTATTATGGTCACTTGAAACTTTTTTCTTATCTGTGTAGGTCTAGGGAAGGGTCCTACCAGGTTCAGTCCTATCTTTAAAAAGGGTTGGTTGGTAAGTGGTAGGGGATTTAGGGGAGCCTTGACCCTGTCCTCACTTTTCTCCACCCTCTGGTAACTCTCACAGGACTTGTAAAACTCTGTGACTTCCCTAAAAATATTTGGCCAGTAATAAATAGCCATCAACCTTTTCCGGGTTTTACCTATCTCCATGTGGCCTGCCAAAAAGGAGTCGTGAGCTAATTTCAGCAGCTGGTCCCTATATGGTTTTGGTACCACAAGCTGCTTTTCAGCCCCCCAACTTCCTTGTTTTTTCTTGGGCAACCACTTTTGGTATAGGAGTCCCCGATCCCAGAAAACCTGTTCTTTCTGAGTGTTACTAAAAGAGGTTTCTTGTGCTTCAGCTTTAGATCTCAAAACTTCCAAGCTGGGATCATTTCCTGTGTGTAAAGCAAACGTGGTATCAGTTTTTGCAACGATGTTTCCTTCAGCTGGGCTGCTAGGCAACTGCAGAGGCATGCCTTCAGCATCTCCAGATTTGTTACAATTGTCTGACAAGCCCTCCACTGCTGCTTGTGAGCGTGTAATAATAAAAACTTTTCTACCTTCTAACCCCATGATATCAGTACCTAGGATTAGAGGGTCTTCCTGACAGGAATTAACACCTAAAATACATTTCCCTGTGACTCCCCTCCATGTAACTTCCATCTCGGCTACAGGAATTTCAGTTATGGGCCCTGTCACAGGTTTGATGTTAATTTTTCTGAGAGGAACAATCTCCTCACTCATCACAAGATCTGCTCTAATCAGAGACAAACGTGCTCCAGTATCTAGAATAGCTTTATGCTTATTTCCATTTATTAAAACATCTTCCCACAAAGATTGATCTGATTCTTTCATTTCTCCCCACACTAATGTGTAACACTGGGAACTTTGGGGGTGTTTAACATCTTTATTAATATCCACTCTCCTTACTGAGGTACTTTTCTCTTTCTCTTCTCTCAGCCTGGGACACTGTGGTCTAATATGCCCCACCAACCCACAATGATGGCATGTGAGGTCTGTTTTTCCAAACATAGGTTTGGTGGTGTTTCCCACCTTTTCTGTTGGCAACTGATTTTTATTTACCTCAGCTTTTTTTTTTTACCCCCATTAGGTTTATACCCTGGTTTAATATTTTCTTTAGTAGACTTGCTGGTCATATGATAGCCTCGATTTAAGGAAAATTGATCAGCCAGGGAAGCTGCATCTTGACAAGTTTTGGGGTCTCTATCTCTCACCAGCAATCTTATCTCTTGAGGGATTTGAAAAATTAATTGATCTTTAATCATCAGATCAACTAAATCTTGTTTGGTTTTCACCTCAGCACAGGTGATCCATTTCTCAAAATGATCCGCTAATTTGTGTCCCAACTCCACAAAAGATTTGGATGACACAGCATTAAGGCTTCTAAATTTCTTCCGGAAATACTCAGGCCCATAGCAAAATCTTTTATAAACTGCTGTTTTAAATGAGGCAAAATCTAAAGCTTCCCCCACAGGAAAACTGTTATAAATTTCAGCCAGGTCTCCCTTGATCAAGTTAGGGATAAACTTCATATAATCTTGCGGCTTTACTTCCCACATCATGGCTGCCTTTTCAAAGGTATTGAAGAAAATTTGGGGATCTTGCCCCTCAACATAAGGGGTAAAGTCTTTAGGAGATAATTTGGGAGGTCTAGCCCCTTCCTCAATTCTCCTCTGATCTTCCCGCTCAAATTTTCTCTTTTCTAAAGCAATTCGTTCTAGCTCCAGCTCTCGATCTTTTTCTCTTAATCTTATTTCTGCCTCACGATCTTTTTCCCTCAGCCTTTCTTGTTATTATTATTATTTATTATTATTATTTATTTATATAGCACCATCAATGTACATGGTGCTGTACAGAGTAAAACAGTAAATAGCAAGACCCTGCCGCATAGGCTTACATTCTAATAAAATCATAATAAAACAATAAGGAGGGGAAGAGAATGCAAACAGGCACAGGGTAGGGTAAACAGGCACAGGGTAGGGTAAACAGGCACTGGGTAGGGTAAAACTAACAGTATAAAGTCAGAACAAAATCAAGTTTTAAAAGCTTTAGGAAAAAGAAAAGTTTTTAGCTGAGCTTTAAAAGCTGCGGTTGAACTTGTAGTTCTCAAATGTTCTGGAAGAGCATTCCAGGCATAAGGGGCAGCGGAAGAAAATGGACGAAGCTGGGCAAGGGAATTAGAGACCCTTGGGCAGGCGAGAAACATGGCATCAGAGGAGCGAAGAGCACGAGTGGGGCAATAGTGTGAGATGAGAGAGGAGAGATAGGAAGGAGCTAGACAGTGAAAAGCTTTGTAGGTCAACAGGAGAAGTTTATATTGGATTCTGAAGTGAATTGGAAGCCAATGAAGAGATTTCAGAAGTGGAGTTACATGGTCAGAGCGGCGAGCCAAGAAGATGATCTTAGCAGCAGAGTGGTGAACAGAAACCAACGGACTGATGTGAGAAGAAGGAAGGCCAGTGAGAAGAAGGTTGCTTTGTTTGTTTGTTTATTTCGGTTATAGACCAGCACAACAGAAAACATCATCACAATAATATTAAAAACCCCAATATACAATAAAATACATACATAAAATCCATAAAACCCCCAATATACAATAAAATACATACATAAAATCCATAAAATGTGGCAGTCTCAGCCTTAGTCTAAGGTGCAATAAAATTCTTCAACATTAATTTCCATTGGTTTATGGCAGCCGCACAGAAACTGGCCACTTTTAGAGTAATCTGAGGATTCTGATCCGATAGAAGATGTTTTATGTAGTATTCATCTGATCTACCGGGAATTCGCTGCAGGATAGAGGTTATAAATGTTTGGCGTAGATCTTGATAAAAGGAACAATACAGCAGAACATGGCCTACTGTTTCCACTTTACCCATCTCACAGGGACGTACCCGTTCTTGGTAGGTACATTTCCAAACCTTCCATCCAAAAGGGCTGAAGGTAGAACATTAAACCTGGCCAGAGTGAAAGCTTTCCTGAATTTAGGAATATTCAAGTCCACCAGATATTTTGCATAAGCAAATATCCTCCCATTATCTCTAAATTCAGGATACCTTGAAGCCAAACTCAAATGATTTTGCAATGATTTTGCAATTCTATATCCCAAATACGTTGTTGAATTGTCATTTTAGCTTTTTCAAAACCAAGAGCAACTAGGGCATTTGGTGAGAAGCCTAGAACTCTCAGTTTTTCATATAGTGTAGTTTTCCATTTTGTCTGGAATGTATCAATTAATGTCAGTGGGGCCAGGCCCACTGGGGAGAAAATCAGCTTCAGCCAGTAATGAATCCTAAGGATCCATATACGGGCCTCAATAGAAATTTGCCCTGTCTCTAAAAGGACAATTACATTTGGAACACAACTTAGGACTCCCAAAACTGAACGCAAAAATTTAGTCTGAGTGACTTCAAAGGGGTGTTTTCAACAAGGTGTTGGAGAACCAAGCCTTGGTCAATAGTAGATCGCCCAGACCTAAATCCCGCCTGTTCATCTTCTAGAATGTTTTCTTGATCCAGCCACATAACTAGTTTTTCATGAAGATGGCTGGCATACAATTTACTGATTATACTTAAAAGGCTGATGGGTCTGTAATTTGCAGGGTCCGATCTTTTCCCTTTTTTGTATATTGGGATGATAATTGCAAGTCCCCAATCTTCTGGGATGCAAGCTGAACGATCGATGTAAGTGAATAGGGCTGCCAAAACTGACACCCACCACTCTTTATTGGCTTTAAGTAGTTCTGGAGGGATGTTGTCTCCACCTGGTGCTTTACCCTGTTTAAGTTTCAGGATAAGGTTATTTATTTCAGAAACAGATACAGGGGGCCACTCGGGAGCACTATTAATTAGAGCTCTTGGAAACTGTTGGGAAACTTGCCCACTTGCATACATAGTATAGAAATGGGATTCCCAAACTTTAGCAGGGATAAGATACTCTGGTCTAGCTGTTATATTTGGCCAACCCCTCGAAATAACTTTCCAAAAGGTGGCTGAATCACCTGCCCTCGATGCATCTATTAAACTCTGCCATGCTTCCTTTTGGGCTTGCTTCTTTTTATCTTTAATCAGAGCTTTATATCTCCTTTTGTGCTCAAACCATTCCTTAGGAAGCACTGGAAGATTCTGTTCCCTGTACTGCCTGTATTTTTTAACTAAGAGGTGTTTTAAAGCAATGCAGTCTTGGTCAAACGACCTTTTAGATTTATTGGGCAAGGAGAGTTGTTGTTTACCCTTTTTATGCTTCAAGCAATTTTGAAGGGAGGAGATCAATATTTGGTATAATGATACTGCTTTTTTGAGGGATACTGCATTTAGTAGAACATCTCTAAGGTGGAGCATGCAATCCGAGTATAACATCTCAGATGTTGCTTTGTCTAGTTTGGCAGACCACCTAATCCGTGAGGATCTTATTTCTGCCTCTTCCATCATTGGAAAACTGCGTTCAGTGTGCACATTAAGGTTTCTCAGGTTTAGGGATAGCATTAAGGGTAAATGGTCACTCTCAACACGGTTACCCACCTTAAGCCCAGTCACCTTATTTAACAAATTATAAGAGACTATGATATAATCAATCGTTGATGCACCCAAACTTGACAGGAAGGTAAATTCCCCATTCATATCACCCTTTACACCACCATTCAAAATGACTAAATCAAGTCTATTTATCATTTTCATAAGGCATAAGCCGGCGTAATTGCAACCCTTATCCTTAGATTGCCTATCAGGCAGGGGGTGGGCCTCCTCTGTTGCAGGTTGGTGTTCATGGAAATGGGCATACAAGGCTGCATCATTCTGACCAGTTCGAGCATTAAGATCACCCGCCAAGATCACCGAGGCTTCAGGATACAAATCTGTCAGCTTATTGATATACTCCTCCAATTTTAACCAATCTTCTTTAACCAATTGCTTTTCCCTATGTGGTGGCATATATACATTAATTACTAGTAAATTAAATGAATTAAACTTTAAAATCAACGCAGTGGCCAAATAAGTCAGGGGCTCCAATCTAGATAGGGAGGCCCTGATGCTTGTAGCTATTAGAATACCCAGTCCTCCTTTGGGCCGCCCACCTTTGTTACTAGGACTTGCATCTAAAGAGTAGGAGGCAAAGCCATTTATAGATAGATCCTCCCTGGCCCATGTCTCTTGAAAAAGTAAAATCTCATGCTTTTTTATGAATTCCATAAAGGGGGGATCTACCACTTTACTTAGCCAACCTACAATATTCCAGGAAAGAAGACTTATTTGTGATATGTTACAATGGCACTTTTTTTTGTCAAACTGGTGCAGACCCCCCTTGCGGGAAGCTCTGAGTTGTTACAGTCACTCTGGGACAAGTAGATGAAGTTACTCCCCCTCTAAGTGACTGATGCTCCTTTGCAATTTCCTCAGCCCCTGATGACGGCCTCGAGTCCTCCTCCAGCTCTTCAATCAATTCCATCTGTGTCATGATCTTGCTAACATTAGTTTTCACTGGTCCCATCACCTTTACGAGGGGGTATACAGGTTCAGCAGGCCTTTCCGGTGATCCTAGTTCCTCTTCTTCCAAATATCGCATATCAGCCCATATTGGAAATTTTAGTCTGCTGGCACTTGCAGTGATCTCTTTGGCCACTGGGTCACGTTGCACAAGTTTGTTATCCTGTCGAGTAAATTCTGCTATACCCGGACTTCTCTGTGAGCCTTTCTCCCCTCCATTGGAGCCATTTCCAACTCCCCTCCCACTGGTTTGATCGTTTTTCTGGTGGATTAGGGCACGGTCCTCTACTGACCCGGGTGCTTCTCTCTTAGCCAACGGGCTTGCACATTCTGCTTGCCTGATTATCAAATGTTCTCTCAAAGACATCAGACGCCTCAGGATATCTTTCTGTGCTTCTAGGTCCAATGCACAGAAAGAGTCCAAGGGCTATCTCCTCATTAGTATAGGGTTCATCATCCTTATAGCATCTGTGCCACTGATCCCATGCTGTTTTTTGATCAGCTTGGCCTTTAAGAGTAGGAGCCCTTTCGTGGACCATGTGAATGGGAATGCCACAGGCCGCCACTGGATCTGTGGAGTTATTCAAGTTTATTGAGTTGTTGGTCTGCTTCTTCCCACAGTGCTCTGGGTGTTTTATATTATATCCTCTTGAGTCCAGCAGTGATTCTTGTTTTTTTGGAGACACCCTTATACTGCTATAAATGGGATTTTCATTACTATCTGAGAACTTCTGGGTGTTTATACCTTTATGGCTAAAGAGAGTTCCGTCTGTGGTATCAAAGTCAATTAAATTTGTAGTGGCACATGTCTCCATCTCATAGGTGTTTTTTGGGTATAAAGAACTGGAAAGACCTAAAGCCAGAGGAGGTGTCAGGTTTTCAAAAAATCTTGAGAAAAAAATGCCCCTCCCAGCAAAAGCTTCTCTGCTGTCATATACAGTTTTGGCCTTGCCCCACTCATTGAAGGTAACCACAGCACGAGCATGTGTATAATTATAGTATAAGTATTCCACGTGGACAATATTATTTAAAGTAACCAGCCCTGGGAAAACGGAATCCAAGATTATTTTAAAGTGCCGTTTGCGTTCGTGCTGGGTTAAAAAACCTGCAGGCTTAGGATAATTCACTAATACCAACTTCTGGCGATTCAATATTAAGTTCCAACTGGAGTATTTTACGTTTTTCGTCTGGTGGAGCTTCTTTTTCTGTGGGGCTAGTGTCCAAGGATCCTGCGTATCAGAAACTTGGATCTGATCCTGTACTGATGTTAGTGGGATGGGCTGTAGGGGGGTATCAAATATAATTTCAGATTGGAGCTTGCCAGTATCACCAATAGTTTCCTTGTTCTTGGTTTCCTTAACTTTTGAATCTGCTTTCTGCTTGGGACTTTTGTCAAGCAGTTAAAAAAGTTTCTTGAATTCCATTTTCTTGTGTCTTACAGAGTTAGCATTTTTCACATTTTTGGTCTTTTTTAGATTACTGCCCCCTTTCTTCTTGGCCAATCTCCTGCCCACCTTCCTATTTGGCATAGTAGAATTGTTTGTTTGTGCTTCAGTTTTACGCATCTCCATTTCTGAAACCACTCCTCCAAGCTCAGGGGCGTCTTTTGTGTATACTTCAGCCAGTGTTGTTAGAAGGTTGGAATTTGTCATTGGTTTTTGCTCAGATGTCTTACTTTCAATTTCACTTGTGTTGCCTTGGATTCCTTTCTTAGATCTGCCTAGTGCAAAAACTGTTAGTGTAGTCAGAAGCTCCTTGCATTCTGAGAGAAACTTCTTTATCAGAGATATATCATCTGCCCAGCTTGTAAACAGTCTCTTGGTCAGTTCATGTTGGCTGTTAAGCAGATTGGCTACCACATGGGGATCTTTGTCATCAGAGAAGATAGAGTGAATGTTTCGATATGGGGGTAAAGAATCGAAGTTCTTGCCCAAAAATGCATCCGGGCAAGTTGGTATGACAGAACTTTTTGAGCTGCCTTGTGGAGTTTCAGACGAGCAAATCGGATGTCCAGTCTCTGCAAGGGGGACCCCCACAGATGTGAATTCTGCAGCTAAACTGCATCTGCGTTCCTCTGGGTTTTCCCAGTCCATGACCCTCATTATACTCTGAGGTCCCAGGGACCAGTCTAGAACCTCCTTATCAGGAGTCTTTGTCTCGGGTGTTAGATTGAGAAGTTCCTCAGAGTTGGTAGGAAAAAAGTTAGTGATTTTTAATTGTTTTTGGGCCTTGGTATAGGAGATCACATCTTCAGTGACTGGAACCAGACCTTGTTGTTTATATCCGCCCCTGGTGAGGACCATTGTGTTCTTTATGATGCTGCACACTATTAACCAGAAAGCAGAAATAACCCAGCAGAGCACAGGAAGTGGTATCCAGTAATCAATGGCCAATGTCTTTCTGGTAATTTCTTTTGCTATTACATCTGAATGGCCGTGGTTCTTTTGATCCCTGGTTCCCTTAGTTCTTGTTTGGTTCTTCCCCCTCCTCTGTACACCCTGAGAGATATGTGGGGGAGCTTCTCTAGCAGCATCCAAAGAACACTGAATCTCCAGGTGTCTGAGTATTGTGGAACATTACTTCAACTGTCTGTAGACCTCTAGGTAGCGGCTTCTTGCCCATGGCTGAGAGCCTCAGGCCGAGAGCCCTTTTGCTCTCGCCGCAGGCTCGCGCCTACAGGATTTTGAAGGTTTAATACCTGGGGAAAGAGGACAGGTTGCTTGCAGCTGCTGGGGACGGAGGGCAACAGCAAACACTCACAGGACTCCTCCAATGCAACCCCAATCCTCTCCTGGCCAAGGTGCCTCTAGAAGCCTTGTTTTAAATACCTGGGGAAAGAGGACAGGTTGCTTGCAGCTGCTGGGGACGGAGGGCAACAGCAAACACTCACAGGACTCTTCCAATGCAACCCCAACCCTCTCCTGGCCCGAAGAAGGTTGCAGTAGTCCAACCGAGAAATTGTTGTTCCAACTCAGCTCTTTTTAACTCCCCTTGTTGTTTTAACTCTCTATCTCTGTTTTATTCTTTCTAATTCAAGTTGTCTATCAGCTTTTCGTTGTTCTAATTTCTCCTTTTCTAGCTGAATGTATTGAGGAGACATTTCTACAGGCACTTGCCTCAGAGGATTTACCTCAGTTTCAACTGCAGCATGAACTCTGTAATATTCTATAAGAGCCCATTTCATTTCATCAACTGACTTTCCTTCAGTTGGCAAATTTAAACGTTTACATCTGTCTGACAAGGCATCTTTCTTCAACGCTAAGATATCCATTTTTATCAGACAGAGACTTAACCTTAATAAATAAAATGGTACTGGGAGTTTTCAACTGAGGTCAGTAGTGGTAAACTTGATATTTTATAATATGTATCTCACCACAGACAAAAATATCCTGTCAGAGAATTGTATCAGCGCAACCTCTGACTTAGATAATATGTAATTTTCACAGCTAAGGACCTCCGAGGTGCTTTACAGTAACCACCCTCTGTCCTGTTCACAAATAAAATCCTTTTTGACTTCTGTCACTATAAATGAACAGAGTCTACTTTGGATCCCGACGCTGCCACCACTTATTATGCCACGACACAGGCTCTGAACACCAGACCTCACGTCTGCCACCACTTATTATGGGGCGACACAGGCTCTGAACACCAGACCCGGCCAAGGCTACTCCCTGCTCAAGCCAAGCACCACCACTTGGTACGCCTGAGGCAAGGGATAAAATGGAGAAGGATTTTAACATATATAATATAATGCACTGTGAGTTATATCTGCTTAGGTGAATGATTGTCAGAGTGGGTGTTATATGTGTAAACTTAAGATGATAAATGCCAAACAGACACATGGGACTTTTGTGGTAGTTTAAAAACAAAACAATCAAAATTTATTTTTAAAAGTTCATAAGCTTTGTTTCAAATAACAACATTTAAAAACCTTTTTGAAACCTTTCATACAATCCAGTCACTCATTCACATTAGCGCTTTCCTTTTTCTCACACAATCACTCTTGAACTTTCTTTATTCTCAGTATTGATTAATATACATCCACTACGTGTACACCACACTCTAAAGACATCACTCACTACACTGACTCTCAAATTTCCCAGAACTTAAGTACCATAAACACAAAGAGCACTAAAGACTCTAAGAGTACGTAACAAGTCTCCCTGAAAAGAACTCTCAATCCCCTCAGTCATTCCCTTATATATCACTCCTCCCCCCTCCCAAGACATTCTAACTCCACCCACTCAAGCCAACATTCTAAAAACCACAGACTTACAAACTGCAGACATACATTTGGAATTGACTTGTGGGGTGTAACACCACACCTGCCTGTATGTAAGAGGAAGAAGGCATCAGCTTACTGAAAGAAGAATCGAATGATTCCTTTGGTTTCCTTGCTTCAGAGTTGATTTTGTGAACTGAAACACAGCCACTAAATAATAAAAATAATAATGATAATGATTGTAATAATAACTTTTAAAAATAAAAAGCCTGCCTGCCTGAACTATAGTCTGCCAACTGAAGGAGGGGTGGAATTAAAGGGATGGTTGCCTGCCTGTCACTCCCACAAGTGTTTGAGGGAGGGGTATACCAGCAGGAGCAGATTGCCCTTGAGAAAGACCAGCTGCTCCACCAAGTCCAGGTCCAAGCAAGAGCGGTGAGGGTTTACTATGTCGCCCGCCTCTTGCTTGGAACAGTGGTGAGTGGGCAGCTGAGTCGATCATTGGCCACCCGTGCCAGGTCGGGCCAAATCTGGTGGCGGGATGACCAGTAGCCCAGGGGGTCCATGGAGCAGTCCTCCATCGGCTCTGCCAGGTAATGCTGCATGGTAATGCAGGTAATGCAGCAGCATCCTGGGTGGTGGCTGGGGTGGGTCTCTGCCCAACCACTGCATGCAGAGCCTTTACCCAAAGCCCCTGGCATGTGCTCCTGCTGGGAGGAATGCAGGTGAGGCTGCTGCTGGTGCTTCTGCTGCTGCTGTGGGGAGTGGTAGCCTGCTCTTCTGCCTCGCTCTGCCCCACCCTCTTGGCCTGTGCCACCCGCACTTGGCCCACGAGCATTTCCACCCAGTGCTGCCTGGAATTTGGCCCACAAACCCCATCCTTCAGATGAGGGTCACACATGGTGGCCAACATGTAGACCCTGTCTTTCTGGATGGGCTCCGGCCTCTGCATCAGTCCATCCCTCAGCCTAGTCACCACTTTACATACCTCGGGCTCGAAACACTTCCCGGTGACGGGATCCCTGTACTCCAGAAACTCGCCCATCTGTTTCTGGAGATGCCTGCATACAGGGATCAGCTGGCTGAGGAGGGCAGAGCTAGTGCTCAAGGTCTTGGTGGCCTCAAGGAACAGCTTGAGGACCACCACCAGCTGGGACATGGCCTCCCACTGATGCCTGCCCAGTGCTGCCTGTAGGCCAATGTCCCTGACCCTGAACATCTCGTGGATGGCACGATACCATACGCTCCGCCATGAGGTAGGTGGAGTTCCAGTGTGTCACCACGTCTTGCATTAGCCTGTGCTGCGGGAGATTCAACTCCTCCTGCTTCTCCCACTGCAATCTACTGCCCTTGATGCTGTGGTGGAAAAGCCCAGCCACCTTCCTGCAGCTCTCTAGGAGGTTACGGATACCAACGGCCAGGGGACCGAGGTTGGCCTTGCTGTCTATTCCAAGGCCATCCTTCACCACCAGGTTCAAGACATGCGTGATGCAGCGGATGCCCTCAAATCCGCCATCGTGCACTGCCTTCACCATGTTGGCTCCCCCATCCATGACCATGTAACCACGGGTGAGCTGTTGCCCGGCTAGCCACCCCTCCATAATCTCCACTGCCGTGTGGGACTGGTCCATCACTTGCATATGGAGGAGGGCCCAGCAGTAGCCCTCCTTGCCAGTCCCTTTAGTCCTGGATGCTTCCTGCCCCACGGCTGTCCACCAGTGAGCTGTCAGGGACAGGTAAGCGTGCGCTCCGCTCTTGCTGGACCAAATGTCTGAAGTGGAGTGCACCATCTGTGCCTCTGCCTGGCATAGACGACCCAGTACTAACTCCCTGCAGGAATGGTATAGGGAAGACACCACCCACCTGCTAAGGGTGGTGTGACATGGCAGCTTGTAGTATGGAACCACAAGCGCCATCAGCTTCTTGAAGCCTGCATTTTCAATGAAGCTGAGTGGCTGGTCGTCCAACACCACCATCTCACCAATGCAGATGGTGATCTGGGTGGGGGTTGGAAAACGCCATCTTGTAGCTCCATACCTCCCCCACCCCATGTCCTTGAGGGTTGCCTGCCTAACCCTCATGGGGATGGAAGACGGAGAGCTTAGAGTGTCAGCAGCAGCAGCAGTAGCCTTCTGCTTTCCCCTGGAACCAGTCACCTTGGAAGTGCCCGCCTGTTCCCCCAGCGAGATCGACTGGTGCTGCCTCTGCAAATGCATCCTCATGCTGCTGTTTCCATAATGCCCTAGAGCTGAACCCCTGCTTAACTTGGCCTTACAGTGTCAACAGAGAGCAAAGCAGGGATCCACTCCCACTTCAAAGTGGTCCCACACCATGCTTGTCTTTCACTTCCATGGTGATACTACTTGCCCGCCTATGCTCTCTGGTGTCACCACAGAAGAAGGGGTTAGAGAGGAAGAGGGTGTGGATGATACTGGGGAGAGAGCCTCGGCCTGCTGCTGCTCCTCATCACCCACATCCTGGAGGACCGACTCCTCCTCCTGCTCCTCCACCATGCTGAGCACCTCGTCTACCAGGTCTGGAGACAGGTGCATCAGTAGGCTCCCCTCAATCAATAATAAAGGAGTTGGGAATACTCCTCCTCCTCCTCCAATGGCACTAATGCTGCTGCTGCTGCCTGCCTCTTGCAAAGGGGCACTTTTCCCACCCTCAAAAAGCAAATGGTGGGTGCAAGTTGGAGAAGCGGGCGCATCTGCCTGCTTCTTCTCCTGCTTCTGTTGAGGAGCACCCAGCCAAGGACTTGAACGTTTGATTTTCACAGCAGGAGAGGCTGCCTGCTTAAGGGTGCCAGCCTTGCCTTGCCAACCGCTTTCACCATGCCCAGCCACAGACAGGTGCCTGCTGCCTTTTATCATTATCAAATAATAATAATAATAATAATAATAATAATAATAATAATAAGAAGAAGAAGAAGAAGAAGAAGAAGAAGAAGAAGAAGAAGAAGAAGAAGAAGAAGAAGAAGAAGTATTTATCATTTGGGGAACTGGCAAAACTGTGTAGTGCTTTACGCAAACTTGATTTGAATGGTCAAACTTTATTTGCTTTTTGCACTTAACAAGCAGTGCACAGCAAACACACTCACACAATCACACACAGTCCCAATAAACACACCCACACAGAATAAGAGAGAGAAAGAGAGGAGGATAGATTTTTTTGGGGTAATTTTCTTTGTTAATCTTTTTTTATATAGAAGAAATAAGGAAAATGAATAAACACAGTCACAGAACACAGGGTTTAAAAGAGAGGGGGAAGGGGTGGGGTGGGGGTTGGGAAACCAACACTCCAAAAATGAACAATTATAAATTTATAAATCAAACTAAGGCAAAACACAGAGCACAGGAAAGGTAAGCAAGAGGTCAGAAACAAACAAACACACACACACACCCCAAGCTAAATCCTATCTCCTCCAAACAAATGCAGCTGCAGCACAGAACTCACTAACTCCTCTCTCCACGAAATCCAAACCCACAAAGAGAGAGAAAGGACACGTGTCTCTTGGTGGGTCTGCCTTAGTCCCCCCTCCAACATTGGGATTGGAGGATGCTTCACATCAGGTGATCACTTCTCATCAAGATTGGGAGTTGAATCTGCCTCTCATTGCTTCAAAAAGCATTACCCCCTCCCACTTTTACCCATTCTAAAGAAATTTATAGCAAGCAAACCGCATGATGAAAACTTCTGAAAATTGACACAAATGATCACCAATGATCACTCTCTAAGCACAGTAAGCACAGTAAGTTTCAAGGATATAACTTGAAAAACAAAAAAGTTAGTTCGCACCATGCAATCCTATGGGGGAAAAGTTTCAAGATGGCAGGTGGATCACTCCGCTACAAGTGGAGCGCTTCACTTGTGGGCGCTCCACTTCATTATGCTTCGCCCCACCCCCAACTCGCTTCACCTCCACCTTTAACGGAGGTAAGTCAGGGCGCTCTGATGCTGCTTCTATGACCCTAAGCGAAGCAGAGCACAGGCCTAGAAATTACACAGGAATGGAACAGCAATGTTATTGTGCATGGCGAAAAGAACAGGACTTTCCCCACACAAAAGTAAAATGGAAGAGGAGGGGGAAACGGCACAATCACAATGAGATTACAGCAGGATGGGTATGACGTCATGTGAGTGCCACACTGCAAAACTGGACACCAGGCATGGTGGGAGAGTGTTAAAATGCTGGTGTGATGCAACAGATCTACAGTATGTGTTCTTAAAACTCAGATCTGCTGCAACCATCTTAAAACTGGGGTTGATTTGAACAGCAGATGTGGCACATGGTTGAGGGGCACTTAATACTTTTCTTGCCTGCAGCTTAGCTCTATGCATCCTCTCTCCCCAATCATAACGTTAAAACCCCCCTGTATCAGACCAAAAGCCTATCTAGTCAGTCCCCAACCAGTTGCCTATGGTAGGACATGAGTGAAATAGCCCCCTCCCACTTCTGTTTACCAGCAATGGGTATTCAGAGGCATGCTGCCTGGGATACTAGAGGTAATATGACAAGGAGCCATTGAACATTATCCTTCATGAATTTGTCTAATTCCATTTTAAGGCAACCCAAGTTGGTGGCCGTTAGTATATCTTGTAGAAGCAAACTGTCTTGAATTCCCCACCATTGAGCTTCATTGGATTACCCCCACTGGATGACAGTGAGAGAGAGAGAAAATTCTCCCAATCCAAATTCTCCATACCATGCATAATTCTATTATGTTCCCTGTTACTCACCATTTCCCCTAAGCTATACAGACTGAAAGATTGTAACCTTTCCTTATGGAGGCGTTGCTCCAGCCCCCTGATCATTTTGGTTGCCCTTTTCACACTGTTTCCAGTTCTACAATAACCCTTTTGAGGCATGGTAATCAGAATTGTACACAGTATTCCAAGCATGATTGCACCATCAAGACATGATTCTTTTCCTACTGATACTGAACACACTATTTGCCATTCCCAAGCACTTTTCCCCTCAGCTAGACACCAGTTCTGAAACTGAGCTCAGCTGAATGAAAAACAATTTGAGGGGTGGGGGGCTGTAGGCAGTGCTGGATAATAGAAACAATGCTGCGTGCTTCCAGACCCTGGGGGAGGGGGCAATAGAGCATGTCCAGAGGCTTGATCAGTTCTTCTTTCTGGCTTCCTTCTCTTCCCCTTCCTTCTTCCTCCTGCCTTTACAACAAGCACCATGAGGTCTCTCCAGAGAAAAAGTAAGTCACTCCATCTCATGCCTCCGCTCATTTACACTCACACACCCAGCTTTAAGTGATATTTGTAGTTAAACAGATAGTCTTTTCTGACGATGGGATCATCTACACCAAGCAGGATATTTCACTATGAAAGTGGTACATAAAAGGCAGGAGACACACTATTGCTTTATTGAAGTGCACTGTCAACTGTTGGGGCCCATCGACATATACCACATACCGCTTTCATACCAATTTCATAGTGTTATATCCTGCTTGGTGTAGATGTGTCATGGGCCCCAACAGTTGTCAGTGCACTTCAGTACTGCTATAAAGCAGTAGTGTAGATCCTGCAGTGCACTTCAAACTAAAGCAGTAGTGTGGCTCCTGCCTTTTATATACCACTTTCATAGTGGAATATCCTACTTGGTGTAGATGACCCCGATGTGTATAAGCACTAATTTAAAAAGTTGATTTGAACTATAAACTGTCTCTAGCCTGTGTTTATTGCTTCCAATACTAAATGCTGTGTTGCCATACTTTCTCTACCCATAAGGAATCCTGCTGTAAGTCACACCAGACTTTCCAATAAGCAGAAGTTAAATAAGCATTTAACCCATGCAACCTTTTGCTGTTGAAATTGAGCACAAACATTTATGCTTCAGGGTGGATTCCTGCATTGAGCAGGGGGTTGGACTCAATGGACTTTTAGGCCCCTTCCAACTCTACTATTCTATGATTCTATAACCAAGCCCTATGTTTTCTCTGTGATTGCAGAAGATCTGGATTTAAACACATCATCTCATGTGGTATTGCGAGTTGGCCAAGATGATAAATTATCATTTCTGCAAATAGTCAACCTATGAGCAATGTTAACATGAGAGCAAACAGTTCATATGTGATTGCCTACTCTTTTCTGTGAAATAACAAATCAAAACTTCTGATTTTTCAGATCAGTGAAGAACTGTCTCACATTAGATGAGCTCTGATATTGCATTTGTCATGTAAGCAACTTTTCATTGGCCAACTTGACTCTTTGGTAAAACTCTGGATCTTCTCTTGGCTAACCAGAATCTTGGCTATTTATTTTTTGGTTTATATACCACTTTCCAATTAAAATAGTCAAAACCGGTTTACAATATTCAGAACCACCTGAAGCTTCCAAACACTCTTCAATGGCAACCCCTATGTCACAGTAAGTAACCCAAGTGCTGTGTGTGACCCATGAAAAATGGATTTTGAGGTATGGTACGCTCTGCATTGCTTGCTTCATGTGCCCCTGATGGATCAAAACTGATTACATGAAAATCCATATAATACCCAGAAGCACTTCTCTTTCTGCTTTCATGTAGATCACACCTTGGATGTGACAAGAGCATATCCAGTGAAATTTCCCCCTAAAATGAAACTTGTCACATTTGGAGATTTGTCCTCAGGTGAAACAGCTAAAAACTTTTAAGGGAAGAGGGGAAACACTGAGGTAAAAAGTGAAAGTTCTCAAGGGTTTTTCACATTTCCCTGGTAATTGGTAAACATCTCTTGTCTTTTGTTTTTTGTGTATTTTAGTGGATATTTGTTGTTTCTCCTCTTTTCTGCTTGTTCCATTCACTAGAAAGGCAAATGGTGTTGCCATGGAATAGTTTCATCACATAAAACACCCCCTCATTGTGATGTTATATGCATAATTATATAGTTATGATAGTGTGTGACTTAGTACCTTCATGTGATTTGTGATGTCATAAATCTCCATTGGTCTGGGCTACAAATCAATTGGAAATTAGCACCAAGGTGCTCAGCTGCTGGAGCTCAGGTGAAATATACTGTGTGGGGGAAGGACGCTGCGTTCTGCATCAGCTCAGACTCCCACAATGATGTGGACAATAGAGTACATGGCAGTAATCCTGTCTCAGCATTATATAGGAATGACAGTCTCTTTGCCTGAATCAGAGGAAACTATTGTAGCCAGGGTACTCCCAATAATAGCTATAACACAAGGCAGAATCAGCAATGTGGATTTTCTGGAAAATTTTGAACTAGAAAATTTCCCAATGCAAATTAGGTTAATTAACACAGGGTCATTTCTATAGGGGGGGGATCAGTTTGTACCAGAAAATGTTCTAATGCTGTAGAATAGATGTGGGCAACTTCTGACTCTCCAGATATTTTGGCCTACAAGTCTCATCCTATGTTCACTGCTCCAGAATCTAGTTTAGATTAGAGCAGTGTATAAAGATCCTAAATAAATAAATAATAATTGCTCACCATTGACTATATTGGCTAGAGCTGATGGGAGCTGTAGGCCAAAACATCCTGAGGGCCATAAGTTGCTTACCCCTGCCCTAGGGTCATCTAAGTTAGCATATTTATTTTACTTGTATTTAGTAAACAACAAAGTTAAAGTAGGCTGACCATATGCCTGTATTTGCCCAGACATGTCCAGAAATCCTGCCCCCAAGCAGGATCCGGAAGGAGATTTCAAAATCTCCCCAAATGTCCGTGAAAATCACGGTCCTGCCATCCTTCCCATGGCCCAGGCCTGCATTGCTGGGGGGGGGGGAGGAGCTGGGAGACCTGTTCTCTGAGAACAGGTCTCCCAGTCCCTGCCCTCCAGCGACACTCTACCCTCCTCCTCTGTGCTGGCGCAAGCACACTAGCACACAGGAGAAGGCCTGTGTCACTGCAGGGGAGGAGCTGGGAGGCCCATTCTGGGACTTCCGGGAACGTGTCCAGCCCTGCCCAGCACCATCCGGGGTGCAATCCTGGCAGGTGTGGGGCATGATCCTGACGGGTGCAATTGCACAGGTCTAACAAGGTCCTCTGTGCTGCCAGGATAGAAGGAATGTTGCTATGGCAAGTTGAGCCTGTTTTAAAGCTTTTTTAATTTACATTTTCAAATGTATACGTTTCTGCTTATATAAGGAACCCCCCCAAAGTATGTAGAAAATAGTGCCATTTGGGGGTGACCCTGCTATCAACTCTATCTACATTATATATAGGCTGCACTATAACAAAATGTGCTCTAGACAGTTAACAAAATAAACATAACTGGTAAAAAACAAGAGCAATATAATAAAAATACAGTAAGATAAAATGCAGCATTTAAACTAGGGGTGTGCACAGACCCCCCGCTCCACTTCACTTGCAGATCCATGATTTTTGGAGCGGGCCGCTTCACCCCGCCCCCGCTCCGCCCACTTCCACTCCGCTCCGCTCAGAGCTCCGGATCCGGATCGGAGCTCCGTTTCCCCCCCATAGGGTTGCATTGAAAGCTAAAAAATTATACAACTTTTTTTCTGTTCAAGTTAGAAACCTCATGTTTGGCACCATGACACCTCATGGACGTATACACACGCACGCCAAGTTTCAAGGCAATCCCATCATCCCCTGATTTTTGGGGAATTTTTGAAAATCGGGCACCCCATTCAGACCCCTTGGGATAGCTCCGTCAATTTGCACATTAGAAACCTCAAACTCACCACCATGAAAGCTTATCCAGGGATACATATGCACGCCGAGACTCAAGGCAATCCCATCATCCCCTCATTTTTGGGGAATTTATGAAAATCCAACATCCATTCACACCCCTTTCCAATAGCTCCGTCAATTTGCACGTTAAAAAAAAATCTCAAACTCACCACCATGACAGCTTATCCAGGGATACATACGCCGCACGCCGAGACTCAAGGCAGTCCCATCATCCCCTGTTTTTTGGCGGGGCTTAAACCTGCAAAATTTGGAACTTCCAAAACTCCAAGTGAGCGCAGGAAGGACTTCTCCCCTGAGTCAAAGCCAGACACACACAACATCCCTGCGAGGTGGGCAGGGGAGGAGGGAGGGAAGGCAGGCAGGCATGCAGCTAGCATTTCTGGGGGCATAAGGAAGTGAGCCAAGGATAAGCCAGTAATGCATATAAAATGGAATAAATAAATAAATAAACAAAGGAGGGGTGGAATTAAAAGCAGCAGTGTTGCTGAATAAACAACAAGAAGAACTTTTAAAAAAAGGCTATATCTGTCTTTTACCAGTAATAGGGGGACGGGCCCGGGGGAGAGGGAAGCAGCTGCCAGTTCAGCTCATGAAAGCCATTGCTTCACCAACAGCTCTGAGAAGTAAACGCTCACTTCAACTCATAATAGGCATTGCTCCACCACTAAGAGAAGTAGAACGCTCACTTCGACTCATGATAGGCATTGCTCCACCGGGTTACTCTCTTTGGAAGACTCTGATGGCCTTCCAGTACAGGAGAGAGTGGGGGCACGTCCACAATGAGATGCCCTAGGGGAGCTCATCCCCTTGCACCACATCTTTTCAGTTGTTCCCCAAAGTTAGGGTGGGTAGCAGTGCTGTGTTTCTATCTCTTATTATTGGCTTAGTATATGATTTCAGGTTGTGTTTGTGCATTTGGTGAGGCTACTGTGTTAAAAAACACTGGGAAAAGTCCGTTCAGATTAAGAAAGAGAAGTTTCCCAGAATCCCAAGTTACCTGTTTTGCCTATGCCCTCCTCCAACTTTGGGATCATCATGACCGGGAGCTGACTCTGCCCCTCAGCCCTTTGAAAAAGGTATTTTTCCTGCTGATTTTTTAAAAAATTCTAGTGCATGACCCGCACCACGCAGAGAGGTGAGAGTAGTCTCAAAATGACCCCCATCCACGACTCTCTGTGCACAAGAATTTTCAGAATGATAGCTTAAAAAACAACCCAGTTATCCCCAATTCTTTTCCTCAATGCAATCCTATGGGCGAAAACCGCCGTTTGACCCGAGCTGTCCGTTTGTTTACCCGATTTTTAAAAAATTCTAGCATGCGACCCGCATGACGCAGAGAGAGGAGAGTAGTCTCAAAATGACCCCCATCCACGACTCTCTGAGCACAAGAATTTTCAGAACGATAGCTTCAAAAACAACCCAGTTATCCACAATTATTTCCCGCAATGCAATCCTATGGGCGAAATGTTTTCAAGATGGCGATCGGAGCGCTCCGCCTGAAATAGGAGCTCCAAAAAATGGCTGCTTCTCTTCGCCTTGCTTCTAGGGGTCCGCAGTCCGCTTCTACTCCGCCTCTGGGTAAGGCGGAGCAGGCCAATTCGCTACTGCTTCTCCGCTCCTAATTGGAGCGGAGCACATGCCTAATTTAAACATCTTCCTATTCCTGTATTTCTTCTAAAGTAAGTGGGTAACATCCAAAATGTTACTCTATTTAGCGTAGAGCTATTAACATGAATGGGACTTAAGTTATCCTAAGTTTCATTCATTTCAATGGCTTTAATCTAAGTAGGGTTTATGTTGAAAGTTACCCTTTGCTCAGGGAACTAGCAGAGAGGAAACACTATTCTTTAATGTGCTACTTCCAGTATCAGAGGCAGTAAGCTGGGGAACATGGATGGGAGGGTCCTGTTGCAACATGTCTTGCTTTGTTGGTCCCTGCTTGACAGCTGGTTGGCCACTATATGGCTCTGTCCTGATGGCTATGTGCTGCCTCCAGTATCAGAGACACTTAAGCCTATGTTTTTCAATTACTGGGAAACATGGGCAGGAAGGTTCTGTTGCACTCGTCCTGTTTGTGGGCTTCCCATAGGCAGCTGGTTGGCCACTGTGTGAACAGAATGCTGGACTAGATAGACCCTTGGTCTGATCCAGCATGAAATGCCAAACAAAAAGTTAAGGATCTTTAACTATATATCCTTATAAAATCCTTATATCTCATAAATAAATCCTTATAAATCCTTATATATCCTTATAAAAGTTAAGGAGATATAGATATATAGATATATAGATATATAGATATAGATATAGATACACACACACACACACAAACACACACACAATAGAACAATAATGTTTAATATACAAAGATAAAGTAAAAGTTAACAATAGTGTTGCTTTAAGAGTGCAACCTCATATTGCACAAGAACAAATATCTAACATACACAACGTGAAGTAAAAAGGCCAAACACGTTTCAACACAATGTCTTCATCAATGGCCAATGCTAAAATACAATATACAGAAAAGATAGCCAAATAATTATCCTTTGGAATGCGAAGTCAACCACGGGATTTGCCAGAGCAGCCGTATTTGTTCTGTGCTTGATTGGTTAAGAAAATCAAAAGTAACTGTGAGGTATTTAGGGTCAATGGAAAGCAATTAAGCGCAACACATTAAATAAAAAGCAAACTTGCTGGTTAAAATTGAAGATTAAGAGTTCAAGTAAAAAGTTTTAAAAAATAGAAAACCAAGAATTAAAAGTCAAAGTATTAAAAACAAAAGGCAAAAACCTTCCACGGTCAGTAGCAAAATAGCCCTTCAATTTCCTTTCTGCCAAAGGCACAACAACGGTTTATCTCAGTTTTCAGTGGGAGTCGCTCAAGGTAACAAGCCCATAAAATAGAATAGTTGAGAGTAAATAAGGTGGGAAGAAAGAGAAAATACGTGCGCAAAATAGAAAATATGTAAGCAAAATCACGGAGCTCATTCAAACCCAACCAGCTCCTCCCGTCCTCAGTGCAGAGCCCAAGTTACTGTGAAAGTGGCCAGATTTTGTGCTGCAGCCATCTCACGCCGTAAAGAGGCGAGACAATAATAATATATGCACATTCTACATCTGTAATGTAATGTAATGTGTTAAATTGTATGGTGTTTGATTGGAGTGCTGGTTGTCATACCGTAATAAACTTATTCATTCATTCAGAAAAGACACGTTATATAGTATACCAGCAGGGGCAAAAGGACTAAACACAGGTTACTAATTCTTGTTTGGAATTTAGACAAAACGGTGTGAGTATTAGATGGAGCTGTTAACATACTGGGCTGCTGTATGCTCCCTGGAGACTTAATTGGGCTGACTGATAGTTTCCACAGTTATGTGGTAGAAGATGTTACTCCCATTTGAAAATAATTCAGGGCCTTCTAAGGAAAATGATAAAATATTTACACAGTGATACATATGGCAGTCCCATGTTATTAATGCAAAATCCATTGTAGATCTCACTCTAAATCAGTACATCAAAAAGTTTACTTACAGCCTCTTCAAAGTGCCTGGGTCAATCTTTAGATAAATGGCGTTGAGGCTGGCTGATTTACAGCTGAGGTTAAGTACTGTTCATTTATAGTCCATTCTACTTTTCAATAACCCAGAATTTAACATCATTAGGGGTATGGTTATATTCTATAAAATGGCTAACCAAAGGGGCCCATAATCTCCTGTTCTTGATAGAATTTTTGTGTTCACAAATCCTACTTTTAATTTTTCTACTTGTGATCTCAACATACAGAAGTCTGCAAGGGCATTGAATGACATAAACAACGCCCTTGGAATTGCAATTGGAAAAATCACAAAGTACATATTTTCTGTTATCATTTGGATTAGTTAACTCCCTAAGAGGTAGGCTATTAGTGCAAACGCTACAATGATGGCATGGAAAATGGCCTCTTATTCTCCCTTGTAAACTGCAAGAATTTCTCTCAGTATCCATTGTCTTGAGGGTACTATGTACTAGGGGTGTGCACGGACCCCCCGCTCCGCTTCACTTGCAGATCCGCCATTTTCCGGATCGGGCCGCTCCGCCCTGCCCCCGCTCCGCCCACTTCCGCTCCGCTCCGCCCGGAGCTCCGGATCCGGATCCGGAGCTCCGTTTCCCCCCCCCATAGGGTTGCATTGAAAGCTAAAAAATTATACAACTTTTTTTCTGTTCAAGTTAGAAACCTCATGTTTGGCACCATGACACCTCATGGGGATATACACACGCACGCCAAGTTTCAAAGCAATCCCATCATCCCCTGATTTTTGGCGAATTTTTGAAAATCGGGCACCCCACACACAACATCCCTGCGAGGTGGGCAGGGGAGGAGGGAGGGAAGGCAGGCAGGCATGCAGCTGGCATTTCTGGGGGCATAAGGAAGTGAGCCAAGGATAAGCCAGTAATGCATATAAAATGGAATAAATCAATCAATAAACAAAGGAGGGGTGGAATTAAAAGCAGCAGTGTTGCTCAATAAACAGCAAGAAGATTTTTTAAAAAAAGGCTATATCTGTCTTTTACCAGCAATAGGGGGACGTGCCCGGGGGAGGGGGAAGTAGCTGCCAGTTCAAGACACTGACAGCCACCAACAGCTCTGAGAAGAAGTAAAACGCTCACTTCGACTCATAACAGGCATTGCTCCACCACTGAAAAGTGACCATTCACTTCAACTCATGATAGGCATTGCTCCACCGTTTTACTCTCTTTGGAAGGCTCTAATGGCCTTCCAGTGCAGGAGAGAGTGGGGGCACGTCCACGATGAGATGCCCTAGGGGAGCTCATCCCCTTGCACCACATTGATTCAGTTGTTCACCAAGGTTAGGGTGGGGAGCAGTGCTGTGTTTCTATCTCTTATTCTTGGCTTAGTATATGATTTCAGGTTGTGTTTGTGCATTTGGTGGGGCTACTGTGTTAAAAAACACGGGGAAAAGCCCGTTCAGATGAAGAAAGAGAAGTTTCCCAGAATCCCAAGTTACCTGTTTTGCCTATGCCCTCCTCCAACTTTGGGATCATCATGACCGGGAGCTGACTCTGCCCCTCAGCCCTTTGAAAAAGGTATTTTTCCCGCCGATTTTTTAAAAACTTCTAGCCCGCGACCCGTACGATGCAGAAAGTTGAGAGTGGTCTCAAAATGACCCCCATCCATGACTCTCTGTGCACAAGAATTTTCAGAATGATAGCTTAAACCGGCCCCCAGTTATCCCCGATTCTTTCCCTCAATGCAATCCTATGGGCGAAAAGCCGAAAACGCAGTTTGAGCCGCGCGGTTGACCCGATTTTCACAAAAATATAGCACGCGACCCAGACAACGCAGAGAGGTGAGAGTGGTCTCAAAATGACCCCCATCCACGACTCTCTGTGCACAAGAATTTTCAGAATGATAGCTTAAACCCCCCCCCCCCCAGTTATCCCCGATTCTTTCCCTCAATGCAATCCTATGGGCGAAAAGCCGAAAACGCAGTTTGAGCCGCGCGGTTGACCCGATTTTCACAAAAATATAGCACGCGACCCAGACAACGCAGAGAGGTGAGAGTGGTCTCAAAATGACCCCCATCCACGACTCTCTGTGCACAAGAATTTTCAGAATGATAGCTTCAAAAACAACGTAGTTATGCGCGATTATTTGCCGCAATGCAATCCTATGGCGAAATGTTTTCAAGATGGCGACCGGAGCGCTCCGCCTGAACTCGGAGCTCCGAAAAATGGGCGCTTCTCTTCGCCTTGCTTCTAGGGGGTCCGCGGTCCGCTCCTGCTCCGCCTCTGGGTAAGGCGGAGCAGGCCAATCCGCTACTGCTTCTACGCTCCTAATCGGAGCGGAGCACATCCCTACTATGTACTATGTTAAATTCTGGGTATTGAAAAGCGGAATGGCTCAGGAGCTCAGTTGGTATTAAAACTGAAAAGGAGAGAATTATTTTGGACCTTCACCCTGCAAACAAAAAACCCAAAAGGACTCAATGATGAATGTAACTGGTCTCCCTATTTGTAACATTTGAATGTATAGTTTTTTATGTATAGTTCTTTAATGCTGCATGTTGGCTCATTGTATCGACTCATTTTTGTATATTAGGATTATATTATGAAGTACTGTGACTCCACATCTGAAGTATCAATTACCACCTAATTGGCCATCAATAGAAATTGGGAATTAGATCTATTTTGCCCTATACTAGATTGATAGATCACGAGGCTTAAGTAGCCTATAAATGAACACTACTTAACCTCAGCTGTAAATCAGCCAGCCTCAATGCCATTTATCTAAAGATTGACCCAGGCAGTTTGAAGAGGCTATAAGTAAACTTTTTGATGTACTGATTTAGAGTGAGACCTACAATGGATTTTGCTTTAATCACAGGACTGCCATATGTATTACTATGTAAATATTTTTTCATTTTCCTTAGGAGGCCCTGTATTATTTTCAAATGGGAGTGACATCTTCTACCACTTATCTGTGGAAACTATCAGTCAACCCAATTTTAAGTCTCCGGGGAGCATACAGCAGTTAAAAGCTCTGTCTGATACTCGTACCCTTTTGTCTAAATTCCAAACAAGAATTAGTAACCTGTGTTTAGTCCTTTTGCCCCTGCTGGTATACTATATAACGTGTCTTTTCTGTATATTGTATTTTAGCATTGGCCATTGATGAAGACCTTGTGTTGAAACGCGTTTGGCCTTTTTACTTCACGTTGTGTATGTTAGATATTTGTTCTTGTGCAATATGAGGTTGCACTTTTAAAGCAACACTATTGTTAACTTTTACTTTATCTTTGTATATTAAACATTATTGTTCTATTGTGTATAATATCCTTAACTTTTTGTTTGGCATTATATGATAGTTTGTTAAGGATGTCACCTTTTCTTGCGTTTGTCTGATCCAGCATGGCACTTCTTACATTTTTATGCATAATTCTATTTGGGCCATTTCTTCCCACCCCACTCTACATGCACATGAAATTAATTGCTCAGAAAGTCCAAAGAGTTCTATCCTTAAAAGCAGCCTAAAAGTAATTTAGAATAAAAATAAATTTTAAAAAGGAGAGGAAGGGCAGGTGGATGTGGGGGAGCATAGCACTTAATTAACTTGCTAGGGTTGGAAAACTTACAGAAGGATATCAGTAACTTGGGGTCTGAGAGTGCACCCATTGCTTTCTCTCTATTCCTGACCAAACACTTATCTTCTTATGAAACCTCTACTCCCTTGTGCTATTTCTTGTTCTGTCTTTTGGTCCTTTACATATGGAACTCTCTCCATTAAATAACTGACTGCTCTCTTTTGTATCTGGTCAGGAAGGCTGGGCTCCTTGACTGTTCTGATGAAGAGGGAATTTCACGAGGCGCTGCATACATACAATTGACACCTGCTGAAATTCCCTTTTCAATACAACTGCTAAATGTACAGAAGCACTGTTCTCCATTCCATATGATCACCTTAACTAATGGAATAATTGTAACTTTTTCCTGTTGCCATAGTTCTTTACTTTCCATAGCCAGTGATGTATATTTTTCTCTTTTTTCCTCTTCCTTTAATGCAACATTTTTGTTACTAGGTATTGCTATGTCAGTGAGGTAGTTGTGTTTTTCTTTTTTGTTTATGACTGTTATGTGTGGTCAGTTGTAAAATATTGTCTTGTCCAGAATTGTTCTGTCCCAGCAAGATAATATGTGAGTGCATAGTGTGGCTTATCTTGACTTGTTTGAGTATGTCTGGATCTCCTAGACTCTGAAAGCATCTTTCTGGAGAGCACCTGCTAGTTGCATGATCCACAAGGCCAGGTTCTAGTTAGAGCATAGTTCTCCTTGACAGGAGGGACTTTTACTTGCTAGAGTAAGGTGAACAGATATGTAAAGGCTGCAATCCTATATTCATTTATGTGGGAGTAAGCTTGCTACTGACCATGGTTTTGTCTATGCGGCTAATGTTCCAGAGGTGTAATGACACATTTTTAGATTAGTTTCTCATTGATAAACCAGAGTTGAATCAAGAAGTGCTAGTGAGAAGTGACTGCAACAAGCCTTTAGTCTATTTTGTACCATGGGTAATTTTTGCAAGGTATTTTATAGGGGTGTGCACGGACCCCCCGCTCCGCTTCTCTTCCAGATCTGTGATTTGTGGATCAGGCCACTCCGTTCTGCCCCCACTCCGCCTATGTCCGCTCCGCTCCACTGCGGAGCTCCAGATCCGGATCGAAGCTCCGTTTTTTCCCCCATAGGCTTGCATTGAAAGCTTAAAAAGTATACAACTTTTTTTCTGTTAAAGTTAGAAACCTCAAGTTTGGCACCATGACACCTCATGGATGTATACACACGCACGCCAAGTTTCAAGCCAATCCCATCATCCCCTGATTTTTGGGGAATTTTTGAAAATCCGGCACCCCATTCACACCCCTTTCGATAGCTCCGTCAATTTGCACGTTAGAAACCTCAAACTCGGCACCATGATAGCTTATCCAGGGATACACATGCATGCTAAGACTCAAGGCAATCCCATCATCCCCTGATTTTTGGCGGGGCTCTAACCTTTTAACTCATCCCAAATCAAGTCCCATTTTACAACTATTTCAATTTGCACGTCAGAAACCTCACCTTCGGTACCATGACTGCTAATCCATGTGTCCACATGGACGCCAAGTTTCAAGCCAATCCCATCATCCCCAGATTTTGGGGGAATTTATGAAAGTCGGACACCCCAGTATCTGCAGACAGCTCAATGGGCCCATTTCAAAGGAAATCCCAACATGCCATGAATTGGGGAGTAGAGATAAACTTAAATATGAATCTTCTTCCACACTTGAAAAATGTATTTGGAACTTCCAAAAGTCTAAGTGAGCGCAGGAAGGACTTATCCCCTGAGTCAAAGCAAGACACACAAAAACCAAACCATCCCTGCAAGGTGGGCAGGGGAGGAGGGAGGGAAGGCAGGCAGGCAGCAGACATTTCTGGGGGCACAAGGAAGTGAGCCAAGGATAGTTTCAAAGCCAGTAATGCATATAAAATGGAATAAATAAATAAATAAATAAATAAACAAAGGAGGGGTGGAATTAAAAGCAGCAATGTTGCTAAATAAACAACAAGAAGAATTTTTTTTAAAAGGCTATATCTGTCTTTTACCAGTAAGAGGGGAGTGGACGTGCCCAAGAGGGGAATCATCTGCCAATTTGACTGGTCCTGTCTAGGTACCAGTCTTTAAGAAGCAAACGATCACTTCAACTCATGATAGGCATTCACTCCAGTGATTTACCTTTGGAGGGCTCTGATGGCCCTCCAAGGACAGGAGAGTGCACAGGGCACGTCCTTGCCCTAGGGGAGCTCATCCCCTTGCACCACATCTATTCAGTTGTTCCCCAAAGTTAGGGTGGGTAGCAGTGCTGTGCTTTTTCTATCTCTTATTATTGGCTTAGTATATGATTTCAGGTTGTGTTTGTGCATTTGGTGGGGCTACTATTTTAAAAAACACTGGGAAAAGTCCGTTCAGACTAAGAAAGAGAAGTTCCCAGAATCCCAAGTTACCCGTTTTGCCTATCCCCTCCTCCAACTTTGGGATCATGTGATCATGACCAGGAGTTGACTTTGCCCCTCAGCCCTTCGAAAAAGGTATTTTCCCGCTGTTTTACCCGATTTTCCCAAAAATTCTAGCAAGCGAACCGCAGCACGCAGAGAGCTGAGAGTAGGCTCAAAATGACCCCCAGCCACGACTCTCTAAGCACATGAACTTTCAGAAAGATAGCTTTAAAAACAACACAGTTATCCCCTATTCTTTTCCACAATGCAATCCTATGGGCAAAATTTTTCAAAATGGCGATCGGATCGGTCCGCGAAAAGAGAAGCGCTCCGTGTATGGCCGCTTCTCTTCGCCGTACTTCTACGGGTCCCCGGTCTGCTTCTACTCCACCTCTGGGCAAGGCGGAGCAGGCCAATTCACTTCTGATTCTCTGCTTCTAATCGGAGCGGAGCACATCCCTAGTATTTTATACTCTTTCTGAATGCTAGGTTGCTAGTTTGTTGTACTAGATTTTTCTGCATTTGTCAGCTGCTTCATTTGTTCATGCAGAATCTGTGAGTATGGATATTAGAAAGGTGATGGGGGAAAGAGAGTTAAATGTTTTGAAAGGTGAGACTATTGACACCCAGTGAAGGATTTGCAGTAAGAAAAGTTATTTGAAGGAGGGGGAGACTGTACCACACATAGCATAGCAAAAGCTTCAAAGTACGGCAAAAGCTACACAAGTAGCAGTGAGTTAAGTTAATTTCAGATATATTGAATGTCTCACTTGTTCTTTATTTCCATGATTTTTAACATTAAGATGTTATGGAGAAGAGGTGTCTTAGTTGTATGTGTAAAACCAGTCATGCGACCAAGGCTATGTTTGGGTGGGCACGCCCCCTTTGGGATTGTCATGCCCCTCTGGCAGGGCAGACATATCCTGGGAGGGATATGTTGGTGGGAATGCCCCCTAGGGGCTGGGCGTCCTCCTTTTTGGTTTCCAAAATATAGTCACCTTAGTTAAAGAAAAAGTGCCCTGTGTTATTATTATTTTTGTCCCGATACAGCTCAAATGTTTGACCTTGGGATTATAGCACACTTAGGCCTTAGCTAGACCTAAGGTTTATCCCAGGATCATCCCGGGGTCGTCCCTGCCTGCTCCCAGGATATCCTGTGTGTAATTTACATGAACAGGGCTGACCCCAGGACGATCCCGGGATAAACCTTAGGTCTAGCTAAGGCCTCAATGTGATTTAAGTGTTATATTATATAGAAATGTTTTTTGGAATGATTGTTTAAAAAAGCAATAACAACAGCAAAAGCAACAGCATGTACTTTCCTTACATTATTGAATTTGAGGTGGGGAAACAAAGATACTGAATGCACTTGAGATGCTAATAAATTTTAGCAACCCAAAGAACTGAGGATATTATGCTGACAACCAACTATCTCTTTCAATAAAGTTCAACTGTGTTATGGGAAAATAACTGATTTCCCACTACTCCCTTCGCCCATCTCTTCTCTCCCGTCCTTCTTCCAAGATCTCTCATTTCCCTTTCCCAAAATGCCACCCTTGGGTGATTTCTAAGTGATTTAGATGAGTAGAATAGACCTCCTACTCCCAGGTGGGAGAGAAAAGTCCCATTTACCTATTTGGGTAAGGTCTCTTACTCAGGGGTAAGGACGAGCCCTAGCTGCTGGTTAAATCACCAGGCACTTGACACACACACACCTCTTATTTCCTTTCCCCACAGCTCAGTGGGAAACCAGGGAGAAAAATAAGAGGTGGGCAGCTCGCCCATCGAAAGGAATGTCAGGCTCCAAAGGAGGGTGAAGCAGGAAGTTTTCGGCCACGTAGGCAAGTTGGGACAGGAATGTCTCAGGGGACATTGCGAGGGGGGGGGACCAGGGAGGGAGTGGTGGACAGGGATTAGTTAAAGACAATGGAATACGTGACAAGAAGGTCCCAGGATTCATTACTAAGGGAATCATGTGATAATGGAGTTTGCAAAGTCTATAGGGTCTCTCACCCATCTGGGCATGTCAAGAAAACAGGAAGGAGGATCAGCTGTGACGATCTGAGCAAGCAACCAATTATTTGCAGACAATGTTTCCCCCCTGTATAAAATGAAACGTAAACTTCTGTTCCGGGCCTTTTCCCTTACATCACCAAGGGAGAGGGACCTTTGTACAAAGAGATTTTTGGTACCTGAGGTGGAAATAAACTTTCCTTTTGAAACGGCATCCGGATGCCTTTTTATTTGATTTAATTGGGTTGTCATCCACAATTTTTCTAACTGTCTTCCACTGAGGTCGTTGGGGCACCTTCAGTTTTATTTTATCTGTCCTGAATCTCCCACCAATCAGCTTCATGGGATGTCTCTGGGGTCTAGTGTTATAAGACACAGAGAAAAATGCCTCCCTATCTATTTTCTCAACGCCATGTGTAATTACACACCTCTATCATATCTCCCCTCACTCAACTTTTCTCTTTTATAACCTTTCCTCATTGAATATTTGCTCCATCCCCTTTTAGTTGATTGATAGGTGATGATGCAACTGGCCTGTTCTGAATGGGGGTTGCAAAGACCCTTGAGCAGGTTTGTGGTTTTCCTTCTTGGAAAAATATAATTTTTCTACAGTTACCTGCACCTTAGTAATATCCAGGTTATGTCACTCTAATGTGTAATACCTGGGCTGTGTAAAAACCATTCAGATTGTTTCAAAATGCAAGGGGGGCAGTTATTAACATGACTCACCATGTTTATCACATTTACTAGTGTTGAAAGATTTTCATTGGCTTTCAAGTTTTTTTCTCGGTGCAACGCAAAGTGCCACCTTTGACCTATGAGGCTCTAAATGACTTGGGATCAGGCACTATTTGAAGGACTGCCTACTGATGTATGAATCTACAGTGACAGCATGGCCATGCTCCAGGCACACTACTTTTGACAGTTAGGTGATTGGCTACGAGAGAGGGAGCTTTCCTATATTCCCCCCTGCCCCCCCCCCCGCTTTTTTCCTGTTCCAGTGAGCCCAGGCAATTAGGGATCATGTATTGGATGTGATATCATCACAACTCTTATGTAGTCAGTCATAGGTAGCTAACTACTTGCTGATGTTCCTAAGGGCAAATGAAGCCTATACAAAATGAGGGCAAGTGCTTCCTATACTGGACACATGGGTGGTACTAATCAATCAGGAATCACAAATGATCAAGAATTCTAAAGCAAAATTGTCACAACTCTTTTGCACTGATCCCCTACAAATAATTGAAAGTGGGTCTTTCCATACCACCCCTTTTGACTCAGCCCTAACTGATATACACATTAAACATGAGTGCAACAACATGCAGGACTCATCAAATCACTTGTAGGTACTAGTGATTTGATGAGCCCACACTCAACACTATCCTCTTGAGCTTCTAAGCTAGTGATGACTTGAACCCTTCAAAAGAGGATTCATAAATGCCTGCCAGCTACCATGGGTGTTGCCAACTTCTCATGAAAATACAGGAGCCCTGGAATTGTGGAATCTAGCACACAGAGCATCTGAAATACAATAAATTCTGCATGTGCCACAATGTTGTTGGCAAAGTTGGGGAAAACTTAAAGGCAAAGGCAGTAGCTATTAAGCCTTGCTTTTGACTGTGAAACTTGTGTGGTGGTTCCATATAAAGACTGGGGAAGGGGGAGGAATTTTTTTTTTGCTCTGCAAGGCTTTCGATATGTCCTATTACATTTTCCTTCCTACCTATTGCATGACAATCTGCCAGGAGTCTCATCCTTTCCTTCTGAACTGCTTTCCTGGTTATAAAATGCTCTCTTCCCCCGTCCCCCACCCAGTGGCGGACTGGCCAGGGTGTCTGCTTGCCCGATGGTCCTCCAGGATGTGGTCCTCCAGGATGTGGGTGAGGATTAGTAGCAGAAGCTGGTCCAGCTTCTCTCCCCGGTCTCGTCCCACCCCTCTTCCGCTGTAACCTTCTCTTTGAGAAGCAAGCCGTCAGTTCAATTCATTCACTTCCCCAATTGCGGGAGGTACTCCAGGAGTCCACCGATCTCCCGTAGCACAGCCACTTAGTGCGTACGGACAGTTTAAGTTTTCTGAGAAGTGAGCTCTCACTTCAACTCATGACAGCCATTGACTTCACCACAGCCACTTCGTGTTGGATGCTGTGGTCTTCCAGGATGTGGGTGAGGATTAGTCGCAGCAGCTGGTCGAGCTTCTCTCCCCGGTCTCGTCCCACCCCTCTTCCGCTGTAACCCCCTCTTTGAGAAGCAACCTCTCACTTCAACTCATGGACTTCCCCTCTGAGAAAAAGCTAAGCTCCAGTAATGCACCGATCACCCATAGCACAGCCACTTAGTGCGTATGGACAGTTTAAGTTTTCTGAGACGTGAGCTCTCACTTCAACTCGTCTTGTAGTGCGCCGAGTTGAGCACAGCCACTACAGTGGATGCGCCTGCCCGCCTGCCTGGAAGCCGTCCTTGTGAGGTAGCTGGATCTGCTGGGACTGACTCCCCCGCAGATCTATGGCTTACTTGTGCAAGGTACCAGCTTTTCTGGGCCCGCCAACCCATGCCTGCCTGCCTGCCTGTCTGCCCGCCTCCCCCGGGGTGCTGCTGTGGTGGCGCATCTGCCAGGACTGACTCCTCGCCTGCTCTGCCTGCCTGGTGCCTGGGAGATGGGCTTTGCGGTTCGTGCCCAGCACCCTCCGGCACGCTTGCTCCCAATCGTCCTCCTCTGTGCCCCTCAATGCGTAACTGCTGGCTTAGAAAGAAACAACCAGCCATCTTTGCCTCACTTGCTCCTTGCGCCCGCTTACGGGTTGGTTTGCTATGCGTTAGTGCTCAAGCCATCCTTGCGGCACTACAATGCATGCTGCCTGCCTGCCTGCCTGCCTGCCTGCCTGCCTTCCCTCCCTTCTCCCCTTCCCGCCTCGCAGGGATGGTGTATGTGTCTTGCTTTGACTCAGGGGAGAAGTCCTTCCTGTGCTCACTTAGACTTTATCAAGTTCAAAAATCCATTTTTCAAGTGTGCAAGAAGATTTAGGGTTATCTCATGGCATGTTGGGATTTCCTTTCAACTGGCCCCATTGAGCTGTCTGCATTGCAACTTTAAATCCCTGACATACTGGAGTGCCCGATTTTCAAAACTTCCCCTAACATCAGGGGATGATGGGATTGGCTTGAAACTTGGCGTCCATGGGGACACATGGGTAATCTGTCATGGGACCAAAGGATAGGTTTCTGACGTGCAAATTGACGTAGTTGTAGAATGGGACTTGATTTGGGGTGAGTTAAAAAGTTTAAGCCGCGCCAAAAATCAGGGGATGATGGGATTGCCTTGAGTCTGGGCGTCCATGTGGACACATGGATTATAGCTTTCATGGTGCCGAGTTTGAGGTTTCTAACATGCAAATTGACGGAGCTATGGAAAGGGGTGTGAATGGGGTGCCCGATTTTCAAAAATTCCCCAAAAATCAGGGGATGATGGGATTGCCTTGAAACTTGGCATCCATGTGGACATGGTGCTGAGCTTGAGGTTTCTAACTTGCAAATTGACAGAGCTATCAAAAGGAGTGTGAATTAGGGTTATGGGTGGTGCGTTAGAGGTTAGAGCCGCGCCAAAAATCAGGGGATGATGGGACTGCCTTGAGTCTGGGCATGCATGTGTGTCCCTGGATAAGCTCTCATGGTGGCGAGTTTGAAACTTTTAGCGTGCAAATTGACGGAGCTATGGAAAGGGGTGTGAACGGGGTGCCCAATTTTCAAAAATTCCCCAAAAATCAGGGGATGATGGGATTCCCTTGAAACTTGGCGTGCATGTGTATACATCCATGAGGTGTCATGGTGCCAAACATGAGGTTTCTAACTTGAACAGAAAAAAAGTTGTATAATTTTTTAGCTTTCAATGCAACCCTATGTGGGGGGAAACGGAGCTCCGATCCGGATCCGTAGCTCCGAACGGAGCGGAGCAGAAGTGGGCGGGGCGGGGCGAAGCGGCCCGCTCCAAAAATCGCGGATCTGCAAGTGAAGCAGAGCGGGGGGTCTGTGCACACCCCTAGTTTAAATGCTGCATTTTATCTTACTGTATTTTTATTATATTGCTCTTGTTTTTTACCAGTTATGTTTATTTTGTTAACTGTCTAGAGCACATTTTGTTATAGTGCAGCCTATATATAATGTAGATAGAGTTGATAGCAGGGTCACCCCCAAATGGCACTGTTTTCTACATACTTGGGGGGGGTTCCTTATGCGTGTGTGATCGGGAAGTGAAGCGGAGCGGGGGGTCCGTGCACACCCATACTAATAGCTACAGTCTTTCTCAGGTGCTAATGGAGGAAGGAGAAGAGTAACTTCTGTAGAAAGAGTGATAATATTAATTACATTTTTGTGATTCAGGTCCAGTCTCCTTCACATAATTGTTGTGAGAATAAAATGAGATGTCCCATATATGCTGTATCCAAGGTAGGATCTACACTACTGCTTTATAATGGTATTGAAGTACACGGACAACTGTTGGGGGCCAATGACACATTCCATAAACCATTTTCAAACCACTTTCAAAGTGTTGTATCATGTTTGGTGTAGATCTAGTGAATATGAAAATATGTCTAAATAGTTGCCACTCTGAGAGGGTTCCACTTAGGAAGGGCTAGAAGGCAGCTGCCCTCTTTCCCCATGTTTTGGCCAGCACATGATGGTTCTCCAGCCAACTTACTGGACTACATCCTGGGCTCATCTACATCAAACAGGATACTCCACTATGAAAGCAGCATGAAAGTGGTATATAAAAGGCACTAGCCACACTACTGCTTTATACTGGTATTGAAGTGCACTGACAACTGTTGGGGCCCATGACACATACCATATACCACTTTAATACCACTTTCATCGTGTTATATCCTGCTTGGTGTAGATGCATCATGGGCCCCAACAGTTGTCAATGTACTTCAGTACCACTATAAAGCAGTAGTGCAGTAGTAGTAGCTCCTGCCTTTTATATACCACTTTCATAGTGGAATATCCTGCTTGATGTAGATGAGTCCCCTGAATGACCATACAGTGAAATGGTTCTGTTCTCACTATAGTCAGAAATAGTTTTACATACAAAAGAAGCGGGTGGCTCTTTTGCCTGTGTTGCTAGTTATTTGGAGGTATTCTGAGGTATCACAAGTTACCACAACAATTGCTGTTTTGGTAACTTGGTTTTTTTATTTGTTTGCTTTACAATTTAATCTTGAATATGTGCAAGAGTGGGACTTTGACCTGGCTTTGATGCCGATGCTGATTAATTTTTATATAGTCCATCATGCACAGGGTACTTTATAGGGCAACCTAAGTAACAAGTGGTTTTAATAAAATAAAATAAGGAATCTATTTGCTCCCTCTTTTGAATTCTGAAATGATACTCCTCCTAGCCACATCAGGACTGGACAAATATTTTATAGCATGGGAAGAGCAAACAGTTTGTCTTCAAATCTGTCCACTTGGGACAGGGTGGGTGAGGAGAAAGGTTACCTGTTAGGAACAGAATATGGAGAAACCCTCCCTTGGTGGGAGAAGCGGCTGAAAGAATCTCAGCTGTTTCTGATTTTATTCCTGCACTATGGGATACAGTCAGCTCCAGAACGGCAATAGCCACCTGTTCAATTAGAATTTGCGAACTGAAGCTGATTGGAATTTGACACTCTGTTGCTTTGCTGGCTATTGGGATGAATCAATGGAGGCTTCTCAGATAGCAGTGACACAATCTGTATGCTACCCTGTGGAATCACAGATGTCACCCATAAATCATTAGCATACAGCCCTGCTACAGGCAAGAAGGCTGAGTATAGTGTAATGCACACAAAAAATCAATAAAGTTAGCACAAAGGTCAAGCCAGCACAGAGGGACTGAGGATCAGCTAGTTCATCCTTGCAGTGCAAGTTAAACACGGTGAAATAGATGAAATCTCATCCTGCTTCTTCCCATGGCCATAATTCATTATTAAGGCTGAGATGCAAGAGAGAAAATGGGGCCACAGGAGATTTAAGTCAGAGCAATGATGTGGGAAAGAGGCATATCTCAGGCTCTCTAAAGAAGTGGAAGGCAGAGGGTGCTAGATGGTCCGGGGGAAACCCTGGTCATCCAGCACCATCACAAAACTGGCTAAAATAGACAGATGGGATTGGTGCAGCAATCTAGAGGTTGGTCCAGATCATGGGCTGTAAATATCTAGTAGACTCAAAACATATTTGTTTCCCAAAATTCTTCTTTGCTAATTTAGTCAAAGTATCTCCAAATATTCTCTGAATGTTTCATGTCTGTATTGGCTAACCAATGCTTTTTGATTTCAATATTTGATAAGTGGACAGTATTCAACAGTGGGCATGTAGTAATACATCACAGCGGTTGTCAAGCTTCTACCTTCAGGGAACATTTTCTAAACCCATAAAGCTGTCTGCCAATGAAGCCTTGCACATCTTGGGGGCACACTTAGGTCTTGCATGGGAGTGTTGGATTTCACCATTGCCCACTGCAAACTGAGGAAGGAAGCCCTTTTGAGATCCACTTGGGATATATTTGACTGAATGTGGTGGCTGGCAGGCAGCCACCACATTTAATCTTTAATAGTGTTATCAATGGAATAAGTTAGGCTAGATCTACACTATTTCTTTATTGAAGTGCACTGATAACTGTTGGGACACAATCCTCACTCCATGTACCGCTTTCATAGTGTAATATCCTGCTTTTTATTCCATATTCGTGATGATTTGACACAAGGTGTCAATCTAAGTCCCATTGAGATCAATGGGAAGGAAGTTCAACTAACTTAGTTTGGTTCCAACTCATGGTTGGCCATCAGCCTCCTGAGAATCTTAGCTTTTATTTTAAAAAGAAAGCAAGTTTCTGTTTGCAAAGATGTTCTTGAACATATATGGGAAATGTCTACTGAAATCAATAGTAGAGGATGGGGGTTGCAGTATCCTAGACAGTTTCTTGCCTTTCCCCATGATGGACAAAACCAAAATAGATTATGAATTGCCTGATCAGAAAACCTTAATTTCTTTTTTTAGTGCAGAGTACACACAGCCCAACATGTACCAGCTAAACCTTTTGCCCCTGTTTCTTCCTCTGCCATTTTTCACCACATTTCTATCCCTGCACAGAAATACTGGCGGATAAGACTGGGAGCCCCATCGAGAGCTTCTGGATTAATAGGGGCAAGGAATAAAAAGAATATGATAATCAGAGTCTACTACTACTTCTCGTCAAGGAAAAGACGAGGATGAAACTTTTGAGAAACCAATTGCCAGTGTTTCAAGGAAGTCTGATGGGGGACTTCAATTACCCTGATATTGTTGGGAGACAAATACTGCCAAAAGTGGACCTTCCAAGAAATTCCTGACATGTGTGGGTGATAACTTTCTCCTACAGAAAGTGGAGGAAGGAACTAGAGGATCGGCAATCCTTGACTTGATATTGACCAATAGGGATAACTTAGTGGATAAAGTGACAGTTGCCGGAACTCTGGGAGAAAGTGACCACTTCATACTTGAATTCTTAATTATAAAGGAGGCAAAAGCTGAGTGTACACATACTCTGGATTTTAGGAAAGCTGATATATCTTGACTTCAACAAAGCTTTTGACAAAGTGCCCCATGATCTTTTGATTAACAAACTAGCTAAAAGTGGGCTAGATGGCACAACTATTAGGTGGATTCACAGTTGGCTACAGAATCGGACTCAAAGAGTACTTATCAACGGAACCTTCTCAAACTGGGAAGAGGTAATGAGTGGGATACCATAGGGCTCAGTCCTAGGCCCAGAGCTCTTCAACATTTTTATTAATGATTTGGACAAGGAGGTGCAGGGAACGCTGATCAAATTTGCAGATTACACAATATTGGGTGAAATAGCTAATACCCTGGGAGACAGAAATAAATTTCAAAGTGATCTTGATAGGCTGGAGTGCTGGGCTGAAAAAACAGGATGAAATTTAATAGGGATAAATGCCAAGTTCTACATCTAGACAATAGAAACCAAATGCACAGTTACAAGATGGGGGATACTTGGCTCAGCAATACTACAAACAAGAAGGATCTTGGAGGTGTTGCAGATAACAAGCGAACAGTGCAATATGGCTGCAAGAAAGGCAAATGCTATTTTGGGCTGCAATAATAGAAGTATAGCTTCCAAATCACGTGTGGTACTGGTTCCTCTCTATTCGGCCCTCATCTAGAGTATTGCGTCCAGTTCTGGGCTCCACAACTCAAGAAGGACGCAGACAAGCTGGAGCATGTTCAGAGGAGGGCAACTAGGATGATCAGGGGTCTGGAAACAAAACCCTATGAAGAGAGACTGAAAGAACTGGGCATGTTTAGCCTGGAGAAGAGAAGATTGAGGGGAGACATGATAGCACTCTTCAAATACTTAAAAGGTTGTCACACAGAGGAGGGCCAGGATCTCTTCTCGATCCTCCCAGAGTGCAGGACACGGAATAACAGGCTCAAGTTAAAGGAAGCCAGATTCCAGCTGGACATCAGGAAAAACTTCCTGACTGTTAGAGCAGTATGACAATGGAATCAGTTACCTAGGGAGGTTGTGGGCTCTCCCACACTAGAGGCCTTCAAGAGGCAGCTGGACAAGCATCTGTCAGGGATGCTTTAGGGTGGATTCCTGCATTGAGCAGGGGATTGGACTCGATGGCCTTGTAGGCCCCTTCCAACTCTGCTATTCTATGATTCTATGGCTGCAAGAAAGGCACATGCTATTTTGGGCCACATTAATAGAAGTAATTCCAAATCGCTTGAGGTACTGGTAACTCTCTATTCAGCCCTGGTTAAGCCTCATCTGGAGTATTGCATCCAGTTCTGGGCACCACACTTCAAGATGGATGCAGACAAGCTGGAGCGTGTTCAGAGGAGGGCAGCCAAGCATCTGTCAGGGATGCTTTAGGGTGGATTCCTGCATTGAGCAGGGGGTTGGACTCAACGGCCTTGCAGGCCCCTTTCAACTCTGCTATTCTATGATTCTATGATCATGTTTGACTCGATTAGAATACTCTTGGAAGCAAGGACTGTGAGCTTTTGATCTTCCATTTAGAGATAACTTTTTGATTCTGTGCATTATCCAAAATAATGACGGAGATGGCAAAACTTACATCAATAATTAGAGAAAAGTCAACATTTAGGTTTACAATCGAATGGAAACCTCTTTTGGACTTTTTCGGAAATTTGAAAAAAAATGATTTCTTCTGTGGATTCAATTAATAAGAAGAAAACTTTAAGATAATAGAAAGAAGGGAGTGTGGTTTTTTGGGTTTTTTTGTAATTACAGAGTAAGAGAAAATATTGTTACATATCTTTGCTGAGGAGAAAATTGGATGCCCATTTTAAGTTTGTATGGTTGTTGTTGTTGTTGTTGTTGTTGTTGTTGTTATTGTTGTTGTTATGTTGGTTTGCCTGTATGTCTGTGTTTTTGAAACAATAAAACATTTAAACTGACAAAAAACCAGAAACCTCAGTGTGATAAGAATTTCATTTGGATTGAGTCAAATTAAAACAGGCTTCCTCACTTGCTGCCATAATCGATACCCACAGACAGTCAGTTGAATCCTCTTAGCAGCCATTTTTCAAGAGGTGAGAGCATTGGCCATCCTGGAACAGTGCTGTCAAGACAACACTTTGACCTAGGAAAAACACAGTTGCCCACAACACCTATGAGAATTGTGCATAGTTGGACTGTGGGAAGCTGAAGTAACATAAAGGGACTCCTGTGCTATATTATTAATATTCTTGTTTGGTTTCCATATCATTGTGGTTAAGCAATTCTGTAAAACACAGGCAGTCTGTCTCTCTAGACATTTGGGGAGGGAAAAAAATGACCTGTCATTTGATTTCTTCCTCACTGTTTGTATTTTACTTCCTCTGGACACTTTCTCAAATCCTTTATATTTCAGTCCTATGAGATATATTTACTAGGAGGCTTTGTGTGGCAGTGATTTCAACTGTGTATGATTTTTTTAAAAAAAATTAGAAGCAGTGAATACTTGGTATCAAGGGAAAGAGAAATCACGAAAACAAGGCTGCAAATTTATCACAGCAATGGCAAAATGCCTTCCAACGACTGAAACCAAGATTATAATAACAGATGCACAAAATAATTACTTGCATCTCAAAGGTAGCCCTGGGACTTAAAATTTCTGCTTCCTGCATCACAGACAGCAGAGTAAAGATATAACAAAGAGCAGTAGAAAATATTGAAAGGAATGAGGTTTCTACAGCTAGCTTAAGGGATGAAATAAAGCTTGCAAATGCATCATAAGGAAAGGCTTTACTTTTTGTCTTGGCTATAGCCGTGATGAATTCTCTAAGCTAACTGCTCAGAGATAGTGCTCAGAATTTTCTCCTTGGGAAAATTCTGGAGCAGATTATAAAGAAGTCAACCTGTAAACACCTTGAAATCAATGCGGTGATCACTAGAAGCCAACATGGATTTGTCAGGAACAAGTCCTGTCAGACAAATTTGATTTCATTTTTTGATAAGGTAACCTCCCTTGTGGACCATGGGAATGCTGTGGATGTCATATATCTTGACTTCAGCAAAGCTTTTGACAAAGTACCACATGATATTCTGATTAACAAACTAGCTAAAAGTGGGCTAGATGGAACAACTATTACAGTTGGCTACAGAATCGGACTCAAAGAGTACTTATCAATGGAACCTTCTCAAACTGGGGAGAGGCAACAAGTGGGGTACCGCAGGGCTCAGTCCTGGGCCCAGTGCTCTTCAACATTTTTATTAATGATTTGGACGAGGAGGTGCAAGGAACGCTGATCAAATTTGCAGATGACACCAAATTGGGTGGGATAGCTAATACCCTGGAAGACAGAAACAAACTTCAAAGTGATCTTGATAGGCTGGAGTGCTGGGCTGAAAACAACAGGATGAAATTTAATAGGGATAAATGCCAAGTTCTACATTTAGGGAATAGAAACCAAATGCACAGTTACAAGATGGGGGATACTTGGCTCAGCAATACTACAAACGAGAAGGATCTTGGAATTATTATTATTATTATTATTATTATTTATTTATTTATTTATTTATATAGCACCATCAATGTACATGGTGCTGTACAGAGTAAAACAGTAAATAGCAAGACTCTGCCGCATAGGCTTACAATCTAATAAAATCATAGTAAAACAATAAGGAGGGGAAGAGAATGCAAACAGGCACAGGGTAGGGTAAGCAGGCACAGGGTAGGGTTGTTGTAGATCGCAAGCTGAATATGAGCCAACAGTGCTAGGGCGACCATATGACCGGATTTGCCCAGATTTGTCCGGGTTTTTGTTGGCAAATCCAGGAGGAGGAGGTTGCAGCAGGGCCAAATGGATGAGGCCAGGAAAACTGGGAGAGAAAATTAGCAGAAAAGATCCATAATGCTCTTCAAAGGCTGCTCAACCAATGGCAGCCAGAGATCCACTCTGCCTGCCCTGCCCCTCTTTGACATGAAGCGAGCTCAGCCAAGGATTCATGAACACTACCACAAAATGCTGTACTGCTCTGCTTTAAAACATTACAAAAAAACCCATTCATGTAATTTTTTTGAGCTTCTCTTTCTGATGAGAAATAGAAAAACTACAAATGAATTCTACTATGATTTCCTGGGCATTCCCGTATTCTAACCAGTGCACAAGTCAACAAAATTGTCACTCAAATTCTGGAACTATGTGTAGAAGTCCAAATAATAATAATAATAATTAATAATTAATAATTTTAAGTTTGACTGAACACACACACATTTGTGTATCTTGAAACACCCTGAATTGGATGTCCTCTACATGTCACTGTAAGTTCATTGGATGTACTCACACTGACATACATTGTACAATCCAAATTGGGAAGAACTGGCAGTACCGTAGTCAGCTTTTCCTGCATGACCTTAACAACAAGAACAACAACAAAGAACACAACATAGCATACAACTGCAGTTGTTGTTCAACTGCTCACACAATGTCTACATTGTTGCATGGGTAGCAGTTTCTCAACAAGGCTAGAAGTACTTGCCTTTTGGGGGAGCAGGCTCCGTTGGCTGCACTTGATGCTTTTAAAATGATGACACTCTTCTGGTGCTTCTTTCCAGGCTGGTAGTTACACAACAGCTTCCATGCCCCATTTGCGGCATTCAGTTTATTCAATTGCTATTTTTAATTGTGATAATTATAAACCATGATCTGTGCTGTCCTAGCGGACTTCCAAACATTTTAGAGCGAAAGGCAGCTGGCACAGCAATAGAGGAGCCGAGATCTGAAAGGATCTCACTGAATTAGCTTTAATAGAGCCATCATGGCTGAGACGAGGACAACACCTGTCCCTATTACCCAGGTAAGGGCATGGGAAAAGCTACAACAGATCAGGAGGGTTGCTCATTCTTCTGCCAACAGAAACTGGGAAAGAGAAGAGAATTCTCTTACTGTGGCCATGCATTTCATTAAGAACAGAGGCAAGAGCGCTTCAAAGAGAAGACAGATTTGTATTTCTGTGATTCTTTGGGTTCCTAGCTATGCAACATTTTATAAAAACCATATTAAACCATATTAAAATCTCTTAAGAAATTCAGATATGGTTGGTCCTAGATAATTTTGCTGACCAAGGCAAAGGATAGGATTCCATACATAAAAGCCAATGGACTGGCAGTTGAATTTAGCATTGGTTAAGGGGTGTAGGACAGACCAATGGCACACACCGATCTGCCCTCCAACAGCTCACCACCGATTCACTTCTAACACTAGCTGCTGCCTGAAGTGGTCAGTCTGCCTAATGATAACACCAGGCCTGATGCATAATAGTATGTTATAGAACTGCCCAGAGAGTTTTGGCTATTGGGCAGTATAGAAATGTAAGGAATGAATTAATGATAGAAAGACACCAATAGAGTAACCACCAAGTTGAAAAAAACGTTAAATAGTTCTTGGATGTGGGACTGATTTACAATAGCTCACTCATGCCATAATGTAAGCCAATGAGGGAGCTTTAAAAAAAAATCAAAATACCTATAGTTGCTGACATAATTAATTAGCTGTTTTACATCCCATCTATGTAAAACAAAGTACCTACAGTCAGGAGATCTTTATCAGGACCAAGCAAATATGCACAAAATAGTGGGCAAACTTTCAAGATCTCCAGATCAGGCAAAATTTAACAAAAAAACAGGAAGGGAGGGAAGAAGAGGAGGAGGAAAAAAGCTAAGATGATGTTGGTCAGGAAGTCTGTTAGAGTGGAGAAGGAGGTATAACAGATTTAAATGCTCTAATAGGTGTAATGTACGTAATAGCAGGGGAATTAAGCTTTACTAGGAATCATGATGATTTCAAGATACACCGCCAACTGTTGGGACAAATAAACAAGAATGACTGATTACACTCTTGAAAATGTAAAGAACAGTTGTCACAGTTTTCTCTCCAACCTTAGATGAAACACAAAGGACATCTATGGTTATTGTTCATTCCTATTTTGAGTCCTGGATTTATACTGACATCTGCTGGTGGATAGAATTATAACACCTTTTCCATTTTCTCATCCCACAAAAGGCATATATATTCACTGATGGATTTTATTTATTATTAAACAAAAATGGATGGATTTTATTTTTTATTAAACAAAAAACCTATGGTTTACAAAACACCATTAAGGCACTACAGTTTTCAACCAAGCACCAAAAAGCAGGGAAATTGGGAGTTAAGGCTGGCTGGCAGAAAGAGTACCTCATGCTGCATGAGTAAGCCTAGATTTGTGGGCGATACCCACAGCCTCCAGCTACTCTGCAGCCAAGAATCACAAGTGGGCATAGAGGCAGGCAGGGGAAGCAGGCAGGCAGGCTGGCTGGCAGAAAGAGTATCTCGTGTAGGGTGACCATATTTTGGAAAAGAAAAAGGAGGACAACATGGCTGTCCCAAAGGGGTGTGCCCACCAACATGCCAGCCCCCCAAAGGGGCATCCCCACCAACATGCCCAGCCCCCCAAGGTCACATGTCTGATTTCACAACACACAATTAAAACAAACCTGTTTGACATAACATCTTAATGCTTAAATCACTGGAATAAAGAACAAGTGAGACATTCAACATATCTGAAATTAACTTCACTCATTTCTACTTTTATAGCTTTTGCTGTACTTTGAAGCTTTTGCTATACTTTGTGTGACACAGACTCCCCTTCCCTCAAATATATTTTCTGACTACAAGTCCTTCACTGGATGACCATAGTCTAACCTTTCCTAACGTTTAACACTCTTTAATGTTAAGGTAATGGGCATCACCTTTCTCATATCCATTTTCATACATTCAGCATGCTGCTACCACTGAACAAATAAAGTAATTGACAAGTACAGAAAAATCTAGTACAACAAACAAGCAAACAAGCATTCAGAAAGAGTATAAACTACTATTACCCTGAAAACATTAACCACGGAACAAAATGGACTAAAAGCTAACACCTTTCAGCTTCAACCAGACATAACAGTCAAAAACAACCAAGTAAAACACACCTACCACATTGACATAGCAATACCTAATGACAAAAATGTTGCAGAAAGGGAAGAGGAAAAGAGAAAAATATACACCACTGGCTATGGAAGTTAAAGAACTATGGTAACAGGAAAAAATCACAATTATTCCATTAGTCACATCAGTCACCAGCATCACTTCATTTTTATTTATTTCTGAATCAGTAAAAGACAGAATGAGTTGGCAAAGCCCATCATGTTCATCTAGAAAAACCACCATGAGCAAGAAAAGAGAGATAAATGATGATGATCATAGAATCATAGAATAGCAGAGTTGGAAGGGGCCTACAAGGCCATCAAGTCCAACCCCCTGCTCAATGCAGGAATCCACCCTAAAGCATCCCTGACAGATGCTTGTCCAGCTGCCTCTTGAAGGCCTCTAGTGTGGGAGAGGCCACAACCTCACCAGGCAACTGATTCCATTGTCGTACTGCTCTAACAATCAGGAAGTTTTTCCTGATGTCCAGCTGGAATCTGGCTTCCTTTAACTTGAGCCCGTTATTCCGTGTCCTGCACTCTGGGAGGATCGAGAAGAGATCCTGGCCCTCCTCTGTGTGACAACCTTTGAAGTATTTGAAGAGTGCTATCATGTCTCCCCTCAATCTTCTCTTCTCCAGGCTAAACATGCCCAGTTCTTTCAGTCTCTCTTCATAGGGCTTTGTTTCCAGACCCCTGATCATCCTGGTTGCCCTCCTCTGAACACGCTCCACCTTGTCTGCATTCTTCTTGAATTGTGGAGCCCAGAACTGGATGCAATACTCTAGATGAGGCCTAACCAGGGCCGAACAGAGAGGAACCAGTACCTCATGTGATTTGGAAGCTATACTTCTATTAATGCAGCCAAAAATAGCATTTGCCTTTCTTGCAGCCATATCGCACTGTTGGCTCATATTCAGCTTGCAGTCTACAACAATTCCAAGATCCTTCTCATTTGTAGTATTGCTGAGCCAAGTATCCCCCATCTTGTAACTGTGCCTTTGGTTTCTATTTCCTAAATATAGAACTTGGCATTTTTCCCTATTACATTTCATTCTGTTGTTTTCAGCCCAGTTCTTCAGCCTATCAAGTCCACTTTGAACTGTATTCCAGGGTATTAGCTATCCCACCCAATTTTGTGTCATCTGCAAATTTGATAAGCGTTCCCTGCACCTCCTCGTCCAAATCTATATAAATAAAAATGAAAAAGACCGTTCGTTACTGTCGTTATATCTCCGAAAGTTCTTCACCGATTGCTTTGAAATTTTGACACAGCGTTGCGTTCGAATACGCGAGCGTTGTTATGTAACTATGTTCTCTATGGGGTCAAAGGTTTGTCTTAAAATCGAAGAAATAGGCCTCCTCAAAACCAGTCCTGCTGATCATTGTGACATCACCAACCAGTAGGCCAATCCGCTGCCTCTGCCTCCTCTCCTATTTGCATGTACTCTCGCAATTGGCTGAGTGAATATAGATGTCACACCTGTGACAGTTACACGTTCAGAAGAAAGGTAACTGCCATGAGTTTCCACTAACCTCCTCAACGTAAAAAAAAACCTTTTTTAAAAACCAAACAAACTGCTTTACTTCATCCAAATAATGCCTCGCAGAAGATCACACTTAGGTCGTCGTACTCGCGGAGCGGAAGCACTGCGACGAGAAATTGCAAATCAGACTCAGGAAGAACGGGCTTCAGCAAATGAGAAAAAAAGAAAAAAAATGGCTCAAATACGTGCCAAGGAATCAACCAAGCAACGTTCAGCCAGACTTGGGGATGCACGGTTGCGAGCACGGCAATCGCGTACTACAGCTACAGATCTGCTTTGTTCTCAACATAATGAACGCGAAAGGCTGAGAGGGGCTGAAAGACGACAACAAGAAACAGCACATCAGCGTCAAACACGACTCCGTGGTAAACAATCACACGATTACAATTACAATTACAAACATCAGGAAATACAACTCATGCTTCCAAATGACGTCGTTCGGCGCAGAAATCATCACAGCTCCATTTATGCCAACTTTCAAAGTCAAAGGACAAATTTATCATAAAGCCGGCTCCTTCCTTCCGTTTCAAGATAGTCAACATAAATTCCTACAAATGTATTTCATTGGTGATGGCAATGATGAATTGAATGCACGCTGCGGAATTTATACCGGCATAAAAAGGTCCATCGTTTCAAAACTGCAACAGCTACTTCACGAAAAAAACAATTTAGTACATTTGTTCAAAACAGCAATTGACATGATGCCATCTGATACACACAAGATTGTTATTCATGCTGACAAAACGCCTGCTGGAGAACATGTGCGAAGATTCAATGCTCCAACTATAGACGAAGTGGCAATTGTTATACTCGGAGATCAATCTTGACAGGACCTTTCAAAGGTGAAGATGTCCTCATTCCTTGCATTCCTATGATTCCAACAGATATGCCATTTCAATTTAAGAGATTGCAATTCCCCATTAGATTGGCGTTTGCAATCACCATCAACAAAGCTCAGGGCCAATCTTTAGAATTGTGCAGTTTAGATCTAGACACAGATTGCTTCTCACATGGACAATTATATGTTGCATGTTCTAAAGTCGGCAAACCAGACAATCTCTATATCTACACAGACAATGGAACAACTAAAAATATTGTATATCTACAAGCATTGTGAAATTAAACATATTAGAAACATCCGCTTTGTCTTTTCTTTCTTTTCAATTTAACCAGACTGAGCCACAGCAACGCGTGGCAGGGTACAGCTAGTCATTAATAAAAAAAGTTGAAGAGCAGTGGGCCCAGGACTGATCCCTGCAGTACCCCACTCATTGCCTCTCCCCAGTTTGAGAAGGTTTCACTGATAAGTACTCTTTGAGTCTGATTCTGTAGCCAACTGTGAATCTACCTAATAGTTGTTCCATCTAGCCCACTTTTAGATAGTTTGTTAATCAGAATATCATGGGGCACTTTGTCAAAAGCTTTGCTGAAGTCAAGATATATGACATCTACAGCATTCCCACAGTCCACCCATATTCCATGATTTTGCAAAGATAATAGACAAAGGTTCTGAGAGTTCTTCCGCTAGCTCCTTCATTACTCTAGGGTGCAGTTCATCGGGCCCTGGAGATTTGAACTCATTCAAGGAATGAGTTTGTTTATCAATCACAAATCATTTGTTTATCAATCACAAATTGCAATCCTGCCCCCTCAACTTCTGCTTCACTTTCTCCAGGGGGGTCATAGACCCGCTTTTGGGAGAAGACTGAGGCAAAGTAGGAATTGAGCACCTCAGCCTTCTCTTTGTCATCTAACAGATTTGCCGTCAATTTACCGTCCTCATTAAGCAGTTGAACCACTATTTCTTTCCTCTGTCTTTTACTACTCACGTATCTGAAGAAAGCCTTTTTATTTCTTTTAGCATCCCTCGCTAACTTCAGCTCATTCTGAGCTTTAGCCTTCCTGACGCCATTTCGGCACTTCTGCGCCACTTGTCTGTACTCTTCTTTTGTAGCCTGGCCTTCCTTCCACTTCCTATATGTATCCCTTTTTGTTTTCAGGTCATCCCTAAGCTTTTTGTGGAGCCACATTGGTTTCCTCTGTTGTCTTCTATCTTTTCTCCTGGTTGGAATTGTTTGTAACTGTGCCTTTAAAATTTCCTTTTTTAAATACTCCCACCCATCCTGCACTCCTTTTCTCATTAGGCTCACTTGCCACAGGACCTTACTTATTATAGTTCTGAGTTTATTAAAATCAGCTTTCCTAAAATCCAAAGTATGTGTATGGCTACACTCAACTTTTGTCTCCTTCATAATCAAGAATTCAAGTATGACATGGTCGCTTTCCCCCAGAGTTCCCATAACTGCCACTTTATCCACTAAGTCATCCCTGTTGGTCAATATCAAGTCAAGGATTGCCGATCCTCTAGTTCCTTCCTCCACTTTCTGTAGGAGAAAGTTATCACCCGCACATGTCAGGAATTTCTTGGAAGGGACACTTTCGGCAGTATTTGTCTCCCAACAGATATCAGGGTAATTGAAGTCCCCCATCACTACTACATCACACTTCCATGAAACACTGGCAATTGGTTTCTCAAAAGTTTCATCCTCGTCTTCTCCTTGATTGGGTGGTTGGTAGTAGACTCCGATTATCATGTTCTTTTTATTCCTTGCCCCATTTATTTTAATCCAGATGCTCTCGATGGGGCTCCCAGTCTGATCCGCCTGTCTTTCTGTACAGGGATAGGTATTTTTAACATACAGTGCAACTCCATCTCCCTTTCTATTTCTTCTGTTCTTTTTGAACAAGTTATATCCTTCAATTGCTATATTCCAGTCATGGGAGTCATCCCACCAAATTTCAGTTATACCTATCAAGTCGTATTTGCCTTCATGTAATAAGAGTTCAAGTTCATTCTGTTTGTTTCACATCATTAATTCTTCTCTGTCCTCTGGTTCATTTCCTTCTGCTTTTAAACATGCTACAGTCTCTCCCATTCTCAAAAAACCCACTCTTGATCGACTATCTCTGTCTAACTACCGACCTGTCTCTCTGTTGCCCCTTGTCTCAAAGATTCTGGAACGTGTGGTCTACTCTCGTTGTCTTGACTTTCTCTCTAGTAACTCTGCTCTGGATCCCTTTCAATCTGGATTCCGTCCTTTGCATTCCATTGAAACAGCCCTTACCAAGATCACCAATGATCTTCTTATTGCCAAGTCTAAAGGCCATTATTCCGTTCTTATTCTTCTTGATCTAACTGCAGCCTTTGTTACGGTTGATCACAATCTTCTCTTAGATTCCCTCCATGACCTTGGACTCTATGGCTCTGTCTATAACTGGTTCGCCTCCTATCTAGAGGGTCGCTCTTTCAGCGTGTCGGCTAACGGCAGCTCGTCCTCCTCTTTTCCCCTTTCAATAGGGGTTCCACAAGGCTCGGTGCTTGGCCCGTTGTTGTTTTCTTTATACATGCTGCCCTTGGGTAAGCTTATTCAATCTCATGGCCTCCAATATCACCTGTATGCCGATGATACACAATTATATCTCTCATCTCCGGAACTCTCTCCTGATGTTCACGATCGTATCTCGGCATGTCTTTCAGATATCTCAGCCTGGCTGCTTCATCGTTGTTTGAAACTTAATATGGCAAAAACTGAACTGCTTGTTTTTCCTCCTCACCTCTCATTCTCTCTTACTGTCAACGATGTCACGCTCTCTCCGGTCAAGGAAGCTCGTAGTCTTGGCTTTATATTTGATTCCTCGCTCTCCTTTATTCCTCATATCGAGGCAGTAGCTAAATCCTGTCGTTTCTTCCTGTATAATATTGCCAGGATTCGACCATTTTTGTCTGTCTCTTCTGCCAAGACTCTCGTTCACGCACTGGTTATCTTTCGGTTGGACTACTGCAACCTTCTTCTCTCTGGCCTTCCTTCGTCTCACATCAGTCCGCTGGTCTCTGTCCACCACTCTACCGCTAAGATCATCTTCTTGGCCCGCCGCTCTGACCATGTCACTCCACTTCTGAAATCTCTTCATTGGCTCCCAATTCATTCCAGAATCCAATATAAACTTCTCCTGTTGACCTTCAAAGCTTTTCACGGTCTAGCTCCTGCCTATCTCTCCTCTCTCATCTCACACTATTCCCCCGCTCATGCTCTCTGCTCCTCTGATGCCATGCTTCTCACCTGCCCAAGGACCTCCACTTCCCTTGCTCGGCTTCGTCCTTTTTCTTCTGCTGCCCCTTACGCCTGGAACGCTCTTCCAGAACACTTGAGAACTACCAACTCAATCACAGCTTTTAAAACTCAGCTAAAAACTTTTCTTTTCCCTATAGCTTTTAAATATTGAGTTTGTTCTGACTCTATACTGTTAGCTTCACCCTACCCGGTGCCTGTTTACACTTCCCTGTGCCTGTTTGCATTCTCTTTCCCTCCTTATTGTTTACTACAACTTTATTAGATTGTAAGCCTATGCGGCAGGGTCTTGCTAGTTACTGTGTATCATCTGTACAGCACCATGTACATTGATGGTGCTATATAAATAAATAAATAAATAAATAAATAAATAAATAAATAATAATGTGTTTTATAGCCTGGCTTTGTTCCTACATTGTTGCGGACACTATTTTGGGGCACTATTGGAGCTGTCCTCTGTACTGTGGTGCATTGGCCTTCATCCATTGTTGCCTCGAAGTTTACGTCTCCAGCCCCCGTAAGCTTCAGTTTAAAGCCCTCCTGATCAAGTTCTTCATGCTGTGGCCAAACACATTCTTTCCAGCCCTTGTGAGGTGCAACCCATCCCTTGCCAGCAGTCCATGTTCCAAGTAGCGTAGCCCGTGGTCCCAGAATCCAAAACTCTCACGTCAGCACCACCTTCGTAGCCAGTCGTTCATCAGGAGTATTTTTCTTTCTCTTTCTAATCCTCTTCCAAGAACAGGGAGGATGGATGAGAAAACTACCTGGGCCCCAAAGTTCTTCGGTTTCCTTCCCAGAACATCAAAGTCTGAAATGATTTCTTCGTAGCTCTGCTTGGCGACATCATTTGTTCCCACATGGATGAGAAGAAAGGGGTATGTGTCTGTGGGCTTTATGAGCTTCGGTAACCCTTCAGTCACATCTCTAATCTGTGCTCCAGGATGACAGCACACCTGGCGAGTCCATGGGTCTTCACGACATACTTGGGTTTCAATCCCATGCAGCAGGGAGTCTCCCACAACGACTACTCTTCTCTTCTTCTTGGTTGACCTACCTACTGCCTCTTGTTCATTGTTGTGTGGTGTCTCCTGTACTTCTTCCTCTGCAAACTGTCCTTCAGACTCATCCTCCAGAAGCTGAAAGCGGTTGCTTAACTGTAATGGTTCCACCAGTGCAGAATGCCTTCTAGTTCTTCTGCTCCTAACTGTCACCCTTTTCCAGGGAGTTTCCTCTTCACTGGCTTTCCTCCCCTCAACAAACTCCACTTCTGCTTCAGCTGGCTGTTGCTCTTCAGTCTCATGTGCTTCTTGTTGCTGTTGCAGTTCCACCGTTCGGTCTAAGAACTCCTCATCTTCTCTTATTCCTTGGGGGGTGGACACTCACCGCTCAAGTCCTCTCACTTTTCCAAAAATGCCACCAGCTTGCACTTGTTGCAGGTATACGCCATGTTGAGCTCAGGCAGAAACATGAAGATTGCACACCCTTTGGAGGTCACCACCTCTAAGGACTCCTTTCCATCCATATTGTTTATTTCTGCTTTGTTTTTTCCTTTCTGATTATAGCCTTTGCTTTGTCCTGTCCTCTCTGAAGGTACACAACTATATGAGTATGTCTTAAAGGAAAATAAGATGTTTATGGTTGGGGTTTTTGTTGTTGTTGTTGTTGTTTTGTGTGGGGGGGTTCTCTTTATGTTTTTCTTTGTTTTTCCCCCCTCTTTTTTTTCTTAGAGGTCTCCCCCTTGACCTCCCCTGCCGAACTCCCCCTGTCAAACTCCTGTTTGCTCTTCCTGTTCGCTCTCTCTCTGTTCGCTCTCTCTCTGGGAACTGGCTTACTTTTATAGCTTCTACTTGAGATGGGCCAGCTGCTCTTCCCTGCTTCTGCTCAGCTCCAAGTCAGGAAACAGAATGAGGTCACTTGGTCTCCTCTTCCCCTACACTCCCCCTGTCAAACTCCTGTTTGCTCTTCCTGTTCGCTCTCTCTCTGGGAACTGGCTTATTTTCTAGTTTCTACTTGAGCTGGGCCAGCTGCTCTTCCCTGCTTCTGCTCAGCTCCAAGTCAGGAAACAGAATGAGGTCACTGGGAGGCCAACAACAATCAACAGCAATCAGGCCACTGATTGCTGAGTACAGAGTACAATCAGCAATCAGCCAACACCACCTTCAGGTCCTGCAGCAGCTCTCCACACCCACCCCTTCCCTTCTTCACTCAGCACTCAGGAGCACATAGCAAGCACACGGCCTCTTTGAATTGGCAGCCTCCTGGATTTCTCTTCTCCCCCTTACCTTGGTCTCCTCTTCCCCTACACTCCCCCTGTCAAACTCCTGTTTGCTCTTCCTGTTCGCTCGCTCTCTGTTTGCTCGCTCTCTGGGAACTGGCTTACTTTTCTAGCTTCTACTTGAGCTGGGCCAGCTGCTCTTCCCTGCTTTTGCTCAGCCCCAAGTCAGGAAACATGATGATCATAGAATCATAGAATCATAGAATAGCAAAGCTGGAAGGGGCCTACAAGGCCATCGAGTCCAACCCCCTGCTCGATGCAGGAATCCACCCTAAAGCATCCCTGACAGATGGTAGTCCAGCTCCCTCTTGAATGCCTCTAGTGTGGGAGAGCCCACAACCTCCCTAGGTAACTGATTCCATTGTCGTACTGCTCTAACAGTCAGGAAGTTTTTCCTTATGTCCAGCTGGAATCTGGCTTCCTTTAACTTGAGCCCATTATTCTGTGTCCTGCACTCTGGGAGGATCAAGAAGAGATCCTGGCCCTCCTCTGTGTGAAAAACTTCTAAGTATTTGAAGAGTGCTATCATGTCTCCCCTCAATCTTCTCTTCTCCAGGCTAAACATGCCCAGTTCTTTCAGTCTCTCTTCATAGGGCTTTGTTTCCAGACCCCTGATCATCCTGGTTGCCCTCCTCTGAACACGCTCCAGCTTGTCTGCGTCCTTCTTGAATTGTGGAGCCCAGAACTGGATGCAATACTCTAGATGAGGCCTGACCAGGGCCGAATAGAGAAGAACCACTACCTCATGTGATTTGGAAGCTATACTTCTATTAATGCAGCCCAAAATAGCATTTGCCTTTCTTGCAGCCATATCACACTGTTGGCTCATATTCAGTTTGCAATCTACAACAATTCAATGATGATGGCTACCCTGTAATTTTTTAAAAAGATTTTAAGGAATGATGAACAATTATCAGTCATTGTTACAAAATATACATCATGCCAATTATAGCAAACAAATTGGAGAGGAAGGTCTATGGGTCAAAATGCATTTTTAATAGGAATATCACCTCCAACTCATCCCCCCACAGAAAACTACAGCCCTCCCCCACCACACACTGCAAACATGCACATGCATCCATTCATAGTCAAACACCCCATGCACGCCATTCAGATATCAATACACACACTGCCAGCACACACACGTGCACCCCCCCATGTACACTCAGATGACACACTCCAAAAATACACGCATGCACACATCCATTCATTCAAATACCCCATGCACCCCATTCAGACATCAATACATACACACACGCACCCCCCCACATATACTCAGATCACCTACTCCAAAAACACATGCATGCACACATCCAAACACCCCATGCATTCCATTCGGACATGAATACACACACTAACAGCACACAGACATGTGCACCCCCACACACACACCTTAATCTTACCTGCTACTTGCTTCTTCTCTTGCTGCTGCTGCTGCTTTTCCTCTTTCTCCTCCTCCTCTGGAGGAGGATCTGTGCTGGCAGCCTCCAGCCCATTTTTGCTTACCATCCCAGATGGCTGGGCCAGGCCCAGCCACCTGGGATAGGGAGCGAAGTTAGTCTCGCCCCTTGCCCTCAACACAGCATGATGAGAGGGAAGGGGTGAGGCTCCGTGTTAGCTCTGGAGCAACTCTGGGAGAGCTGCTGTAGTGTTCCCAGAAGTGTGGGAATGAGTGCAGAAGCCCCCACCCCCAGCAACACTCTGGCCTTTGGTTGATCTGCCACGATCATGGCAACCCAGCCAAAGCCTAGAGTGGCTCTGAGAGGGCTGCTGTATGTGTTCCCTGAAGTGTGGGAATGTGTACAGCAAACCCCACCCCCGGAGATGCTCTAGCCTTCGGCTGCCGGCTGGGAAGTCTCGTGAGACTTACCACTGGAAAGATGGCCAAATTGCCAGGGAAAGAAGGCCATACCTCTGCTACCCATGGGCTGGGCACCCCCTTTTTCCCGGTAAGTTGGGGCCCAGCTCCGGTTGGCCTGATTTCCCTGGAGGTTTCCAGAAATCCCCAGTGCCTATGGTCAGCCTAATCTTGCGCTGTCTGAGTAAGCCATAGATCTGTGGGGAGACCCACAGCATCCAGCTACAAGTAAGCCATAGATCTGTGGGCAAGTCCCACAGCATCCAGCTACCCTGCAACTGAGAGTCACAGGTGGACATAGAGACAAGCAGGCAGGCAGGTGGAGCAGGTACGCAGGCAGGCTGGCTGGCTGGCAGCAAAAGTATCTCATGCTGTCTGAGTATGCCATAGATCCATGGGGAGACCCACAGCATCCAGCTACTCTGCAATTGAGAGTCACTGGTGGGCATAGAGGCAGGCAGGAGGAGCAGGCAGGCGGGTAGGCAGGTGGAGCAGGCTGGCAGGCAGGCTGGCAGGCAGGCTGGCTGGCATAAAGAGTATCTTGCACTGCATGAGTAAGCCATAGATCCATGGGCGAGACTGCAGCATCCAGCTACTCTTCAACCGAGGGTTGATAGAGCAACATTTTAACTTGAAAACTAAAAAAATTATAGGCATTTGACATTTTCAATGCAATTCTATGGGGGGGAGCGGAGCTCCGGTTTCGGATCCAGATCCACTGTGGAGTGGAGCAGACCGGAGATGGATTGTCTCAAAGTGGAGTGGACCCAATCCAAAAATTGTGGATCAGGGGGTCCGTGCACAGCCCTAATGATAGCTGATATATTGACAAAAACCTTACCTAGGGAAAGTTTTGAAAAACTGTAATAAAATGAATTTAATAGAACCAGATTATGCCTAACTAGAAGGGGTGTTAGACATTAGGCATATGCTCCGCTCCGATTAGAACCGGAGAATCAGAAGCGAATTGGCCTGCTCCGCCTTGCCCAGAGGCGGAGTAGAAGCGGACCACGGACCCCTAGAAGCAAGGCAAAGAGAAGCGCCCATTTTCGGAGCGATCCTCTTTCCGCGGACCGATCCGATCGCCATTTTGAAACATTTCGCCCATAGGATTGCATTGCGGAAAAGAAAAGGGGATAACTGTGTTGTTTTTGAAGCTATCTTTCTGAAACTTCTTGTGCTTAGAGAGTCATGGCTGGGGGTCATTTTGAGCCTACTCTCAGCTCTCTGCGTGGTGCGATTCGCTTGCTAGAATTTTTTAAAAAGTAGGGTAAAGGCGGGAAAAAGATTACCTTTTCGATTGCTGAGGGGCAGAGTCAACTCCTGGTCATGATCACATAATCTCAAAGTTGGAGGAGGGGATAGGCAAAATGGGTAACTTGGGATTCTGGGAACTTCTCTTTCTTAATCTGAATGGACTTTTCCCAGTGTTTTTTAAAACAGTAGCCCCACCAAATGCACAAACTCAACCTGAAATCATATACTAAGCCAATAATAAGAGATAGAAAAAACACAGCACTGCTACCCACCCTAACTTTGGGGAACAACTGAATAGATGTGGTGCAAGGGGATGAGCTCCCCGAGGGCATGTGGACGTGCCCTCACTCTCCTGTACTTGGAGGGCCATCAGAGCCCTCCAAAGAGTAACCCAGTGAAGCAATGCCTATCATGAGTTGAAGTGAGCATTTGCTTCTTAAAGACTTGTACCTAGACAGGACCAGTCAAATTGGCAGATGCTTCCCCCTTTGGGCACGTCCACCACCACCCCTCTTACTGGTAAAAGACAGATATAGCCTTTTTAAAAAAGTTCTTCTTGTTGTTTATTCAGCAACACTGCTGCTTTTAATTCCACCCCTCCTTTGTTTATTTATTTATTTATTTATTCCATTTTATATGCACTACTGGCTTATCCTTGGCTCACTTCCTTATGCCCCCAGAAATGTCTGCTGCCTGCCTGCCTTCCCTCCCTCCTCCCCTGCCCGCCTCGCAGGGATGGTTTGTGTCTGGCTTTGACTCAGGGGAGAAGTCCTTCCTGCACTCAATTAGACTTTTGGAAGTTCCAAATCCATTTTTCAAGTGTGGAAGAAGATTCATATTAGGTTGATGATCTCTACTCCCCAATTCATGGCATGTTGGGATTTCCTTTGAAATGGCCCCATTGAGCTGTCTGCAGGTTTAAGCTCCGCCAAAAATCAGGGGATGATGGAATTGCCTTGTACCTTGGCATGATTGTGGGTCTAGATGGCATCTGTGAGTGTGCCCACTTCCCTTTTTTTATCTGTCCAAATGTCAGAGAACAGTCCACGTCTGCAAATGGGGTGCCCAATTTTCATAAATTCCCCAAAAATCAGGGGATGATGGGACTGCCTTGAGTCTTGGCGGGCATGTGTATCCCTGGATAAGCTATCATGGTGGTGAGTTTGAGGTTTCTAATGTGCAAATTGACGGAGCTATCAAAAGGGGTGTGAATGGGGTGCCCGATTTTAATAAATTCCAAAAATCAGGGGATGATGGGACTGCCTTGAGTCTTGGCGTGCATGTGTATCCCTGGATAAGCTATCATGGTGGCGAGTTTGAGGTTTCTAACATGCAAATTGACGGAGCTATCGAAAGGGGTATGAATGGGGTGCCCGATTTTCTTAAATTCCCCCAAAATCAGGGGATGATGGGATTGCCTTGCGTCTTGGCATGCATGTGTATACATCCATCAGGTGTCATGGTGCCAAACTTGAGGTTTCTAACTTTAACAGAAAAAAAGTTCTATACTTTTTTATCTTAATGCAAGCCTATGGGGGGGAAATGGAGCTCCGATCCGGATCCGGAGCTCCGCAGTGGACATAGGTGGAGCGGGGGCGGAGCGAAGCGGCCCGATCTGCAAATTGTGGATCTGGAAGAGAAGCGGAGCGGGGGGTCCGTGCACACCCCTATTTGACATATTGATGATGCATTATGCGTAGTCTGTTTCTAGATAAAGCAACATTCTACCAGTATAAAGTGGGAGGGTGGATTTCTGCTCTATTCCATTGTGCTTGTAAAAAGGAAGTTAACTGCTGTTCTCTCTGTCATCTGTATTAAGAAAAGCACAGACTGTTTTTTTGTAGTCTCTCTCATTATTTGATTATGTATTCTTTACTACTTTCTTCAAGCTCATCATAAAGAAACAGTTTAATATAAAATGTCTGGTCAAGTGTTCTGTTGCTGCTATCTTTCTCTCTGCTAAATAAAAGTGATAAATCTCCTCAAAACGTGAAGAGATATGTTACATATAAATATATATATATATATATATATATATATATATATATATATATTAGGGGTGTGCACGGACCCCCCACTCCGCTTCACTTTAAGATCCGCCATTTTCAGATCGGCCCGCTACGCCCCGCCCCCACTCCGCCTGTGCCCACTCTGCTCCGCTCGGAGCTCCGGATCCGGATCAGAGCTCCGGTCCCCGCCCATAGGGGGGGTTACCGGGCCCTGCCGCCATCGCCGCCCATGCAGCGACGGCGGCAGAGCCCGGTAAGGAGGAGGGGGGCCTTACCTGCCTCCGTCCGTGGTCCGTCGCCGTCTTCAATTGAGCCCGTGGTTCCACCAGGAAGTCTGGGCCGCAAGTGCGGCCCAGACTTCCTGCTGGAACCACGGGCTCAATTGGAGACACTGATGGACCGCGGACGGAGGCAGGTAAGGGAGAGGAGGGCGGGGGGCGTTACCGGGCCCTGCTGCCGTCGCCGCATGGGCAACAGCGACAGCGGCAGGGCCCGGTAAACCCCACTTACCTTTCCGGCGGAGCTCCGGATCGAGGTGAAGGATCCGCCTTCACCTCGATCCTCTTCACCACGCTCCGCCGGCCCCCCAATCCTCTTCGCCTCCGCCTTAAGGGCAGGCGAAGCCCCCCGCTCTGCTACTGCTTCTCCGGTCCGATTAGAAGCGGAGCACATCCCTAATATATATATATATATATATATATATATATATATATATATATTCTAATAAGGGTCACAGGTGAGCATAGAGGCAGGCAGGGGGAGCAGGCAAGCAGGCGGAGGAAGGTGGAGGAAGGCAGCAGCAAGCCCTGTAGGAACAAGTAACTGAGCCAAGGATTGCTTACAGTCCATTCAAAGCCGGAAATGGAAACCAACCCAGTGAGGTGGGCACAGCACTGACAGATGCTTCTTAATCCCCTTCATAATAGGTGATAGCATAGTAGGAAGAGAAAAAACTTTTGCCTTTCTTCCAACAGAGTTCAGTTACTGAACTGCCAGTATGAAATCATAATTTGCTGATTATGGAAATAGTACTACTACTAATATAATAGTAATAGTAAATGATAACAGGAAGAGGCTGCATGAAGTGCCTCCCAGTGAGGCGGGGATCGTTTCTCTTGACTCTTGGCGGAGTCTCCCGGCGCATCTTTGTTAGAAAACATGTTCTTTCTCTTGTGGGCAAGACCAATTGAAGCCCCAAGGAATCAGCCAGCATGCAAAAGTGGAGGCAAAACATAGATTTATTAACTGTTTGCAAGCACGGTGCGGGGAGCATGTAGCAGACTGGACTATAGACGCAGGGCGCGGTCACCTTTTATACGTTGGAGTAAACAAAACTCTTTTACTGCGCATGTCACTCTGTTATCTAGCTCAACATGTTTCTTTTTCTACATGCCTTGTTTCTAGTCTATGCTGCTGACTTGTCCTTCCTCTCTGAAGAACAATGGATCTATTCTATGTATGTGTCTTCTCTGCTACGTGTCTTCTTCGGTTAGAGCTAATGGTGTTACTCTGGCTCTTGCAGTTCCCTACTTAGCTTTTCTCACTCTTTAAGCTGTGCATATTGCCCTGTATCTTGTTGTTGCAATTCCATATATGTGGCAAGCATTTGTCTATGTGTAAAGCTTTCTTGCATATGTTTTATAAGCGCCAATAAACAAGGTAAACAGCATGGTACTACTAAACAAGCTATTAGCATTACAGCGATTGCCATAACAATTCTTCTTAACTATCTAACATTCAGCAGCCAAGATGTTAACCAACTTGTGTCTCATCCTTCCCATGTTTGCACAGGAACATGGGCAACTTTTTCTATTTCGTCAGCAAACACTCTTATAGCATCTCTCTTGCCAGAAATATTAAAGCAACATTGTCCTGGGCCAGTCCAATTCATAGCCCTACATAAGCCACCTTCCTTTGCCAATACATAGTCAAGCCCTAGTTTTAATTGAAGGGTGGCATTTCGGCTTTCATCTAATTGTTGGGCTATTTGCCTCAAGGCTTGTGCAGTCCTATTTGTTACAATTTCTACAATGGCTTGCAACTGAATTATGCGATTTAAATTATAGACAGGTCCTCGAGCTCCAGCTATTAGCTCATGCTTATTCCATGAAGAGGAGCCATAGTGCTCTATGATTCTCTCAGGGGGTCAGTCATTCAGGCTATGCTATGACTGAGCTGATCCTCCTGCAATCTTCTCAATTTCTCTTTTCTTACACCCTATTTTGGGCTCTTCAGCTATCTACATGGGGGGTATCAAGATCCCTAAATAACAACTTCCACTCTATATCCAGGAAAGGTGTTTATATGCATACTTTCCGCATATCTACCAAAGAAAACTAGGCCCATAATCTATATATCTGCATTTCTCAAGTACTTGAATAGTCAAGCTATATTTCTTAGGGAGCCCTATTAAGTTTTTGTTATAATCACAGTGAGTACCATTCCATCCCGTGCTACTAGAAATATTCCAAATTTTCTTCCAGGGGTTGGACAGCCCTTTTGAGCACAAACATTTTCCAAAGCTGACTTTACTTTCATTTCCACATATCCATTCCCCATATAAATTTACAACTTTAATCTCCCATGTTTCTTCACACATTGATTTTCCTACATGTGATATATTGTAACTGGTCCCTGCTGATAGGGTTTGCTTTATACATAGATGCCTTTTAGTAGGCACCATCAAAGGGAGGTAATGAACACACAAGGCACTTGGTTCTATTCCAGGCTTTAGCTACATCTTCAGCCAACTCTGCCCACTGGTTCTTTGTTCCCCCCCCCAGATGGGCCCAAAGTGGATATGGCCCACCCTATTGTTAACATTCTAAATACCTATAGATACTTCATTTTTCACTCAAGTAGTTGATACTACCACAATATAAATGCTGCTACTCTAATTCCAATTAACAACAGAACAGCTACCACTTCTTGCTGAGCCTGTTCAGATATTAGCTATGTGTATTTAGCTATTTTTATTCGGGCCTTATCTAAGTGTTGTGACTTATAACATACAGGCGATTGTGGCTCCTTGTTGGATTCTTCTCCTATGTCCAAGGTGGCTTCTGGTGCACCAAGGAGCAAGGGTTTCTTCGAACCTGTGTCCCCCTGTGCCTGGGTTACAGGAGGAGGCAGAGGTCCTCTGTACTTTTTAGTCTACTGCAATGTGTCTATTTGGATGAACCCACCAATTTCACACAAGAATGGCTCACTAGTCCTACAATGTATGGTCCCTGCCAACTAGGTTTTAATGTCTCTTTATTCCACTTTCTCAGGAACACCTCGTCTCTGGGCTGGGAGGGATGGATGGGCACGTCTAATGGAACTCGCTGCTGGGGCACAGTATACGCACGGAGCTGCAAAAGAGTAGACTGTAGGGCAGTTAATTGCTCTTTCAACATTTGATCTCTCAATTCTCATTTTACTTCCTCCTTTCTGGGGTATATAACTCTTTGGGGAAACCCAAACATCAATTCAAAGGGAGACACTTTTAAATTTTTCCAAGGCATCCTTCTAACTTTGGATAGTGCTATAGGCAAAGCATCCACCCATTTTAAACTAGTTTCTATACTGATTTTTGTCATTGTTTCTTTCTTTTACATAACTTGAGCTGTCTATACACATCTTCTGCATCACTCAAGGGCTCATCTTCAAGGTCCTGTCTAGATTTAGTGTCTAGATCAAGTACTTCTAGACAATCATGCTCTATTCTCTCTTTGGCTTGTTCATTAAAAGGCAAGAAGGCTGCCAAATTAAATGAGGGACATGGCCTAAAAGTCAGGTTCTCATTCAGGAGAAGAGCAATCTCATATCTAGAATGATGAGCTGGATTCAAGAACTTCATACCTCCTCCAGATCCCAGGATCTGGGGGACTCCATGAGGGACCCATACTTCCATGAGTGCTCCCAAAGTCATTTTCTGAGCCTCATCTTCTAAGAGGGCTGTAGCTGCCACTGCCCGCAGGCAGGCAGGCCATCCTTTGGCTACTGGATCCAAAACTTTAGAATAATATCCAATTGGTCTCCAGGAGGAGCCACATTTCTGGCACAACACTCCTGATGCCACTCCTTTCCGCTCATGAACATAGAGTCGGAAGGGCTTACGTGGATCTGGTAAAGCCAAAGCAGGTGGACTTACAAGAGCAGCTTTAAGAGTCAGAAAAGCTTTATTCATTTCTTTTGTCCATTTCTATTCCTTTATTCTCTCCTTCTGGAGGCTTTCATAAAGGGGTTTGACAACTTCTCCATACTGAGGTATTCATAATAGAAGCCTGTTAGGCCTAAAAATGCCCTCAGGGCTTGAGGGTTTGAACCTTTGAGGCAATACACACCAGGCTAGTTGAGTCTTTTTCCCTGTACAGGTGTCATCCCACTCAAAGGCAAACAGTTGTTGGCCTTCCTCATCCAAAGGGATGGAGAAAAAGATATCCCTTAGATCTAGAACAGTGAATCAACTGTGCCTCCCATTTTCAGCTCAAATATCTTGATTCACAGTGTCTAGCAATAATTCTTCATTATCTTCTCTCATAGGGGAACAGGTTCTGTAAAAGGAGGGCCTTCTGATAATTACTTCTTTGCTGCTTAGGAATGACAACTTCAAGTTGCCCACTTTCAAGAAAACAAATCTGGATCTGAAATTTAGTTAAAATGTCACAGCCCAGTAAGAGGACAATCAACTAAGCAAAACAAACTGATGTTTCAAGTGAGCGTTTCTAACTTTGGTCAGCAGAGGGCGCGTAACATCTACTTGTTGAATCTTTTTCTCTTACTTCCACCATCCTTTTTCTCTTTTTTATCTAGAGCTAAGGCAATAAACTTTGCCTGTCACTTGACTTGATTCTTGTCTCTGCACACGTTTATCTTTTGTTCTTTAGCCACAGTGTGGGCTCTTTCTAACTTCTCTTCTCATAAGGTGGGGGATATCTTCCCCTTCTTTCCTTCTATACATTCTGCCTTTCTCACATCCTCTTCTCTTTCTAATATCTGGCTGTGCTGTCCCTATGAACTGGTTCACTATCACTCTTTGGTTGGCATCATCTGAGGGACTCATGCCAGAATACATTTTGAAAGTATTTGTCAGCCATTCCAAAAAAGTGGAAGGGCTCTCAGTTTTTCTCTTGTTTGATTCCAAAAACTTTAGACAAGTTCACTGGTTTACAAAAACACTATTCTAAACCTGCTACAATATAGTTTGTCATGCACGGCGGTGCTTTCTTTGCCTGCCTGGCCGGTTCCCCTGCTGGGATCTGCCTGGGGCATGAGCTGAATCACTCAGGCGGCATCTACTGAGCCCCTGCCAGCTCCTATAGATTTGAACAGACTTGTCAACTTCTCTGGGTCTTCGCTAAATGAGGGGTTCTGATTCTTCTAATTATACAGATCTGACGTGGAGAAGGGAGAGTAAGCAAATATGCTTTCTCCCGCGTCTGTTTGCAAGCTCATTTCACAGGGCAAATGTTCCCTCCTCTTGATCAGAATAAGAGGGGGGGCTTGTTAACTTCTTTGGGTGACTGCAGGTGATGCCCTGCTGGGAGCGTGAACCTTATTCTTGGGGGTAGGTTTCAAAGGGGGATGATCAAAAGGATCCTCTGCTGCCAGCGGCTTGAGCTTCTTGCAAAAGGTCGTAGTAAGGGTGGGATGGGGGGTGGGGGTGCAAAGGTTTCACTCTCGGATAAAACACAGGACTTTAACTCCTTAAACCATTTCTATATTATCATTTTACACCTTTGCATTTTACATTTTAAAAACCAAGAGGGGGCAGGCTGTGACATCATCAAAATTGGCCATTCACAATCACAAAATCAATTCATCTTTAGACATTTTAACACTACAGACATTTTCAAAGGAGCCTTCCTTTGGCCATTTAGGGCAAAGAACTGGCCACTCCTTTTGACACAATAATACTAATCTATCTTTAGACATTTTAGTTTCATAACCCTTTTTGTATTTCTCAAAGTTGTGCAACACACATCTTAAGGGGGTCTTAGATCCTTCTTCTTCTTGGGATTGGGACCCGCCCATGGCAGCAGTGGTGTCTTTCAACAGTTCACTTCACTTCGTCCGTCTCTGACTAGGCTCCTCGCGGAGGACTAGAAATGCAAATCGGGACTCCACATTCACTTCGCTATAAAATAGCATCTCACACATTCACAGCACTCAACCACTGTCCTGCAGAGTTCCCCTACGAAGTGCGCATAACACTTACCCAAATCGGGATCTCACTTTCCCTCTCAGTCGCATCCGACTGCCACTTACTGCGTCCACTCACGGTGCTTTTAATTAGGCTCTGGCTTCCTCTGCCTTACAGGTGTCAAGGCTGTCGTCCATCGCCAATCAATTGGAGGAGAAGACTGAAAACTCAGTCTGTGGCCACGTCCTGTCCAAGATTCTCTCGACGAATTAGATCAGCAAAGACCCTGCACAGGAGAGTTGTCTGAGTCACGGCACCAAATTGTTAGAAAACATGTTCTTTCTCCTGTGGGCAAGACCAATTGAAGCCTCAAGGAATCAGCCAGCATGCAAAAGTAGAGGCAAAACATAGATTTATTAACTGCTTGCAAGCATGGTGTGGGGAGCATGTAGCAGACCGGACTATAGATGCAGGGCACGGTCACCTTTTATACTTTGGAGTAAACAAAACTCTGGTGGTCAGTATTTTTCTACTTTTACTGCGCATGTCACTCTGTTAACTAGCTCAACATGTTTCTTTTTCTACATGCCTTGTTTCTAGTCTATGCTGCTGACTTGTCCTTCCTCTCTGAAGAACAATGGATCTATTCTATGTATGTGTCTTCTCTGCTACATGTCTTCTTCGCTTAGCGCTAATAGCGTTACTCTGGCTCTTGCATCTTGACCCAAGATGGCTGCGGGTTAGTAGGATGCACTTTGGCTGAAAGAAAGGCTTTCAATATAGGACCTCCCTTACTTAGTCTGCAGAGCACAAGTAGAGCACGGAGACATTAAAAACATCTAAAGACACACAGAGAAGCCAAGAAAGCAGCATCATGGCAAGCAATACTTTCTGCACTGATGTTTTGGACTCTATTGTGATCTTAGAGTCACTTTCTGAAATGAATCAGTGGCCAGCATGCCAAAGTCATTCTTTCTCCTTTTATGACTGGACCGATTCACCAACAGTAGTAGTAGTTTAAACTTAAAGTTTGATTGACAGGGCCACACGGATACCCAGGAAAGGCCTAGAGACCAAGAGAAGCACACACCTTGTTGTCACTTACAGCCTCCAATTGAAACCACTGAAATGGATCATCAGTAGCCTCCAACCCATCATCAGCACACTTCTCTGAATGGTCCCTTTCAGATTATAATTACCATTGTGGGAGTGTTACTTAGGGACTACACCAGTCACTACTGTGGCTGTAAGCAAGCAAAGCAGAAATGAAAAATAATTAAGGTCTGAAGACAGAGGGAAGTAAAAACAGAGCTACTTTCAGCATCATTCAGTGATGATGAGCACACAAGTCAGTGAACCAAAGCTTGCCTCTATTTTCAGTCATGCAGCCAACAATGAAAAGGTGGGCACATTGGTTCCAAAACCATAGACAGTGAGAGATGCTATCCCCTTAATAGAACGGTCGGAAGAAGGTTTTTAATTAGGCTCTGGCTTCCTCTGCCTTACAGGTGTCAAGGCTGTTGTCCATCACCAATCAATTGGAGGAGAAGACTTCAGTTACTGAAGTTTGCAAAGCCAGTATTACATTAATTATGATGGAAATATATTATTAATAATAATAATAACTTTTGAGAAAACATGTTTCCTATAAACCCTAGTGTAATATTCTTCCATAACACCCAACATTTATTGCAGTTTTGTTTTAATACTCTCACTGGCTTTGTTCCTTAATCCTTTAAAGTTTTTCCTGCCTTTTGTTGTTTTGTCTGCTTCCCATTCTCTTTTGTCTACTATAGGGCCAGTAGATCTGTTTTTTTTTCCTACTCTCAAGAAACATTGCTGCTGTTGATATCAATGTATCACTTCTGCTGATTTTTCTAATTTCTTTTTATCCCACAGTAAGCCTTTATTGATTTTATGATGAATTTTCAGGTAAGAATACAAAGCATCTTGATAGTTTCTCAGTTCTACTTTATGCTGGGTTTTTTTTACTAAAAACACACACACCATTTTAACTGTTCTGTTTAAATCCTCCCACCCAACGATTGGGTCTGTTCCTTCGTACAATCTCAACCTTTCTGAGTATTCCATCACTTTTTGTAATTCTTCTGTACAATCTATGTCTTGTAAGAGCCTAGGAGCAAGTCTCCAACACGGTCTTCCTCTCATCAAAACATCACTTGTGTAAAATTCCATCATTAATATTCCATGATCAAACCAAGGAGTCATTAGGATTTTAACCCTAAGAAGAAAGAAGAAAGATCTTCTTTCCCGCATATTCTATCGATCCTACTTACAAATCTCGGATGATAAAAAGTAAACTTTGTCCCATCTAATTCCTGAAACCTTTCCATATAAACTTTCCTACTCCAAATAGGGAAATACCCTAAGTGATTATTTATAACCAAAGCCTTATCTTGTAACTGTAAATCTCTCTGTAATAAATTTTGCAATTCCCTCTCTTCGGGCATTAGAGGTAATTCTTTCTTCTTACCTCTGTGATCTTCGTTCCCTAGATTAATGTGATCGCTCAAACTTATTCTGTTGTTAAAGTCTCTCACAATGATTAAAGATCTATTCGTTTGGACATGATCTTTCAAAATTTGCCATAATTTCTTCCTACGTTGAAGTGTAATTGGTACTTAAAGGGCACACAATCTAAATAGTTTTATTCTGTTGTCTTATCTCCTGGTAGTTAGCCTCCACTTTTTTCTCCAGTTGTTTCACTTGGGCATTCACTTTGTCTAAATTTGCTTTCATTTCAGCCATAGATTTAGTAACACCTGTCAGTACTTCTTTGACTATCACATTTTTCATAGTTTTGTTTCCTTTTTCCATTTTTACTTCCATTTGTTCAATTAATATTTTTTTATTTCTCTATGTCATCTCCAGGATTTTTGTAAACAGATCTTCTGTCTCTCATGTCTGTTTTGGCCCTGCACTAAAAACTGTACTTGGATTCGATCCGTTTGAGCCATCTTTCCCATTCACTCCCCCCATCGCCATCTTGCCTGTTTGTTTTGATCCTTCTTTCATCCCTCTCCCTTCTTCCTTAGACTGTCGATCTTTCAAAGGAATTTCTTTTTCTGATGTCTTTTTAGTGAGTCTGGCTGCTGTCTTATCTGAGGGATGTGTTTGGTCTTGGTCCACGCTGGGGTGCTTTGTGATCTGGTTTTCTTTTACCGCTTAGGCATCTACAATCTTCCTCCCAATCAACTCTTTAATTACTGTGTTCTTTATAGTTATAATTAGTTCTGCTAATACGTCAGTGTCTCAGATCTCTGAGTAAAGGCTTAAACAATGTTGGGTTTTGTCCCGATCGGCTTTCCCCTTTGTCTCTGACTGCAGCTCTGGCGTAGCTGTTTTCCAAAAGTGAAACTAACTTTTAGTCCTTTCCAAAGCTGCAAGAAATCTCTTTTAATGAGCTGCCAACACCCAGTATTTTACCCTTTCCCATATTATTTATTACCTTTACTCACTTTTTGTTTATTTAGGAGATAATTGCATTTTTCAAGCTTCGGTCCAAGAGCTCTGAAGAAATCTCACTCCATCGTCCGGCTGTTAGGCTCCGCCCCACTTTATCCACTAAGTCATCCCTATTGGTCAATACCAAGTCAAGGATTGCTGATCCTCTAGTTCCTTCCTCCACTTTCTGTAGGAGAAAGTTATCACCCACACATGTCAGGAATTTCTTGGAAGGGCTGTTTTTGGCAGTATTGGTCTCCCAACAGATATCAGGGTAATTGAAGTCCCCCATCACTACTACATCACACTTCCTTGAAACACTGGCAATTTGTTTCTCAAAAGTTTCATCCTCGTCTTCTCCTTGATTGGGTGGTCAGTAGTAGACTCTGATTATCATGTTCTTTTTATTTCTTGCCCCATTTATTTTAATCCAGATGCGCTCAATGGGCCCAGTCTGATCCGCCTGTATTTCTGTGCAGGGATAGGTATTTTTAACGTATAGTGAAACTCTGCCTCCCTTTCTATTTCTTCTGTTCTTTTTGAACAAGTTATATCCTTCAATTGCTATTTAGGCTTTTAGTCAAAGCAATAATCTTTCTAACATGAAAGACTCCACACAGGGGAGAATCCATTTAAAATGCCAGGAGTGTGGAAAGAGCTGCACTCAGAATGGACAACCAAATGAACATCAAAGGATACACACAGGGAAGAAGCCATTTAAATGCCTGGAGTGTGGAAAGGCCTTTAGTCAAAATGATAATCTTTCTTCATGTGGAAGACTCCACACAAGAGAGAAGCCATTTAAATGCCTAGAGTGAAAAAGTGCTTCACTTGGAATGGAATGAAGGGTGTATGGCCTGATTGCTGATTGTACTCTGTACTCAGCAATGAGTGGCCTGATTGCTGTTGATTGTTGTTGGCCTCCCACTGACCTCATTCTGTTTCCTGACTTGGAGCTGAGCAGAAGCAGGGAAGAGCAGCTGGCCCAGCTCAAGTAGAAGCTAGAAAAGTAAGCCAGTTCCCAGAGAGAGAGCGAACAGGAAGAGCTAACAGGAGTTTGACAGGGGGAGTGTAGGGGAAGAGGAGACCAAGGAAAGGGGAAGAAGAGAAACCTCAAGGAAATCCAGGAGGCTACCAATTCAAAGAGGCCGTGTGCTTGCCATGTGCTCCTGAGTGCTGAGTGAAGAGGGTCGGTGTGGAGAGTTGCTGCAGGACCTGAAGGATGTGTGGCCTGATTGCTGATTGTACTCTGTACTCAGCAATGAGTGGCCTGATTGCTGTTGATTGTTGTTGGCCTCCCACTGACCTCATTCTGTTTCCTTTTTTTTTTTTAATAATTTTTATTTGTTTTCTACACTATATAACATACAACATTACAATAATAATAATAATAATAAAAAGAAACATCAAACAACTGCTACATACATATTGAATAAATGTTGAGTACATATATGTTGAATAAGTATTACCTATACATTATCATACTACAACATAATCATTCTTAACATAAAAGTGCACCCCCCACCTCGGGATCTATTCCTGAGTCCAAAATCTGATCGTTTCTTCTGCTGGCGGTTTCCCACTTCCCTTAGTAAACACAAATATTAGGAACTGTTTCCAGATTCCTTCAAACTCATTTATTTTAGTTACGCCTTTTCTCCACTTAATATTACATGTCAGTTTATCATTAATGGCTATATCCCATACTTCTTTGTACCATTCTTCAATAGAATATTCCCCTTGAATCTTCCAGTTCCTAGCTACCATCAATCGTGCTGCAACCAGCAAACTCGATATCAGCTCTATAGTTTCTTTTCCACACTTTATATCTTCAAATAGTGACAGCAATGCAATCTTTGGTGTTTGTTCTATTTTCATTCCCACTATTTCTTCAATTTCTGAAAACACCATCTTCCATAATCTTTGTACATATTTGCATTGCCACCACATATGTAAATACGTTCCTTTTTCCCCACAACCTCTCCAACAATTTGCTGAATGCTGATCATTTATCTTATTCAATCTAATCGGGGTTAGGTACCACCTCCATAAAATTTTAAAATAGTTCTCCTTTATTCTCACTGATAAACTTCTCAACACTCTTTGTTTCCATAGTCCCTCCCATCTCTGTCGCCCTATTTGTACCTTCAAATCTGACTCCCATACCATTTTCTCTGAGTTCTCTCTAAACTCCTTTTCTAACCATATTTTATATATTTCACTCATTAACCCTTTTAAAACTATACTACCTCCTTTCCCTTTTTCCTTATTTACTATTAACTCTTCAAACTTCGTCATCTTTCTACAAACTCTATTATCTTTAATCCACTTTTTATTCCATTGTTCTAATTGCCCATATTCTAACCAAGATAATTTTTTCTCCTTTAACAATTTTTCCATATCCTCTCTTGTTTTTATATCTCTTAACCAATCCTTTAGTTTCATTTTACTTTTCTCTTTTAATATTTTACATAATCTACTCTTCAGATCCTCTGGGAAATTCTTTAACATTATTATCGGTGCTAAGGGAGAGTTGCTCGGAAGCAGCTTCCCTTTAAATTTACTCCAAATTTCCCATTGAGTCCTCAGGAGTGGATTATCTATACTTCCAACCCACTTTCTCCCTCCATCTTTAAAAAAGACATTGTCCAAGCTCATCTCTATGTTACTTATAATTTTTTCTTCCATCCAATATAAATCTCCTACTCCTATAATTGCTTCTACAATATGTCTTAATCTATTTGCTACGTAGTATAATTTTATATTTGGGAGACCCAATCCACCCTTTTTTTGGCTTAGATACCAATTATTTTTATTCACTCTTGCTCTCTTTTCTCCGTTACAATATTTATTAATAATATTTTGCCAACTTTTTATCTCAGTTTCTGATATTTTTATTGGTAACATCCTAAACACAAAATTAATTTTAGCTAATATCTTCATTTTTATTAAGGCTATTCTTCCAAACCAAGATAAATTTAATCTTTTATATTTCTCCAATTTCTCTAATACCTCTTTCTTTAACCTCGTTAAATTTTCCTTTTCAAGATTCTCTAATTTTTTTGTAATTTTAATTCCCAAATATTTAATCTCCTCCTTAACTTTCATTTCTATTCCCTTATGTTCCCAATCCTTTTCTTCCTTCTTAGTATAATTAAACAACATCATCTCTGATTTAGACCAATTTATTCTTAACCCTGTAATTTCTTCAAATTCCCTCAACTGATATTTAATTCTTTCTAATTTTCTTATTGGGTTCTTAATGGTCAATAAAGTATCATCCGCAAACATGTTTAACTTTATTTCCCTTACCTCTCCAATTCCTTCTAACTCTTCATCCTCCCTTAGTGCCTTCGCCAATACTTCCATAACCATTACAAACAGGACTGGCGAGAGCGGACATCCTTGTCTTGTTCCTCTGGCTAGTCATATCTTTTCAGTGAGTCCATCATTTACCACCACTACAGCTGTATTTTGGGAATATAACTGTTCTATTATGTTTTTAAATTTATTTCCAAATCCCAATTTATCTACAATAATCTTTAATGCCTGCCAGCTCACACAATCAAAGGCCTTAAAACTATCCAATGCCATAATTCCTGCCTTGATATTTAATTTTTTTATTACATTTATTACATTTAAAACTCTTCCCACTAAATTATGCATCTGCCTTCCTGCCACAAACCCACATTGATCTTCTCCTATATATTCTGATATAAATTTATTTAACCGTTTAGCCATAATAGATGAGAAAATTTTGGCATCCTGATTTATTAACGAGATAGGTCTGTAAGAATCAGGACTAGTCAGGTCTTTATCTGGTTTTGGGATCAGAATAATCAATGAGTGTTCCCATGATTCAGGTATCTTCTCTCCTAATAATATCCTATTATAAAGTTCCAGTAGCTTTGGAACTAAAAATTCTTTGAAGACCTTATAATATTCTGGTCCTAAACCATCTGCTCCCAGTGATTTACCAACTTTTAAATTATCAATGACATCTTCAACTTCTCTTTGAGTTATTACCTTCTCCATTAACTCTTTATATTCTGGTTTTATTCCATTCTTTATAAACCTTCCAATATACTCCTCCACCTTTTCTTGTTGAGTTTCTTTACCATTATATAGTTCCTGATAAAATTCCTGGAAAATTTTTATTTTATCTTTCATTATATGACAATAATTCCCTCGATTATCCTTCAATGCTTCTATCCCATTCCTCCCTTTTTCTTTTTGTGTGAGTCTGGCAAGCAACCTAGAATTCTTATTACTGTTTTCGAAATATTCCCTTTTCATGTAAAGTAAATTCTTTTGAACCTCCTCTATATTTAAATTTTCTAATTGTTTCTTCTTAGCTTGTATTTCTACTAATTTATATTTATCTTTACCTCGCCAATATTCTTCCTCCAGATTTCTAATTTCTATCTCTAACTTTTCCTGCTCTGCACATTGTTGTCTTTTTAAGCTACACGTCTCTCTAATACAGATTCGTCTTACTACAGCCTTCATGGTGTCCCAAACGACTGACCCAGCTGTTCCTCCTTTTTCATTAATTTCCCATGACTCCGACAATTCCTTCTGAATTTTCTCTACCACTTTATTATATTTCAATATTTTTGTATTCAACTTCCATCTATATGCCTCTTTATAATTCTTCTTGACTGTAAATTCTAAACTTAACAAGGCATGATCAGTTACTTTTATTACCCCCATTTCCATTTTACAAATCTTCGTTGCAAAGTCTTTTGAGACAAATATATAATCTATCCTGGAGTATGTATGATGAACTGGGGAAAAGTATGAGAATCCAGGCTTAATCCCATTGAGTAAACGCCACGAATCTGAATAATCATTTTCTTTTACTAGTTTATTCAATATAGTTATATTATTCCTCTTTTCAACATTAGTGGGATTTGACCTGTCCCATCTATTATCCGTAACCATATTAAAGTCCCCAGCTAATATGACATACCCCTCCTTGAAGTCTTCTATTTCTTTAAATAACTTTATAAAAAACTCTCTATGTCTCTCATTTGGGGCATACACATTAATTAGCGTATATACCTTTCCTTCAATTTTACCTTTTAACATAAGATATCTGCCATTATCATCCTTTTTTGTTTCTTCTAATATAAACCCACTTTTTTTGAGATCAAAGTGGCCACTCCACTTTTTTTTGATGTCCCTAATGACTTTTCATAATAGGCTAACCACTTTAATTTTATCATATTCGAATTCTCGGAGCCTTGGTGTGTTTCTTGGACCATTATAATATCCGATCCTTCTTTATTAAACATTTGTTCTATTCTCCTCCTTTTCACGACTGCCCCCAAACCTTTAACATTGAGTGTTGATACTTTTATCTTTTTATCCATATTCACCCTTTTGAAGTCTCTTCCGATCCCTTGTGCTCTGCAACTCAAATTTACTTACATAAAAGTAAGTAAATTATCAATGACATCTTCAACTTCTCTTTGAGTTATTACCTTCTCCATTAACTCTTTATATTCTGGTTTTATTCCATTCTTTATAAACCTTCCAATATACTCCTCCACCAACTCTTTAATTACTGTGTTCTTTATAGTTATAATTAGTTCTGCTAATACGTCAGTGTCTCAGATCTCTGAGTAAAGGCTTAAACAATGTTGGGTTTTGTCCCGATCGGCTTTCCCCTTTGTCTCTGACTGCAGCTCTGGCGTAGCTGTTTTCCAAAAGTGAAACTAACTTTTAGTCCTTTCCAAAGCTGCAAGAAATCTCTTTTAATGAGCTGCCAACACCCAGTATTTTACCCTTTCCCATATTATTTATTACCTTTACTCACTTTTTGTTTATTTAGGAGATAATTGCATTTTTCAAGCTTCGGTCCAAGAGCTCTGAAGAAATCTCACTCCATCGTCCGGCTGTTAGGCTCCGCCCCACTTTATCCACTAAGTCATTCCTATTGGTCAATACCAAGTCAAGGATTGCTGATCCTCTAGTTCCTTCCTCCACTTTCTGTAGGAGAAAGTTATCACCCACACATGTCAGGAATTTCTTGGAAGGGCTGTTTTTGGCAGTATTGGTCTCCCAACAGATATCAGGGTAATTGAAGTCCCCCATCACTACTACATCACACTTCCTTGAAACACTGGCAATTTGTTTCTCAAAAGTTTCATCCTCGTCTTCTCCTTGATTGGGTGGTCAGTAGTAGACTCTGATTATCATGTTCTTTTTATTTCTTGCCCCATTTATTTTAATCCAGATGCGCTCAATGGGCCCAGTCTGATCCGCCTGTATTTCTGTGCAGGGATAGGTATTTTTAACGTATAGTGAAACTCTGCCTCCCTTTCTATTTCTTCTGTTCTTTTTGAACAAGTTATATCCTTCAATTGCTATTTAGGCTTTTAGTCAAAGCAATAATCTTTCTAACATGAAAGACTCCACACAGGGGAGAATCCATTTAAAATGCCAGGAGTGTGGAAAGAGCTGCACTCAGAATGGACAACCAAATGAACATCAAAGGATACACACAGGGAAGAAGCCATTTAAATGCCTGGAGTGTGGAAAGGCCTTTAGTCAAAATGATAATCTTTCTTCATGTGGAAGACTCCACACAAGAGAGAAGCCATTTAAATGCCTAGAGTGAAAAAGTGCTTCACTTGGAATGGAATGAAGGGTGTATGGCCTGATTGCTGATTGTACTCTGTACTCAGCAATGAGTGGCCTGATTGCTGTTGATTGTTGTTGGCCTCCCACTGACCTCATTCTGTTTCCTGACTTGGAGCTGAGCAGAAGCAGGGAAGAGCAGCTGGCCCAGCTCAAGTAGAAGCTAGAAAAGTAAGCCAGTTCCCAGAGAGAGAGCGAACAGGAAGAGCTAACAGGAGTTTGACAGGGGGAGTGTAGGGGAAGAGGAGACCAAGGAAAGGGGAAGAAGAGAAACCTCAAGGAAATCCAGGAGGCTACCAATTCAAAGAGGCCGTGTGCTTGCCATGTGCTCCTGAGTGCTGAGTGAAGAGGGTCGGTGTGGAGAGTTGCTGCAGGACCTGAAGGATGTGTGGCCTGATTGCTGATTGTACTCTGTACTCAGCAATGAGTGGCCTGATTGCTGTTGATTGTTGTTGGCCTCCCACTGACCTCATTCTGTTTCCTTTTTTTTTTTTAATAATTTTTATTTGTTTTCTACACTATATAACATACAACATTACAATAATAATAATAATAATAAAAAGAAACATCAAACAACTGCTACATACATATTGAATAAATGTTGAGTACATATATGTTGAATAAGTATTACCTATACATTATCATACTACAACATAATCATTCTTAACATAAAAGTGCACCCCCCACCTCGGGATCTATTCCTGAGTCCAAAATCTGATCGTTTCTTCTGCTGGCGGTTTCCCACTTCCCTTAGTAAACACAAATATTAGGAACTGTTTCCAGATTCCTTCAAACTCATTTATTTTAGTTACGCCTTTTCTCCACTTAATATTACATGTCAGTTTATCATTAATGGCTATATCCCATACTTCTTTGTACCATTCTTCAATAGAATATTCCCCTTGAATCTTCCAGTTCCTAGCTACCATCAATCGTGCTGCAACCAGCAAACTCGATATCAGCTCTATAGTTTCTTTTCCACACTTTATATCTTCAAATAGTGACAGCAATGCAATCTTTGGTGTTTGTTCTATTTTCATTCCCACTATTTCTTCAATTTCTGAAAACACCATCTTCCATAATCTTTGTACATATTTGCATTGCCACCACATATGTAAATACGTTCCTTTTTCCCCACAACCTCTCCAACAATTTGCTGAATGCTGATCATTTATCTTATTCAATCTAATCGGGGTTAGGTACCACCTCCATAAAATTTTAAAATAGTTCTCCTTTATTCTCACTGATAAACTTCTCAACACTCTTTGTTTCCATAGTCCCTCCCATCTCTGTCGCCCTATTTGTACCTTCAAATCTGACTCCCATACCATTTTCTCTGAGTTCTCTCTAAACTCCTTTTCTAACCATATTTTATATATTTCACTCATTAACCCTTTTAAAACTATACTACCTCCTTTCCCTTTTTCCTTATTTACTATTAACTCTTCAAACTTCGTCATCTTTCTACAAACTCTATTATCTTTAATCCACTTTTTATTCCATTGTTCTAATTGCCCATATTCTAACCAAGATAATTTTTTCTCCTTTAACAATTTTTCCATATCCTCTCTTGTTTTTATATCTCTTAACCAATCCTTTAGTTTCATTTTACTTTTCTCTTTTAATATTTTACATAATCTACTCTTCAGATCCTCTGGGAAATTCTTTAACATTATTATCGGTGCTAAGGGAGAGTTGCTCGGAAGCAGCTTCCCTTTAAATTTACTCCAAATTTCCCATTGAGTCCTCAGGAGTGGATTATCTATACTTCCAACCCACTTTCTCCCTCCATCTTTAAAAAAGACATTGTCCAAGCTCATCTCTATGTTACTTATAATTTTTTCTTCCATCCAATATAAATCTCCTACTCCTATAATTGCTTCTACAATATGTCTTAATCTATTTGCTACGTAGTATAATTTTATATTTGGGAGACCCAATCCACCCTTTTTTTGGCTTAGATACCAATTATTTTTATTCACTCTTGCTCTCTTTTCTCCGTTACAATATTTATTAATAATATTTTGCCAACTTTTTATCTCAGTTTCTGATATTTTTATTGGTAACATCCTAAACACAAAATTAATTTTAGCTAATATCTTCATTTTTATTAAGGCTATTCTTCCAAACCAAGATAAATTTAATCTTTTATATTTCTCCAATTTCTCTAATACCTCTTTCTTTAACCTCGTTAAATTTTCCTTTTCAAGATTCTCTAATTTTTTTGTAATTTTAATTCCCAAATATTTAATCTCCTCCTTAACTTTCATTTCTATTCCCTTATGTTCCCAATCCTTTTCTTCCTTCTTAGTATAATTAAACAACATCATCTCTGATTTAGACCAATTTATTCTTAACCCTGTAATTTCTTCAAATTCCCTCAACTGATATTTAATTCTTTCTAATTTTCTTATTGGGTTCTTAATGGTCAATAAAGTATCATCCGCAAACATGTTTAACTTTATTTCCCTTACCTCTCCAATTCCTTCTAACTCTTCATCCTCCCTTAGTGCCTTCGCCAATACTTCCATAACCATTACAAACAGGACTGGCGAGAGCGGACATCCTTGTCTTGTTCCTCTGGCTAGTCATATCTTTTCAGTGAGTCCATCATTTACCACCACTACAGCTGTATTTTGGGAATATAACTGTTCTATTATGTTTTTAAATTTATTTCCAAATCCCAATTTATCTACAATAATCTTTAATGCCTGCCAGCTCACACAATCAAAGGCCTTAAAACTATCCAATGCCATAATTCCTGCCTTGATATTTAATTTTTTTATTACATTTATTACATTTAAAACTCTTCCCACTAAATTATGCATCTGCCTTCCTGCCACAAACCCACATTGATCTTCTCCTATATATTCTGATATAAATTTATTTAACCGTTTAGCCATAATAGATGAGAAAATTTTGGCATCCTGATTTATTAACGAGATAGGTCTGTAAGAATCAGGACTAGTCAGGTCTTTATCTGGTTTTGGGATCAGAATAATCAATGAGTGTTCCCATGATTCAGGTATCTTCTCTCCTAATAATATCCTATTATAAAGTTCCAGTAGCTTTGGAACTAAAAATTCTTTGAAGACCTTATAATATTCTGGTCCTAAACCATCTGCTCCCAGTGATTTACCAACTTTTAAATTATCAATGACATCTTCAACTTCTCTTTGAGTTATTACCTTCTCCATTAACTCTTTATATTCTGGTTTTATTCCATTCTTTATAAACCTTCCAATATACTCCTCCACCTTTTCTTGTTGAGTTTCTTTACCATTATATAGTTCCTGATAAAATTCCTGGAAAATTTTTATTTTATCTTTCATTATATGACAATAATTCCCTCGATTATCCTTCAATGCTTCTATCCCATTCCTCCCTTTTTCTTTTTGTGTGAGTCTGGCAAGCAACCTAGAATTCTTATTACTGTTTTCGAAATATTCCCTTTTCATGTAAAGTAAATTCTTTTGAACCTCCTCTATATTTAAATTTTCTAATTGTTTCTTCTTAGCTTGTATTTCTACTAATTTATATTTATCTTTACCTCGCCAATATTCTTCCTCCAGATTTCTAATTTCTATCTCTAACTTTTCCTGCTCTGCACATTGTTGTCTTTTTAAGCTACACGTCTCTCTAATACAGATTCGTCTTACTACAGCCTTCATGGTGTCCCAAACGACTGACCCAGCTGTTCCTCCTTTTTCATTAATTTCCCATGACTCCGACAATTCCTTCTGAATTTTCTCTACCACTTTATTATATTTCAATATTTTTGTATTCAACTTCCATCTATATGCCTCTTTATAATTCTTCTTGACTGTAAATTCTAAACTTAACAAGGCATGATCAGTTACTTTTATTACCCCCATTTCCATTTTACAAATCTTCGTTGCAAAGTCTTTTGAGACAAATATATAATCTATCCTGGAGTATGTATGATGAACTGGGGAAAAGTATGAGAATCCAGGCTTAATCCCATTGAGTAAACGCCACGAATCTGAATAATCATTTTCTTTTACTAGTTTATTCAATATAGTTATATTATTCCTCTTTTCAACATTAGTGGGATTTGACCTGTCCCATCTATTATCCGTAACCATATTAAAGTCCCCAGCTAATATGACATACCCCTCCTTGAAGTCTTCTATTTCTTTAAATAACTTTATAAAAAACTCTCTATGTCTCTCATTTGGGGCATACACATTAATTAGCGTATATACCTTTCCTTCAATTTTACCTTTTAACATAAGATATCTGCCATTATCATCCTTTTTTGTTTCTTCTAATATAAACCCACTTTTTTTGAGATCAAAGTGGCCACTCCACTTTTTTTTGATGTCCCTAATGACTTTTCATAATAGGCTAACCACTTTAATTTTATCATATTCGAATTCTCGGAGCCTTGGTGTGTTTCTTGGACCATTATAATATCCGATCCTTCTTTATTAAACATTTGTTCTATTCTCCTCCTTTTCACGACTGCCCCCAAACCTTTAACATTGAGTGTTGATACTTTTATCTTTTTATCCATATTCACCCTTTTGAAGTCTCTTCCGATCCCTTGTGCTCTGCAACTCAAATTTACTTACATAAAAACACAAACTCCATACAACACACCCCCACCCTCTTACCCCAACCCCTTCCCTCCTACCTTCCCCCCTCCCCACCCCCCACTCTGATCCCCCCACATCCCCGTGAGTCTAATACTCTAGCTATCTACTTTAAAGGGAGGGGGGAGGCAGTGCTGCGCCTGGCCGGCAAAGTTTCTATGTTTAGCATTTCTATCTGCAATTATCTCAAAACATAATTAACAGCTCTATTACTCCCCAGATGTCCCAGCCTCATTCCCCCACCCACCCACTCCAGTCCCACTTGCTTCCCCATACAGACCCAGCCTCTTCAGCAACTCTTTACCTTGATCCAGTGAGGTTACTCTGTGTTCCCCCCTCCCATATGTAAATCTTAGAAAAACAGGATAACCCCACGAATAAGTGATTTTGTTCTTCATTAGTGTTTCAGTTATTGGATGTCACGCTTACTCCGGTCAAGGAAGCTCGTAGTCTTGGCTTTATATTTGACTCCTCGCTCTCCTTTACTCCTCACATCGAGGCAGTAGCTAAATCCTGTCGTTTCTTCCTGTATAATATTGCCAGGATTCGACCATTTTTGTCTGTCTCTTCTGCCAAGACTCTCGTTCACGCACTGGTTATCTCTCAGTTGGACTACTGCAACCTTCTTCTCTCTGGCCTTCCTTTGTCTCACATCAGTCCGCTGGTCTCTGTCCACCACTCTGCCGCTAAGATCATCTTCTTGGCCCGCCGCTCTGACCATGTCACTCCACTTCTGAAATCTCTTCACTGGCTTCCAATTCACTTCAGAATCCAATATAAACTTCTCCTACTGACCTTCAAAGCTCTTCACGGCCTAGCTCCTGCCTATCTCTCCTCTCTCATCTCACACTATCGCCCCGCTCGGGCTCTCCGCTCCTCCGATGCCATGCTTCTCGCCTGCCCAAGGACCTCCACTTCCCTTACTCGGCTTCGTCCTTTTTCTTCTGCTGCCCCTTACGCCTGGAACGCTCTTCCAGAACACTTGAGAACTACAAACTCAATCACTGCTTTTAAGACTCAGCTCAAAACTTTTCTTTTCCCTATAGCCTTCAAATATTGAGTTTGTTCTGACTTTACACTGTTGGTTTTGCCCTACCCTGTGCCTGTTTACACTTCCCTGTGCCTGTTTGCATTCTCCTTCCCTCTTTATTGTTTACTACAACTTATTAGATTGTAAGCCTATGCGGCAGGGTCTTGCTATTTACTGTGTTATCTGTACAGCACCATGTACATTGATGGTGCTATATAAATAAATAATAATAATAATAATAATAATAATTAATACTACGTCTCCAATTTAGTGTGTGTTGAGAGAGGTCATTATAAATTTGCACTGCTTTGCCTTTGTACTGCAACTGGGCCATAGATCTCAATTCTTTCATAACTTGCTCTTTTTTGTAGTAATTACCAAATTTCACCAAAATGTCTCTAGTCCCTTTGTAGTTTTGCCCCCCCACACGGTGAACTCGAACTAAATCCTATCCATCTATTGGTAAATCAGGCATCAGCTCTTTGAACCAATTCAGAATGATTTCTCTTAGATCTTCTCCTTGTATCTGCTTCAGCTGTTTTATTCGAATAGATGATCGACGAGATTGATCCTCCAAGGCTATCAGTCTTAATTCATAATCTTTAAATTGAATATTTGTTGATTTTTCAAAAGCCTCTTGCTTCTTCTGGTTCAAATCAGCTTTCGCCTCCAACTCTTTGATCTTTTTTGAGTTATCAGCTGTCTTATCAGCCAGGACACGCATTTGTTGTCTAAAAACATCCATTTGCTGATCCATTTTTTAAAAAATAACCGTATTATTCTCCGCTATTGCAGCTTTAATTTCCACTAAAGAGGGTGGCTGACTGCCAATTGCTTCTCCCCCTTCAGCCATGTTTTTTTCTTTTTTTGGTACTGTGTCTAAGAAAACTGGGCCTGTATCTTCGTCCTCCTGTTCTGCTTCAGGGACTGTATTTTCCAGGTAGGAGAGGTTATGATTAGATGGTTTCTTTTTTTGTGTATTTAATCTTTTCCACTCCTTCCTAATTCTCCTTTTAATGTTAGACATAGGACACTTCTGGACAGGGCATAAATCTTAGAGTCCAGCTCACTATCTTGGCAGTTTTTACTAGCTTTTCTTCTGTGTGTTAAACACTCTTCCTTCTTCCCAAGGAGGGGGATATATCAGATTCACAACAGCATTCACTAGAGGGGACCAAAACTAATCATACACAGTCTATCAATGTCTCACTTCGCCCCCTCACCGAACGCTGCTTTTCCTCCAACACCGCGCACCCCCCCTTCTCGCCAGCCGACGATAACTACAACAAACAGCTTTCACTTTATAAAGCCAGTATTTCAGTCTTTTCCACTTTGAGATAGAAGATAAAAGGTGAGAATCGCTATAAATCAGGTCAGCATCTAACAAAAACAAACTTTCTCTGCACAAACTGCGTCACAGCAGCCGGCAGGCCAGTTTAGTTTAGTTTCGTTTTCCAACCGATTCTTATAAAAACATTCCGTTCTGTCTCACCTTATCTTTTTAGCTTTTTCCAACACTGGCAGCATTCATAGTCCTTTTCCATCATTTGCTCAAAGATTTATGCCCATTAAAAAGGAGATAATTGCTTTTCCCGGCAAAGCCGGTTAGAGCCTCAGAAGAAACTCACTGCCTCCATGGCTGCCAAGCTCCGCCCCCACCTCATTCTGTTTCCTGACTTGGAGCTGAGCAGAAGCAGGGAAGAGCAGCTGGCCCAGCTCAAGTAGAAGCTAGAAAAGTAAGCAAGGTCCCAGAGAGCGAGCGAACAGGAGTTTGACAGGAGGAGTGTAGGGGAAGAGGAGACCAAGGTAAGGGAGAGAAGAGAAACCTCAAGGAAATCCAGGAGGCTGCCAATTCCAACAAGAAGCACATGAGATTGAAGAGCAACAGCCAGCTGAAGCAGAAGTGGAGTATGCTGAGGGGAGGAAAGCCAATGAAGAGGAAACTCTCTGGAAAAGAGTGACAGTTAGGAGCAGAAGAACTAGAAGGCATTCTGCACCGGTGGAACCATTAGAGTTAAGCAACCACTTTCAGCTTTTGGAGGATGAGTCTGAAGGACAGTTTGCAGAGAAAGAAGTACAGGAGACACCTATCCGGGAAAGCTGCCAAAGGCTGACGAAGATAAACCATGGAAACTCACAGTGTAGAAACTGTTCGTTTATTAAAGACACACAGGGAAGCAAGGAAAGGTTTGGTAGCCGGGAGAGGAACTGGGGGCTACTGGGAAACAGCAAGGCAAGGGTCCAGGCTTATGACAGGTGAGCTGGTCCAAGGTCAAGTGGCTTTGGCAGGCAACGTGGTCGAGGGTCAGTCCAATGGTCAGCACGCCAAGCAGTCAACGAAGTCCAAACACGGTCCAGGGATTCAGCAGGGAAAGAGCAAGCAGACATAGTTAAGAGCCAGTCCGAGGTCGATGCAAGAAACAGGAGCAGGAAGACGTAGTCAAGAGCTGGTCCGGAGTCAAGGCAGGAATCAAGAGCAGGAATTCAAGGAACAAGGCATGAAGGTCAAAGGAGTCAGAGACAGAGGCTTTCGCCAGGTAACTCAGTTAACCTCTGACAAAGTTCCTTGGCTTTCAGCCGCATATTTATGCTGAGTCACTCTCCCCCAGCTGTTCCCTAATTGCTCGGCATTTCAGATAAAGCCTGTGGGAGTGCCGCCTACATTCCTTTTCCACGTGCTGCTGCCAAAATGATGGAGCGGGCATGCTCATCCCTTCATCAGGGCTGTCTGAATTGGCAGAGGTTCCTGCTGGCATGCTTGTACCCAGCTCTTCTCCTTCTGGCTCTGCAGGAAGCTCTGCAGGCGACTCTGCCGGCCCAGACTCCACGCTCCCTGGGCTGGGCTCCTGGGCACTGGGTTCAGGTTCCTCCACTTCCTCATCCCCTTCCTCCATGTCCATGCACGGCATGACAACACCGTGCAACAATGAAAAAGAGGCAGAAGGTAGGTCAACCAAGAAGAAGAGAAGAGTAGTCGTTGTGGGAGACTCCCTGCTGCGTTGGATTGAAACCCAAGTATGTCATGAAGACCATGGACTCGCCAGGTGTGCTATCTCCCTGAAGGGGTCGCTAAGGGGTGCAGCAGCCCTGCCGGCCGCCCCCGAAGATCCTTTGCTCGATGACACACTGGGCAACTTTGAACATAGCGGGCAACATCAGCATGGACCCGAGGCCACCAAAACTCCCTAGTCAGGAGATGCAAAGTCTTGCACAAACCAAAGTGCCCGGCAGGCTTTGAATCATGACACAGACAGAGCACAGTGTCCCGACAAGGCCCTCCCGGTATGTAGAGATGGCCACGATGATACAGGAGGCTGTCACGCATAGAGAACGGAGTGGGAGGAACATCCCTGGCATGTGCTGCCACCAAAGAGTCCTGACCCTGAAAGTCCCGAATCTGGTTGAGCAACATGGAAGCCCCCGGCGCAGTCGCAAAATGCTCTGGACGCAGGATCGTTGAACGCTGCTCCTCCCCCAGCTCCGTTGCATACTCGGGCTTCCAAGATAACGCGTCTGCCTGTCGGTTCTGGGAACGTGGAATGTATTTCACTTTGAAATTGAACCGGACGAAGAACAGGGACCATCGCTTCTGGCGCTGCATTAGTTTTTGAGCAGTCTGCAAGTATTCCAGATTACGGTGGTCCGTTCGTACCTCCACCGGGTGCACCGCTCCCTCCAACAGATGCCGCCAAACCTCAAACGCCACCTTAATGGCCAGCAGCTCTTTCTCCCAGATGGTGTAATTGCGTTCTGGGGGCGTGAGCTGTCTGGAGTAGAAGGCACATGGCGACAACTGGGAGGCCTCTTTGGTTGGCTGGAGCAGCACCGCACCGATAGCGACGTCAGAGGCGTCTGTCTCAACTATGAAGGGTGTCCGCGGGTCAGGATGCTGTAGGATCGGGGAGGAGGTAAACTTAGCTTTCAACTCCTCAAAGGCCTGATGGGGGATAGCACTCCACTGGAACGGGGCCTTTCCTCGGAGCAACTGCGTAATAGGCTCCGTGAGGGTTGCGAAATCGGGACTGAATCACCGATAAAAATTTGTGAACCCTAGGAATTGCTGGACCTCCTTCCTGTTCTGAGGGGGCTGCCAGGACAACACCACCTCCACTTTTGATTGGTCCATCTCCACCCACTTGGCTGAGATCCGGTAGCCCAAAAATTCTACCATTGACAGGTCAAACTCGCACTTCTCCAATTTAGCATAGAGGCTAAATTGCAGACTCTTGGAGTCTGCAAAGCACCGCCCAAACATGGACGTCATGGATGGTCTGGTTCGGGGAGTAAATCAGGAAATCGTCCAAATAAATGATCACGAACCGATCTAAGTAGTCCTGGAACACATCGTTTACGAAATGTTGGAATACCCCTGGAGCATTGCAGAGGCCGAAGGGCATGACCGTGTATTCGTACTGGCCATACCTGGTCATAAAGGCAGTCTTCCATTAGTCCCCGGGCCGGATGCGCACCAGGTTGTACGCTCCCCTCAGATCCAGCTTGGTAAAAACTCGGGCATGACGAAGGTGCTCCAACAGCTCTGGTATCAGGGGCAACGGGTATCTGTTGCGGATGGTAATTCTGTTTAGGGCGCGGTAGTCATTACATAAGCGCAGTTCGTTAGTGTTCTTTTTCTTCACAAAGAGGACCGGAGCCCCTGCAGGTGACGTAGATGGCCGGATGAAGCCCTTCCTCAAATTTGATTCTAAAAAGTCCCTTAGGGCGGCCAGTTCGGGTTCGGACAAGGAATACAGGCACCCCGCCGGTATAGGGGCCCCTGGAACCAAGTCAATGGCACAATCATATGACCTGTGTGGGGGCAGTCGCTCAGCCTCCTTCTTGTTGAAGACTCCCGCAAAATCTTGGTATTTTGCAGGTAGACTGCCTGAAGATTCCCGGGAAGGAGTCTCCGGGGCTGCAGGGATCCGTTCAGGCCAACAGTGCTCCTGGCAGTACGGTGATGCAAACAGCACCTCCTGCCGAGTCCAAGATACACAGGGGTCATGCTGGGTCAGCCAGGGCATTCCGAGGACCAACAGGAAGTGTGGGACGGTGGCCACAAAAAACTGGACGAGTTCCACATGGCCCTGGATTTCCATGGTCAGCACCGCCATCTGTTGGGTCACGGGGCCTGACTTGAGGAGCCGTCCATCGATCGTCTCCACGGGCCGTGGTTCTTCCAGTAGCTGCAGCAGGATCTGGTATGGGTGGCAAACCCCAGATCCATAAAGCTATTGGATGCCCCAGAGTCTATCATGGCACCCACTGACAGCACCTGGCCCTTCTGTCCCCTAATTGTAGCTGTCACCAACAGCGGGTCCCTTCTTGGTTCCGAATGGGGTGGGGTAGTGGCACACACTGGTTCTCCCAGGCTTCTAACCCCAACTAAGCCTGGGAGGGTCCGTTTCCCGACAAGGGGGCACCTCGCTGCTTGAGTGGGCAGCTACGGACAAAATGGCCCCCTTGCCCACAATAGAGGCAGAGCCCAGCTGCCCTCCTCCGCTCTTTCTCAGCCGCTGACAGGCGTGGGTGGGCTCCCCCTAGCTGCATGGGCTCCTCTGGTGGGTTAGAAGTGGGGGTCATGGACGTGGTTGCAGGCGCCTCCGGAGTAGCTGCAGAACCCCTCGGAGCCCACCCGTAAGACCTGGGCATGGGCTGTTGTTGCGCTAGCCTGCGGGCTGTCAGCCTGCCATCAATCCTGGTGGCTTGTTCCATGAGCAGGGAGAGAGAGGCAGGCGGAGCAGCTCGGGCCAATTCATCCAGAATGGGGTCAGCTAGCCCATACCTGTACTGAGCCTGGAGGGCACTGTCATTCCAGGTTAAGTCCTGGGCAATGAGGCGGAACTCCATTGTATAATCCGCCATGGAGCCCTTCTCTTGGTGCAGATGATGTATGCGCCGCTCTGCTGTCTCTGTCTTGACTGGGTCTCCCCATGTTGCCAGCATTTCTTTAAGGAAATTGTCCAGCTGGTTCAGGAAGGGGCTGTTCTGAAGCAAATACGGGGTAGCCCATTTTTGTGCTGGTCCAGAAAGCAGGCTGATAATGAAAGCCACCTTGTGGGTGTCCGTAGGAAAATCCTCTGGCCGTATCTGGAAATGCAGCTGGCATTGAGCCAAAAAACTTTCCAAGTGCTGCTGGTTGCCAGAGAACTTGTCCGGTAGGCCAGGAGTGGGAGAGGGCATGGTTCGAGGTCCAACCGAAGATTTCATTTCCCGCGGTGATGATGGAAGGAGACACCTCGGACGTGCAGGTCCCGCAACCGCAGGGAACCCCGCTGCTTCAGACCCCTCGTCCACAGGGAACGGTGGACGGAAATGGCCCGGCGAGGGCTGAAGGGGAGAGCGAGGAGAGGAAGGTGCAGCGCATGTATACTGAATGCTTGGAGCTGATGTCCCGCCACATGCGGATTGCAGAGAGGGAGAGAGGGGGAGCGCCGGGACAGCGGTTCGACTGACGGGACTTCCCGATGTACCAGGAGGGAGATGATGTGGGAGCCTTTCTGGCCCTCTTTGAAGATGTGTGCGATGAGCTGGGAGTTTCGGAGACCCAAAGGATGAGTCTGTTGCGGCCACAAGTGACGGGGACTTTGAGAGAAATGATAGCCACCATCCCTAGAGAGCTACGTCATGACTATACGCACTTCAAGGCTATAGCCAAAGAGCAGTTTGCCCTCACGGCAGAACATTGCAGGCAAAAGTTTCGGTAGCTGACCAGAAACCCTAAAGAGACGTTCGCTGCTTTCGCCACCCGGATGATGACGGCTATGGAGGCTTGGATGGATGCGGAGGGGGTGAAAGATTTGAAAGGAGCCAAGGACCTGGTGGCCAAGGAGCAGCTCTATCGGCAGTTCTCCAAAAAGTATGATGCCTGGGTGGGAGAGAAGAACCCCCGGACTCTGATGGAAGCAGCGAAGATGGCAGACTGTCTGCAGGCGTTCGAGCAGAAGGGAGCCGGAGGGACTCCGTGACCAATGGAGAAGGGCCAGGAGAGACGTCCGGGAGGAGTGTCGGTGGAGAAGAAAACGGCGTGGCCTGGGAAGGAGCGCCGGGAGAAAGGGAATGCACCAGGCGGCGCGGCGGCGACCGGACCCCAAGCGAGTGGGGGGTGCTTCTATTGCAAGGAGCCGGAGCACTTGAAGCGAGAGTGTCCCAAGCTGGCAGCCAAACATGCGGGAGGAAGTGGTGGTCCAGCCCCCCAGCCGGTGGTTCAGGTGGCAGCGGCCCCACCGGCACCGACATCTCCGGTGTCCAACTGGAGCGACGACAGCGAAGGAGAGGTAGCTGACCTGGAGGGGAGTACATGCGCACCGAACCAGCTGGAGTGGCACAGGCAACGGCGACCCCAGGGAATCCCGGTTCCGCGACGGCTGTCTCCATGCGGTTGGTGACCCCGGCCCAGCTCCAGTGGAGTCGCAGGAAATTCTGTGAGTGCGTGGTGGTCGATGGGAGGCCGGTTCAGGCTCAAAGAGATACCGGTGCAGACCTTAGCAGTGCCCATGTAGGTCTGCTTAAGCCAGGACAAAAACTTGTGGGTCGAACGGTAACTGTGACCCCGTACGGGCGCCTCCGTTTGAGGCACCGCTGGCTCGAGTGAACATTGAGTACCGGGGGTGGAAGGGGGAGTTAGTTATCCTCACGCACACGGAAGGGCCAGCCTTCCTTTTAGGTAACGACTTATGTTTTAAAGTTACCCAGCTCGCGGTGACGACCCGGAGGAAAGCAGCCCAACAAAAGGGAGAGCGGGGGGAGGAAGACTTAGCGGACCCTTTAACAGAACCTTCCAATACCGAATCTTCCAAGGAGGGAGGGGAAAGCGGGAACCCCGAACCGGCAGGTTTGGACACGCCGGAATTTCGCCAAGAGTTACAGCAGGATCCCACTCTTTAGTTGCTAATCCCATGTAACCTACCCATAGTTGTAACCTATGGTCTTAAACCTCCAAATTGTGAGCTGCGAGCGTTCTTTCCGGGGATCTGTTCTAAATCCAGTCCAAGGGCCAGCTTTTGCTGGGGCCTGCTTCCTTTACATAGTTAATGAAAAAAACCAACAAAACCAGTCTTCCGGGTTCCCTCAACCATCTTAGAGGACTTATCCACAAACCAGATGAGTTCGGAATCAGGTAAACAAATGTTTCTCAAGTCGTCTGGAGGTATCTGAACTTTTCTAATAAGAGAGAGACAGTTCATTATCCTGTTCTGATGACAAGGCAACAAGGTTTAACACATCTCAAAATAGTCAATTTTGGTCTTTGCATTAACAGTTTTATTATTATTATTATTATTATTATTATTATTATTATTATTATTTATTTATATAGCACCATCGATGTACATGGTGCTGTACAGATAACACAGTAAATAGCAAGACCCTGCCACATAGGCTTACAATCTAATAAAGTTGTAGTAAACAATAAGGAGGGAAAGAGAATGCAAACAGGCACAGGGAAGTGTAAACAGGCACCGGGAAGGGTGAAGCTAACAGTATAGAGTCAGAACAAACTCAAAGTTTGAAAGCTGTAGGGAAAAGAAAAGTTTTTAGCTGTGTTTTAAAAGCTGTGATTGAGTTGGTAGTTCTCAGGTGTTCTGGAAGAGCATTCCAGGCATGAGGGGCAGCAGAGGAAAATGGGCGAAGCCGAGCAAGGGAAGTAGAGACCCTTGGGCAGGCAAGAAGCATGGCATCAGAGGAGCGAAGAGCGCGAGCGGGGCAATAGTGTGAGATGAGAGAGGAGAGATAGGCCGGAGCTAGACCGTGAAAAGCTTTGAAGGTCAACAGGAGAAGTTTATATTGGATTCTGGTATGAATTGGGAGCCAATGAAGAGATTTCAGAAGCGGAGTGACATGGTCAGAGCGGCGGGCCAGGAAGATGATCTTAGCGGCAGAGTGGTGGACAGAGACCAGCGGACTGATGTGAGATGAGGGGAGGCCAGAGAGGAGGAGGTTGCAGTAGTCCAACCGAGAGATAACCAGTGCGTGAACGAGAGTCTTGGCAGAAGAGACAGACAAAAATGGTCGAATCCTGGCAATATTATACAGGAAGAAACGGCAAGATTTAGCTACTGCCTCGATATGAGGAATAAAGGAGAGCGAGGAATCAAATATAAAGCCAAGGCTACGAGTTTCCTTGACAGGAGTAAGCGTGACATCGTTGACAGTAAGAGAGAATGAGAGATGAGGAGAAGGTTTAGGAGGAAAAACAAGCAGTTCAGTTTTTGCCATATTGAGTTTCAAACGGCGATGAAGCAGCCAGGCTGAGATAAAACTTGATATATCAAGTTTTATACTTGATATATCTGGCATTAGCAAAATGCTGAGTGTTCTTCTGAATGAGTAAAACAGCAACTGCATGGGGTATTCATAATTGAAGAGGATAACCTAACACAATGTCCTGTACTTTCTCTATTATCAATACTTGCCGTGGCTATGGTCTGGAGACTCGAGGCATAGCCTTGTGCCACACTGTCCAATTATCCAGAATAGTATCCAGTTGAGGACCTAAATATTGGCAGAAGACTCTAGAAGCCACACTTTTCTTTTCATGTACAAACAATAAAAACATAGTTTTGTATAATCAGGAAAGCCCAATACTGGGGCTGATGCAAGGAGGCTCTTTTTTAATTTGCTCCCAGACTTGGGAATCAAGTTTTGTCCATACAATAACTTAACATTCCAAGCAAAACTTGACCCTATCTTTTAGTAGGGGTATAAAAGTACTTAGAAATGCAAAATAGACGCAATATATTAGAGATATGAGTGGTATATACAACATATATACAGTTTGTAATCAATCTACAGAACAAATTCTCATAGCTGGTACATATTCTTAAATCCCTTTAAAACAAATCTACTAGTGCAAAACCTCCACAATAACAATTAGTAAAGAAAAGCAGAAACTAGTAGAGGACATCTTTATTTACATAATGGCATACACTCTTTTACATGACAGTTTTTGGATACCCTGTGACAACGCGTGTCCCAAATACTTCACTTTAGGCCCTACAGCACTGCAATTTTCGTTTTGCTATTTTGTGGCCTCTTTCACTTAGCGAATTTAGAACAAATCAATAATGCAAAAAGGTATTGCAAATCTTTATGCACTAATATACTAAAAGAAACTGAACTTAAATTTACAACTATATCTATACAGACATCTACTGGGATGCTGCACATAATAGTGACAGGATTTGGGACCACGTTATGACTTGGGACAATAATCTCTTGATGCATAAGACCTTAAATTAATTCTCTAATACATTCTTGGGCTTTTCTTGGGATTGGCGACTGTGTTACTTTAGGGGCGCCATATCTGCACGGACCACAGACTTTAAAAGCCTTATTTGCCCAGAATCTTCTGCTCAGTACACAGATGGCCCCTGCTGCAGTTTCTGGAGGCAAATTTTCTTCATATTCACCCATGCAAACTAACAAATTGTAACAGATATAAACACATAAACACTACCAATACGACATTCTATACTTACATTTAGTTTTGGTAACAACTCTTCACACAAAGTTTACAGGGCTTTAGACATCATATTGAAAGAGTGATCACATTGTAGAGGGCTGATTTTTACTCTCACGAGTTTACTCAGGGGAGTATAGGAAAGCTTTCTATCAATCCCCATTACTCGGTCTCTGCGTCCAGAGAGGCAAAAATTATTGAGCATGCTTTTTCTTTTCCTTTTCTATGGCGCCAGTATCTACTGGACATTCACAATATTTGCTATTTTATGTACAGAGTCAAGAAGGGCTCATTTAATTTTAATTTCCAAATATTAGGCATTTCCCCAGTCTTTCTTTCCTTTTCAACTCTCCTTCTTTCTCATAACAACCTACTACTAAATCTCTTTCGAACCGTTATTCTACTTTCCCCAGGGCTGCACCCTGGTAACCACCAACACGTCTAATTTGCCTTAATGAGCATTATTGCCTCCAGTGTCCTAGTTCACAAAAAACGACACACATCTCATTTCTGCCTATCTTCTCTCTATTTTGTCCTTCTCCCTCGTTTCCATGTTCTTTTACTATGTCCAAAAACCTCTTACCACGTCTAAAACTTCTGTTAATACCTCGGCCGCCTCCCCGGCCGTGCCCAAATCCAGTGCAAAAAACTCTTCCTAATATCACTCTTAGTCTATTTGTTTCCGTCTTTCTGACTTCTTTCCTTTTCTCTTCCACCAAACAACAACAACAACAACACATGCTATGCAATAATCAAAACCTGAGCTACAGTAATCCCCTGCCATCCTGGCTGATACTTCCACAAAGTTTTCTTTAATATCTAAAACTTCTTGATCATCATCAACAACAACAAAAAATACTGACAACCAACACTCTGCTTGCATCTTCCTCTGCATCACTTCTACCATACATTCAAAAGACTGCAGGAAAGCTTTGCCATAAGATTGGCTGGTAATTCTGTTTTTGTTTGTTTTTGAACTACATTCTTGACTCTGGACCAATTTAACAATCTTTTAACCCATACGTTTTAGAGCTTGTAAAATCCTGTTTTAGGGGCGGAGCTTGGCAGCCTGAGCGATGGCGGGTTTCTTCTGAGGCTCTGAACGGCGTTTGCCAGAAAAGGCAATTATCTCTCTTCTAATGGGCATAAATCTTTGAGCAACTGACAGAAAATGATTATAAAACCAACAGGAGCTGGGAAAGTGGAGAGATTTGAAGAAGGGAGGTGAGATGAACTATGATTAATGCAATGTCTGTCTAAACGGCAACTCTATCAAAAGTGAAAGTAAAGTAAACGCTGACTCTGACGCAGTTTAAAAAGAAGGAATTTATGCTTGCTGGACATTGATTTGTGTTATAACCTCTCATCTTTATCTCACATGGGAACGATTGAAATGCTGGCTTTCTAAGGTGGAAGTGGTTGATTGGATTTATTGGCGTGGCGAGAAGGGGGGGTGAAGGGGCGAAAAAAGCTGCATTTGGCATTCGGTGAGGGAGATGTGGGATGCTGAGAGACTGTGAATGATTAAATCTGATCCCCTCTAGTGAATGCTGTTGTGAACTGGATATTTCCCCCCTCCTCGTGAAGAAGGAGCTGTGAGTGCTATATAATAGAGAAGCCAGCATAAGTTGCTAAGGAAGAGAGTTGGACTCTAAGATTTATGCCCTATCCAGAAGGGACCCATGCCCAACGTTAAAAAAAAAGATCAAAAGTTGGGAAAAGCTTAATATACAAAAAAAGAAACCTTCAAATCATAATTTGGCTTACCTCTCCTTCCTGGAAAGTACAGCCCCTGGAGTTGAACAGGAAGAGGAAGATATAGACCCAGTCTCTTTGGATACAATACCAAATAAAGAAAAAAACATGGCTGAAGGGGGAAAAGAAAGTGGTAGTAACCCTCCCTCTTTAATGGAAATCAAGGCTATTATAGCAGAAAATAACATTATTATTTTTTAAAAAATGGATCAGCATATGAGTGAATTCAGAAAAAAAATGCGTACTATTGCGGATAAAGCGATGGAAAATTCGGATAAGATCAAAGAGATAGAGGCTAAAGCGGATCTGGACCAGAAGAAACAAGAGGCTTTCGAAAAATCAATTAATATACAATTTAAAGAATGGGAATTGCGTTTGATTGCCTTGGAAGATCAATCTCGTAGATCTTCGCTTCGAATAAAGCAGCTGAAGGAGACGCAAGGAGAAGATCTTAGAGAAATTATCGTGAACTGGTTCAAGGAGCTGATGCCTGACATACCAATAGATGGATCGGATCTGGACCGAGTCCACCGTGTGGGGGGGCAAAACTACAAAGGGACTAGAGACATATTGGTGAAATTTGGTAACTATTACAAAAAAGAGCAAATTACGAAAGAATTGAGATCTAAGGTTCAGATACAGTGTAAAGGCAAACCAGTGCAAATTTACAATGATCTTTCTCAACGCACATTAAATTGGAGACGTAGTCTTAAACCAATAACGGAAACATTAATGAAGAATAAAATTCCTTATGCATGGGGTTACCCGGTTTTTTTAAGATTTACATATGGGAGGAGGGAACACAGAGTAACCTCATTGGATCAAGGTAAAGATTTGCTGAAGAGGCTGGGTCTGGATGGGGAAGCAGATGGGGCTAGAGTGGGTGGGGGAGGGAATGAGGCTGGGACATCTGGAGAGTAAGAGAATTGTTAATTATGTTTGGAGATAATTGCAAATAAAAATGCTAATATAGAAACCTGCCGGCCAGGCACAGCACTGCCTCCCCCCTCCCCCTTTAAAGTAGATGGCTGGAGTACTAGACTCACGGGGATATGGGGGGGATTAGAGTGGGGGGGTGGGGAGGGGGGGAAGGTAGGGGAGGAGGGATTGGGGTAGGAGGGTGGGGGTTTTATGTATGGAGTTTGTGTTTTTATGTAACCAAGTTTGAACTGCTGAGCACAAGGGATCGGAAGAGATTTCAAAAGGGTGATTATGGATAAAAAGATAAAGGTATCAACACTCAATGTTAAAGGTTTAGGGGCAGTCGTGAAAAGGAAGAGAATAGAACAAATGCTTAATAAAGAGGGATCAGATATTATAATGATCCAAGAGACACACCAAGGCTCTGAGAATTCGAATATGATAAAATTAAAGTGGTTAGCCTATTATGAAAAGTCATTAGGGACATCAAAAAAAATGGAGTGGCCACTTTGATTTCAAAAAAAAGTGGGTTTACATTAGAAGAGGTAAAAAAGGATGATAAGGGTAGATATCTTATATTAAAAGGTAAAATTGAGGGAAAGGTCTATACTTTGATTAATGTTTATGCCCCAAATGAGAGGCATAGAGAGTTTTTTATAAAGTTGTTTAAAGAAATAGAAGAATTTAAGGAGGGGTATGCTATATTAGCTGGGGATTTTAATATGGTTATGGATAATAAAAGGGACAGGTCAAATCCCACTAATGCTGAAAAGAGGAACAATATGACTATATTGAATAAATTAGTAAAAGAAAATGATTATTTAGATTCGTGGCGCTTACTTAACGGGAATAGGCCTGGATTTTCATACTTTTCCCCAGTTCATCATACATACTCCAGGATAGATCATATATTTGTTTCAAAAGACTTTGCAACGAGGATTTGTAAAATGGAAATGGGGGTAATAAAAGTAACTGATCATGCCTTGTTAAGTTTAGAATTTACAGTTAAGAAAGATTATAAAGAGGCATATAGATGGAAGTTGAACACAAAGATATTGAAATACAATAAAACAGTAGATAAAATTCAGAAGGAACTGTCGGAGTCATGGGAAATTAATGAAAAAGGAGGAACAGCTGGGTCAGTCATTTGGGACACCATGAAGGCTGTAGCAAGAGGAATCTGTATTAGAGAAACATGTAGTTTAAAAAGACAACAACGTGCAGAACAGGAAAAGTTAGAGATAGAAATTAAAAACTTGGAGGAAAGATATTGGCAAAGTAAAGATAAATATAAATTAGTGGAAATACAAGCTAAGAAGAAACAATTAGAAAACTTAAATATAGAAGAGATTCAAAAGAATTTAATGTATATGAAAAGGGAATATTTTGAAAACAGTGATAAGAACTCGAGGTTGCTTGCCAAGCTCACACAAAAAGAAAAAGGGAGGAATGGGATAGAAACGTTGAAAGATAGCCGAGGGAATTATTGTCATGCAATGAAACCTAAAATAAAAAATTTTCAGGAATTTTATCAGGAATTGTACAAGGGTAAAGAAATTCAACAAGAAAAGGTGGAGGAGTATATTGGAAGGTTTATAAAGAAGGAAATAAAATCAGAATATAAGGAGTTAATGGAGTCAGTAATAACTCAAAGAGAAGTTGAAGAGGTTATTGATAAGTTAAAAGTGGGTAAATCACCAGGAGCAGATGGTTTGGGTCCAGAATATTATAAGGTCTTCAAAGATTGTTTAGTTCCAAAATTAATGGAACTTTATAATAGGATATTATCAGGAGAGAAGATACCTGAATCATGGGAACATTCAGTGATAATTCTGATCCCAAAACCAGATAAAGATTTGACTAATCCCGATTCTTATAGACCTATTTCTTTAATAAATCAGGATGCTAAAATTTTTACATCTATTATGGCCAAACGACTAAATAAATTTTTGGCAGAATATATAGGAGCAGATCAATGTGGGTTTGTGGTAGGAAGACATATGCATAATTTAGTGGGTAGAGTTTTAAATGTAATAAATGTAATAAAAAAAGCAAATATTAAGGCAGGTATTATGGCATTAGATATTTTTAAAGCTTTTGATTGTGTGAGCTGGCAGGCACTAAAGAGTATTATAGATAAATTGGGATTTGGAAATAAATTTAAAAATGTAATAGAACAGCTATATTCCCAAAATACGGCGGTAGTGGTGGTAAATGACGGACTTACTGAAAAGATACGACTAGCCAGAGGAACAAGACAAGGATGTCCGCTCTCGCCGGTCCTTTTTGTAATGGTTATGGAAGTTTTGGCGAAGGCACTAAGGGAGGATAAAGAATTAGAAGGAATTGGAGAGGTAAGGGAAATAAAGCTAAACATGTTTGCGGATGATACTTTATTGACCATTAAGAATCCATTAAGAAAATTAGAAAGAATTAAATATCAGTTGAGGGAATTTGAGGAAATTACAGGGTTAAAAATAAATTGGTCTAAATCAGAGATGATGTTGTTTAACTATACTAAGAAGGAAGAAAAGGATTGGGAATTTAAGGGAATGGAATTGAAAGTTAAGAACGAGATTAAATATTTGGGAATTAAAATTACAAAAAATCTAGAGAGTTTAGAAAGGGAAAATTTAACGAGGTTAAAGAAGGAGGTACTAGAGAAATTGGAGAAATATAAAAGATTAAATTTATCTTGGTTTGGGAGAATAGCTTTGATAAAAATGAAGATATTAGCTAAAATTAATTTTGTATTTAGGATGCTACCTATAAAAATATCAGAAACCGAGATAAAAAGTTGGCAAAATATTATTAATAAATATTGTAATGGAGAAAAGAGAGCAAGAGTGAATAAAAATAATTGGTACCTAAGCCAAAAAAAGGGGGGAATGGGTCTCCCAAACATAAAATTATACTACGTAGCAAATAGATTAAGACATGTTGTAGAAGCAATTATGGGAGTAGGAGATTTATATTGGATGGAAGAAAAATTCATAAGTAAGGTAGAGATGAATCTGGAGAATGTTTTTTTTAAAGATGGAGGAAGAAAGTGGGTTGGAAGTATAGATAATCCACTCCTGAGGACTCAATGGGAAATTTGGAGTAAATTTAAAGGGAAGCTGCTTCCGAGCAACTCTCCCTTAGCACCGATAATAATGTTAAAGAATTTCCCAGAGAATCTAAAGGACAGATTATGTAAAATATTAAAAGAGAAAAATAAAATAAAATTAAAGGATTGGGTAAGAGATATTAAAACAAGAGAAGATATGGAAAATTTGTTAAAGGAGAAGAAGCTATCTTGGCTAGAATATGGTCAATTAGAACAATGGAATAAAAAGTGGATTAAAGATAATAGAATGTGCAGAAAGATGACGAGGTTTGAAGAATTAGTAGTAAGTAAGGAGAAAGGAAAAGGAGGTAGTATAGTTTCAAAAGGATTAATGAGTGAAATATATAAAATATTGTTAGAGAAGGAGTTTAGAGAGAATACAGAGAAAATGATTTGGGAATCAGATTTGAAGATACAAATAGGGCGACAGAGCTGGGAGGGACTATGGAAACAAAGAGTGTTGAGAAGTTTATCAGTAAGAATAAAGGAGAATTATTTTAAAATTTTATGGAGGTGGTACCTAACCCCGGTTAGATTGAATAAGATAAGTGATCAACATTCAGCAAATTGTTGGAGAGGATGTGGGGAAAAAGGAATGTATTTACATATGTGGTGGCAATGCAAATATGTACAAAGATTATGGAAGATGGTGTTCTCAGAAATTGAAGAAATAGTGGGAATGAAAATAGAACAAACACCAAAAATAGCATTGCTGTCACTATTTGAAGATATAAAGTGTGGAAAAGGAACTATAGAGCTGATATCGAGTTTGTTGGTTGCAGCACGATTGATGATAGCTAGGAACTGGAAGATCCAAGGGGAATATTCTATTGAGGAATGGTATAAAGTAGTATGGGACATAGCCATTAATGATAAACTGACATGCAATATTAAGTGGAGAAAAGGCGTAACTAAAATAAATGAGTTCGAAGGAATCTGGAAACAGTTCCTAGTGTTCGTGTTTACTAAGGGAAGTGGGAAACCACCAGCAGAAGAAATGATTAGATTTTGGACTCAAGAATGATCCCGAGGTGGGGGGTGCACTTTTATGTTAAGAATGAAGATGTTGTAGTGTGATAAGGCATATGTAATAGTTTTTGATATTTGTACTCAACAATTATTCAATATGTATGCAGCAGATATTTGATGTATTTTTTTTCTTATTGTGTTTGTTTCAGTTATATTTTGGAAATGTTTATCTATGTTTATATAGTGTTGAAAATGAATAAAAATTATTATAAAAAAATAAAAATAAAATCCTGTTTTAATAATCTATAATAATAGTTAAATGAACTGGCTCTTGTGAGTTAAATGCTGGTGCAGGGTCTGGATAAACATTCAGAACAGGGCTTGGAGCAACTCCTGTGGGATTCTGTTGGAAAAATTTAAACAAAGGATTTCCCCCTTTCTTCTTTCCTTTCCTTTCTTTTTTCCTCTTGAAACCAATCAGAGATCTCTTAAAACTTTTTGATCAGGTAAACCAATAAGTTGCCAAGTTTTCAACACATAACAACACATAACAAAACCAAGCGCTTTTTCCTTCAATTCTGCTGTTCCAGGCAAGTGCCTTGCATCCCATTTTTTTACACATTACATCAAGGGGACTCATTGGGATGCTTTAACTTCCCGCCATTTCATCCTGCTTAGAACTAGGGGTGTGCACGGACCCCCCAATCCGCTTCTGTTCCAGATCCGCAACTTCCGGATCGGGTCTGCTCCGCTCCGCCTATAGTCCGCTCCAGTTTGCTGCGAAGCTCCGGATCCAGATCAGTGCTCTGCTTTCCCCCCCATAGGCTTGCATTGAAATCCAAAAAACCCTACAACTTTTTTTCTGTTAAAATTAGAAACCTCAAGTTCGGCACCATGACACCACATGGACGTATACACATGCATGCCAAGACTCAAGCCAATCCAAGCATCTCCTGATATTCGGGGAATTTTTGAAAATCGGACACCCCATTTTCAGACATGGGATTTGCTCTAACATTTTGACAGATAAAAAAATTTGAAGTGGGCACCCTCACAGATGCCATCTAGATCCACAAGTTTCAAGCAAATCCCATCATCCCCTGATTTTTGGCTGGGCTTTAACCTTTTAACTCACCTATCCTAGGCCCCACCCAGAATGTGTGTGTGGGGGGGAGCAGTTTTTTGGCTTTGAGGTTGGAGACATGGCTCTGACCTCGGAGCCAGGAAACCATACTCCCTCTTTGCCAAAGTGGACGCTATGGCTCCCCCACCCTCCTTTCCTCCTGGCTCCAAGGCGTTGCCAAAATGCAGGGCAGCTGGAGCACGGAGGCAAAGACCACCTCTGCTATCCTCGCACCCTGCATTAGATACTTGGCAGCCTCCAAATTCGGAGGCTGTCAAACTATCCAGACAGGATTGTGCCCAAAGAGCATGTGAAACTTTTGCTTTCTCTACCTGCCTACTTTTTAAAGCCTTATAAGAATGAGAATAACATAATCATCATAGGACAATCACATATCCTTTCAGGTAAAGGGATGTCTGTTTCTGGAATGCATAGCTACTAACACACAGGCCAGGTTCGTTGTTTGCAGCAAGAGTCATTCAGCATGCAGAAACTAGCAAGCTAACCAGAGAGAGAGTGAGAGTGAGAGTGAGAGAGAGAGAGAGTGAGTGAGAGAGAGAGAGAGAGAGAGAGAGAGAGAGAGAGAGAGAGAGAGAGAGAGAGAGGTGTGCTCCAATGGCTGACATACATTCTCAAACACAACTGGTTATTTATTCAGTTACTTACTAACTTATTTATTTCTTTGATTTATTTATTACATTTCTGTACCACACAACAGCCAAAGTTCTCTGGGTGGTTCACAACAATTAAAGCCATAAAATACAACACGGTAAGATACAATTTAAAAGTTTAAAACTGCAGTATAAAGTAAAAACCAAAATGGCTGCAAAATATATCAAAGAGATCTTATAAGAATAAAGGTATGATAAAAAAAAAAACACAATAAAAACACACACAATAAAACACAGAGAGAAACTGACATAAAGGGTACAGTCGTAGCCTGGAGTTATGCAGGCAGAAGAGCTTTAGGATTTTACAGGCGCCTCACCACACTGGCAAAATTAGGGTGACCGTATGGAAAGGAGGACCGGGCTTCTGTATCTTTAACAGTTGCATAGGAAAGGGAATTTCAGCAGGCAGCACCTGGTGAAATCCCCTCTTCATCCCATCACTTAAAGCTGCAGGAGCCCTTCCCTCTTCTGTATTTGGCCACTCTAGACAGGGCTCCTGGTCTCATGTCATGCACTCCTAAGAGCTCACTACGGGGAACACCTGTGATGGGAAACTATGGAGAAAAGGCACTTTGCGTACAAAGGGAGCACTTTGCACAAAACAGCCTGGCGTCAAAACACATCGGGGAATGTGCTAACACTTTTCTGCCTAGAACGGTAACAGATGTCTTGTCTCTGCATTCACGTACAGGGACCATACGCCTTTATTGCCAACTATTGCTCACTTTTCTCTGACCATGTCTCCCTTTGTCCTCCAAAAGCTGCTGCTGTACCACAAATGCAGGAGCCATCCCATACCCTGTTCCACATAGACCATGAGGGATGGGACCCACCTCAGACCTGCAACAGGGACCCGGATGCTCCTGGTTGTTCAACCCTGGGCTTGGCAGGCTCCACACCAGATAGCTATCTGACAGATGTGTTCTAAACATGGATGGTATAAAGGAAGCACGCCCAGCAAAAGCTGGCCCTTGGACTGGATTTAGCACAGATCCCCGGACAGAACGCTCACAGCTCACAATTTGGAGGTTTAAGACCATTTATTTCAGGAAATGGGTAGGTTACATGGGATTAGCAACTAAAACTATTAAAACATGCATATATATAAGAACCCAGAAAAAGCAAGCCTAAAACTACAGTTCATACATCACCCAACCTTGGAGTCAGCCAGCCGCGCTGAACTCCCCCCACCAAGTATACTTTATAGTTTCTTTTCTCCAACTCCTTCCCCCCTCCCCTTGGCTTTTCATATGTAGATCTTTCACACCTCCGCCTGAAATGTTAATGTCTCTCAAGGCCAAGCGGACATGCCTCAGGCGGTTCCTGGCGCACCATTCTCCCCCATGCAGCTGGGCCGCTTATCTCCCTCTTGCTATGAACCATAACAATAAAATTAACACGTTAAAAGACAGACCAGCCCCAGTTCCATTCCCCCATCCCTTACACCTCCCCCCTTAAGATGGAATTTCTAGAAAATTCCATCCTACCCATACCCTGTTTTAAATTATTACACATTGACCCCTGTACTTTATTCTCTCTTTTGTGCCCACGCAGGGGCAGGGGTTTATCTTCTTGGTTCCCACTCCCCCCCTCTCAGTTGAAGCTCTGAGACAGTCCATCCGCCACCACATTCTCTTTGCCTTTTATGTGGGAAATGGTAAAGTCAAAATCTTGTAGGGCCAGGCTCCACCGTAGCAGTTTCTGGTTGGTGTTTTTTACCCGAGCCAGCCAGCAGAGTGGGGAGTGATCAGTTTGAATCTGAAATTGGCGTTTCCCCACTGCCCATACTATAGCCAGGCATTCTTTTTCAATGGTAGCCAGGGCTCTTTGGCCCAAATAGGTCACCTCCCCCCTCCCAAACTGGCACTTGGAGGCTTTCACAGTTAACCCGGCCTCCCGTAGCCTGCTTAACACTTGGGATAAATGCAATAAGTGCTGCTCCCACGTGTCACTGAACACCGCCACATCATCCAGGTAAACACACAAAAAAAACCCCAGCCCCTCCTGAACCCAGTCCATAAGTTTTTGAAAGCCCCCCGGTGCATTTGAGAGCCCAAACGGAAGTACCGTAAACTGGTAGTGCCCCCTGGGGGTAGAGAAGGCGGACTTCAAAGCCGCGTCCTCATCTAGGGGCACCTGCCAATATCCCTTGGTCAAATTAAGCATGGAGATGAATTTAGCTTTCCCAAGTGTTTCTATCAGGTCATCCGTGCGGGGCATGGGGTAAGCCGCCACCATGGAGACACTGTTTAATTTCCAGAAGTCCACGCAAAAATGGACCGAACCGTCCTTCTTAGCCACGAGCACGAGAGGCGAAGACCATGGGCTTTGGCTCTTCTTAATTACTCCCATGGCCAGCATTTCCTCAATCTCCCTATTCACTATCTCTAACTGCTTCCCATTCAGCCGATGAGGTGGGGACTGAATTGGCGGATGCTTTCCTGTGTCAATGGAATGCATGGTCAGCGACGTCCGCCCTAGCAACCCCGAAAATAAATCCTCAAACTTTCCTAAACACCGCCTCAACTGCTTCCTCCAGAACCTGAACGTCTGCTAGCCCCTCCTTTCCCCGATAATTAGCCAAGACATCTAACCCAGCCTCTTCATCTAGGGGATCCCCCCTCCCCACTTGGCACACACGCACCCCCCGCTCGAGGAACGGTTTCATCATGTTTACATGATATACTTTACATGATATACGACCGCGCTGGTGGTCGGGGTCACTTAGCAAATAGTTAACTTCGTTTAGCTTCTTTTCTACCACCAAGGGGCCCTCCCACCTAACTGCCAGCTTTTCCGGCTTCAGCGATTTTAACACCAACACCTTGTCTCCCTCCTGGAATACCCGCTGCCTTGCCGTCCTATCGTACCATCTCTTCTGGGTTTGCTGAGCCTGAGCCAGGTTCTCCTGGGCTGCCTCCCCCACTTCCTGGAATAAATTTTGTAAATTTTGCATATAAGCCACCACTGAGACTGGAGTAGGAGCGGTCCGTCCTTCCCAACCCTCCCGCAATAATTTTAAGGGGCCTCTTAGCTCCCGCCCGAAAACCAATTCATTAGCTGAGAACCCCAAGCTATCACTTTTAGCATCCCGGGCCGCAAAGAGAAGGTAAGGTAGGGCCTGATCCCAATCAGTGCATGTTTGGTGGCATACATGATGGCATAAATCATGTGGCATAAATAAATAAATAAATGTTTGGTGGCATAAATAAATGAATGTTTGGTGGCATAAATAAATAAATGTTTGGTGGCATAAATAAATAAAATAAATAAATAAATACGCTTTCAACATCTTTCCCAACGTCTGATTAAATCGTTCCACCAGCCCATTCCCCTCATGATGGTAGGCTGCTGTTGCACTCCGGCTAGCTTCCATATCTCTTTCAGCAATTGAGACATGAATCCTCCTCCCAAATCATGGACCAAGACCTTGGGGACCCCCACTCAAGTAAAAATCATCATCATGGCTTTCGCCAATTGCGGGGCAGAGATGACCACGAGGGGCACCGCTTCCATGTACCAAGTAGCATAGTCTATTAACGTTAAAATGTACTTTTCCCCGGACCGGGTGGCTGGGCTAAAGGGTCCCAATATATCTACCCCCATCTTCTCAAACGGTATCTTGGTAATGGGCGATGGCCGGAGGGGGGCCTTTGGATGATCTTTAGGGAACCCTACTTACTGGCAGGTGTCGCACGAGGAACAAAAGTCCCGTACCTCTTGGGCGACCCCGGGCCAGTAGAAGTCCTGGCTCACTCATTCCAGCATCCAGCGAATCCCCAAATGCCCCCCCCAATAACTCATGGACTGCTTCCAACACTTTCCCCCGGGAGGATTGGGGTACCACCAGTTGTTTCTGTTCTACCCCCCCACCTCCTTTGGGCGAGAACTGCCTGTAAAGCCTTCCCCGTTCCCAAGTGAACACTGCCGTCCCCACTTTCCCTCTCCCCTCCATCGGGCCACCCGCCACCTCCCGACACTCTTGAAGAGTGGGATCCTGCTGTAACTCTTGGCGAAATTCCGGCGTGTCCAAACCTGCCGGTTCGGGGTTCCCGCTTTCCCCTCCCTCCTTGGAAGATTTGGTATTGGAAGGTTCTGTTAAAGGGTCCGCTAAGTCTTCCTCCCCCCGCTCTCCCTTTTGTTGGGCTGCTTTCCTCCGGGTCATCACCACGAGCTGGGTAACTTTAAAACATAATTCGTTACCTAAAAGGAAGGCTGGCCCTTCCGTGTGCGTGAGGATAACTAACTCCCCCTTCCACCACCGGTACTCAATGTTCACTCGAGCCAGCGGTGCCTCAAACGGAGGTGCCCCGTACGGGGTCACAGTTACCGTTCAACCCACAAGTTTTTGTCCTGGCTTAAGCAGACCTACATGGGCACTGCTAAGGTCCACGCCGGTATCTCTTTGAGCCTGAACCGGCCTCCCATCGACCACCACGCACTCACAGAATTTCCTGCGACTCCACTGGAGCTGGGCCGGGGTCACCAACCGCATGGAGACAGCCGTCGCGGAACCGGGATTCCCTGGGGTCACCGTTGCCTGCGCCACTCCAGCTGGTTCGGTGCAATGTACTCCCACTCCAGGTCAGCTACCTCTCCTTCACTGTCGTCGCTCCAGTTGGACACCGGAGATGTCGGTGCCGGTGGGGCCGCCGCCGCCCAAACCACCGGCCGGAGGGCTGGACCACCACTTCCTCCCGCATGTTTGGCCGCCAGCTTGGGACACTCTCGCTTCAAGTGCCCCGGCTCCTTGCAATAGAAGCACCCTCCACTCGCTTGGGGTCCTGTCGCCGCCGCGCCGCCTGGTGCATTCCCTTTCTCCCGGCGCTCCTTCCCAGGCCACGCCATTGTCTTCTCCACCGACACTCCTCCCGGACGTCTCTCCTGGCCCTTCTCCATCGGTCGCGGAGTCCCTCGGGTCCCTTCCGCTCGAACGCCTGCAGACGGTCTGCCATCTTCGCTGCTTCCATCAGAGTCGGGGGGTTCTTCTCTCCCACCCAGGCATCATACTTTATTTATTTATTTATTTATTACATTTTTATACTGCCCAATAGCCGAAGCTCTCTGAGTGGTTCACAAAAATTAAAACCATCATGAAACAACCAAAAAGTTAAAAACACAAATACAAAATACAATATAAAAATCACAACCAGGATAAAACCATGCAGCAAAATTGATATAAGGTTAAAATACAGAGTTAAAACAGTATAATTTAAATTTAAGTTAAAATTAAGTGTTAAAATACTGAGTGAATAAAAAGGTCTTCAGCTGGCGACGAAAGGAGTACAGTGTAGGCGCCAGGCGGACCTCTCTGGGGAGCTCATTCCACAACCGGGGTGCCACAGCGGAGAAAGCCCTCCTCCTAGTAGCCACCTGCCTCACTTCCTTTGGCAGGGGCTCACGGAGAAGGGCCCCTGTAGATGATCTTAAGGTCCGGGTAGGTACATATGGGAGGAGGCATTCCTCCAAATAACCTGGCCCCAAACCATTTAGGGCTTTAAATGTCAATACCAGCACTTTGAATCGGGCCCGGACCTGGACTGGCAGCCAATGAAGTTGTAAAAGGACTGGCGTAATGTCCCTGTTAGTCAACGGGCTGCCCTGTTTTGTACCAGCTGAAGCTTCCGGACCGTTTTCAAAGGCAGCCCCATGTATAACGCATTGCAGTAATCCAAACGAGAGGTTATCAGAGCATGGATAACTGTAGCTAGGCTATCATACTTTTCGGGGAACTGCCGATAGAGCTGCTCCTTGGCCACCAGGTCCTTGGCTCCTTTCAAATATTTCACCCCCTCCGCATCCATCCAAGCCTCCATAGCCGTCATCATCCAGGTCGCGAAAGCAGCGAACGTCTCTTTAGGGTTTCTGGTCAGCTACCAAAACTTTTGCCTGCAATGTTCTGCCGTGAGGGCAAACTGCTCTTTGGCTATAGCCTTGAAGTGCGTATAGTCATGGCGTAGCTCTCTAGGGATGGTGGCTATCATTTCTCTCAAAGTCCCCGTCACTTGTGGCCGCAACAGACTCATCCTTTGGGTCTCCAAAACTCCCAGCTCATCGCACGCATCTTCAAAGAGGGCCAGGAAGTCTCCCACATCATCTCCCTCCTGGTACATCGGGAAGGCCCGTCGGTCGAACCGCTGTCCCGGCACTCCCCCTCTCTCCCTCTCCACAATCCACAAGTGGCGGGACATCAGCTCCATGCATTCAGTATACATGCGCTGCACCTTCCTCTCCTCGCTCTCCCCTTCGGCCCTCGCCGGGCCATTTCCGTCCACCGTTCCCTGCGGACGAGGGGTCTGAAGTAGCGGGGTTCCCTGCGGTTGCGGGACCTGCACGTCCAAGGTGTCTCCTTCCATCATCACCGCGGGAAATGAAATCTTCGGTTGGACCTCGAACCATGCCCTCTCCTGCTCCTGGCCTGGCGTCCAGAGCTGCGCAGCATGTCGCCTCCTGGCCCTCTCCTCGGAGCCAGGTGTCCACTGCATCCCCCACTCGACCGTGGCCGGACTGGACTCCCCCTTCGCTCCCTCCAGAGAGGTCGCCCCCAATAACTCTACTCCTGGAGCTACCGCTCCCCGATTCTGAGACATCCTTGGCTGCCTTACTCAACCTTGCTTAGTCTGGGTTCAATCTATACTTCGTCACTCTCCCTTTCCTACCAGAGCCTTATTCCTCTGGATCTGTGTCGAATCCCATCGCTGCCACCATGTAAAAGGAAGCACGCCACAGCAAAAGCTGGCCCTTGGACTGGATTTAGCACAGATCCCCGGAAAGAACGCTCACAGTTCACAATTTGGAGGTTTAAGACCATTTATTTCAGGAAATGGGTAGGTTACATGGGATTAGCAACTAAAACTATTAAAACATGCATATATATAAGAACCCAGAAAAAGCAAGCCTAAAACTACAGTTCATACATCACCCAACCTTGGAGTCAGCCAGCCGCGCTGAACTCCCCCCACCAAGTATACTTTATAGTTTCTTTTCTCCAACTCCTTCCCCCCTCCCCTTGGCTTTTCATACGTAGATCTTTCACACCTCCGCCTGAGATGTTAATGTCTCTCAAGGCCAAGCGGACATGCCTCAGGCGGTTCCTGGCACACCATTCTCCCCCATGCAGTTGGGCCACTTATCTTCCTCTTCCTATGAACCATAACAATAAAATTAACATGTTAAAAGACAGACCACCCCAGTTCCATTCCCCCATCCCTTACAAACTAGAGTTATTGTTTCAGAGTTAATGAGCTGATTGCTCTCACTCAAGCTTATCTCCATGCCAGAGACAGGTCTCTCACAGCAGACGTGCCTCTTGGAGTGAGTCAATATACAAGAAGCACTTTTGAAAAAGAATGGATTAATCACAGCTGCTGGAAAACTGATTATTGATGTTGCCTCTGAGCTGACCAAACTCTAATCATGGTGGGACTTTGCCTCTCTAGCAAAGAAAAAGATATGAAAGCAAGCCAGTGCAGAGTGGTATATTTATGAAAGTAGGCGATGCCGGATGAGAGATTGATGACTGCCTAAGAATCGTTGTGCAACAACATCCTTTACAGGTTATGTGGGGACTATGGGGTGGGCATGAACAATTGCAAGAAAGTGGTTTGTCCTAAGTGTTCACCAGATAGTTAAATTTATTGTACAGTTGTGCAAACAGTGCATAAAAGAGAATGCAAAAGCGTAAGTCCCCAAGCCATGAGTTCAGCTCTCTTTTGAATCTGTTAAAAAGATTAATTTAGATTTGTAAGTCAACCAACCTGAGTTAGCCTACTTTTAGTCCTACTTTTAGTCCTCCTATCTATTAAGACAACTCCCAGGCAGCCTTTAAGCCTATCTCCTTATGAAATTTTGTTTGGTAGGCCCCCTCCTGTAAGAAGAGAATATGCAAGGCCCTATGTGGCTCTGATGGGGGTGGGGGGATGAAGATCTAACAGCTTATGTTATCAATTTCCAGGTGCAATACCAGAAAATCCAGAGATACGTTGGAGACGCTCAAGCCTTACTCCTTGATGTTGTTGCTCATTCCTTCAAGCCTGGAGATGAAGTCTATGTAAAGAATTTTGCAGTAGACAAGGCTGGCAACTCACACTGCCCTGAAAGTTAAAGGGAAATCAGCTTGAATACACTATCTTTCTGACCCTACAGTAGTAGGGGGTGATGAAACTGAGGACTTCTTGCCACTAAGGAACAGCACCGCTAAGCCCTTCCACGGACCCCATGGACAAATCAGGGCCAGAAAAAGAAGCAGAGGAGGAACAAGTTCTTCCCCGCAAGTATAACCAAGACTTCAGTGATTTCTCAAAATTGCATAATTTGTCTGAATGGTGGAATAAGGTCAACAATCCGAACTGTGCTGATGAAGCCTTTAATAGGTGGCCAGACTTTATGAGAATGGGTTATTACAAACTAGAGCCAGAGTGGGAGGTGGAATATGTCCATCAAATTGATCCACTAAAGTTGAAATTTAAGAAGAAAAGTGATTGTAACTTGTTAACTTGTTTTTTGTATCTTCCAGACTACTCTGATAAGTGTGGGCACGTCCAATTTTAGGGAAATGGTGGGGAAATTCCCCAAAAGAACTTACTATTCCAGAAATCTTTGTACTGTGAATTAGCAACTTTTTGGAAGCCCCAGAGTTTAAGAACTGCCCCTATCAGATGGCCTGCAGCTTTCAAAGCAGTATAAATGTGAGATCTTCTGTTTGCCATGAAATCTGGAGCACACAAGTTATAGCCCTGCAAGAAGGAACTTAGAATTATGAGAATTACACTGTTGTACAAAATCTTAGTACCTGAGAAAAAGAATAGAATAAATCTGAAAAGCAGTCTGAGCAGTATCACTTTAGTTACTATGATTGCTCAGCTTCATAGAACCCAGGATTTTTATGGTGGGTTTGTAGGCAATATGCTTATAAAGTTTTGCCAGCGGATTAGACTGGTTGTTGTTATCTAAGTACTTTACTTCCACCGATGTAGGTGATATCTTTGCTCTCTAGATGTGTCAAAAGAAGCATTGATACATCTTTAGAAGCTATTGCACAAATTAATGAATTGGGATCAGCTTTTTCAGTATGGAGACCAAGAAGTCATTGTAGGACCATACTCAGAATGTAGAGAACACTCAACAACCACCCTAACTATGGTCCACTTTAAATTTGGACCAGCTCACATGTGGGCCGTGAAAGGAGATTATGGGATGGTTGGAGAAGTGATTACACCTGGAAATCAACGGTACTATTGGATCCCTGATGAGAGACCCTGGTCTACTAGTTGCTGGATCCCCATACCTGAATTTGAGCCATATGATCCCCCATGTAACCTGATTTGTTCAAAGTGTGCTTCATTTTAAAAATACTTTTGAGGAGGGAAAATTGTAGAATAAATTGCAAAATGCCTGCTTGAATTAGCTAATCACAAGACCCTGAATACACATCCGTGCCTAAGATAGTAGGCTGGGAGCAAAGGTTTATGTTCTGAGTGCAAACTCTGCCTAGCAACAGCGACGTGACATTTAAACATGAGACTCTGAAGTAACCTCACATGATTGTGACTCATCCCCATTGTTTGTATGCTAATATAAGGAATTACTTTTAGATTGTTCGGGGCCAGACCCTGCAGGGTGTTAGCTTGCTGGTTGTCTGGTCTTTCTCAAGAAATAAAAGTTGGGTTGCATCCGCTGAAGGTCTGCGAGTCTGATTCCACCCTGAAGGATAAAATTGGCACAGTCCTCAAGGGGAACGAACCTTTCTGCCATTTAGGCAACACAGCGGCCCTTTTCCGTGAGCCCCTGCCAAAGGAAATGAGGCAGGTGCCTTATAGAAGGAGGGCTTTCTCCGCTGTGGCACCCCAGTTGTGGAATGAGCTCCTCAGAGAGGTCCACCTGGCGCCTACACTGTTCTGCTTTCGTCGCCAGCTGAAGACCTTTTTATTCTATCAGTACTTTAACACTTAATTTTAAATTAAATTTAAATTTTACTGTTCTAACTCTGTATTTTAATCTTATATCAACTTTGCTGCGTGGTTTTATCCTGGTTGTTCTTTTTATACTGTATTTTGTAATTGTGCTTTTAACATTTTGGTTGTTTTATTATGGTTTTAATTTTTGTGAACCGCCCAGAGAGCTTTGGCTATTGGGCGGTATAAAAAATGTAATAAAATAAATAAATAAATAAATAAATTTATGTATTATTGTATATGCATGTTACAACTTGGATGTGTATTTGGGTGTTAATTATAGTGTTATACTTAGTTACACCTTTGTTATGCTCACCTTGATTATTCCTCTAAAATAGATGATTTGCAACAATACAGATGTGATTGCAGTGGCATTTACACCACAATAGAACCTTCCTTTGACTCTCCTTTCATTTTCTGACCACAGTGTGGAGATCCTTCTTTTGTGCTCTCACAGTAGGGTTTTCTCTCCTTTCTTTTTTGTGGTCAACTTGCCTCATGGCAGGGCCTCTTCTGATCCCATGACACCCATTGAGCCAACCACAGCTGCTAGACCACAAATTGAGTTTGTTGCAGTCAATCAAGCCAGTGGGCAAACTGGATGCTTCATGGCTCCCAAATGCAAAGGTGTCATAGACTAAGACCCAGAATCCTCATTCTCAGAGGATCCTAACTGCAAAAGAAGAGGCTCCTGAGTGAATTGTTCAGAGACAGGATGTGGTGATAGAAAGGCATGGTGAGGTTTCCACCTTCTCAGAACCCAGTTCTCCAGGAAAAGCCCAGGGGCCTGCCCTCCTCATTCAAAAGAAGTTGCATTGCTGTTCTCAAACTCTGAGGACTTCAGACATGAAGACCCCAGCACATCATCACACCCTGAGGCTACTAACAGACAATGCCCCTTAAAGAGAAAAGGCCTTCATTGATCTGGAGCCAGGGCTACCCAGCCTAAAGGAAGCCAAACCCACACTTAAAGCTCAGTCACAATTTGCTACATGTTGGAGCAATGTACAGACAAGTTTGTTTTCCTGGTGCTGTTCTACTCCTGTTCCTGCCTTCCTAGAAAGCCTGACCTGCCCAAAAATCTGGCTGGGGGGGAATCCAATCCATAGTAGAACCCTGTAATCCAGGTCTCACCAGCGACCCAAGGATGCTAAGGTCTCACCACAACAGAAAAGAAAAGATCAAGAGCTCTTGTAACCCATTCCTAGAACAGCTGCTGTTTTCTGGCTGAACTATAGAGCAATTTGGGGACATACACACACACCTTATTAAACTGGAGGAGGGCAGCTTCAGCCATTCGCCTGTCACAGCTACCTGCATACCAGGCCTTGTTTTGCATGCCAGAATCCTGAGAGAATATAACAGAGATGATGAGGCAACTGTAAATGCAGGACATTGTAGGAAACCACCCACTTTCCACACAGCTCTATGCAGCCCAATATCTTTCTACCACATAAAACGCAATCCATGGATTTCAATGCAGGGAGTGAGGCCAAGATTACTGTTGAAGCTAAGGAAGTCTTTGCCTGCCATATTTCTGGAAAGGGGACTGCCTGGGAACTAATTATAAACCACTATTTGCTCCATGGAGAAAGAAAAGAGTATGAGTGCAAAATAAATAGATAAACTTTAAAGCAATGATGAGAGGCTCATTCTTCCATGATTTCAAGATTAAATTGCAAAACAAAAATTAAAAAATGCAGGACAGAGTATTGGGGAAAGCGATCCTAGGCCCCACCCAGAATGTGTGTGGGGGGAGCAGTTTTTTAGCGTTGAAGTTGGAGACATGGTTCTGACCTCGGAGCCAGGAAACCATACTCCCTCTTTGCCAAAGTGGAGAGAACCATGGCAGCTACCTCTGTGCGCTTGGAAAATGGAGAGTGGAGATAGGAGAAAAGGGGGTGTTCCCCGGGGCCGGGAAGAGAGGGGATCAGGGTGGCAGCCCTGTGATATACGCTATGGCTGCCCCATCCTCCTTTCCTCCTGTCTCCAAGGCGCTGCCAAAATGCAGGGCAGCTAGAGCATGGAGGCAAAGACCACCTCTGCTATCCTCACGCCCTGCATTAGATACTTGGCAGCCTCCAAATTCGGAGGCTGTCAAACTATCCAGACAGGATTGTGCCCAAAGAGCATGTGAAACTTTCGGTTTCTCTACCTGCCTACTTTTTAAAGCCTTATAAGAATGAGAATAACATATAAATAACGAATTTTCACCTTTATTGTTTTTCCACGTTTTTTCTATTTTCGGCCATTTTGAAGATTACTTTGGTGAAATTTAAAAAACGTGGCCAAAATGTTTCCAGGTGACCTTAAACAGCTGCTTGGACCATTATTCATGACCTTTTGCACTGTTTATGTAGTTCTATGAATTTTCACGTTTATCGTTTTTCCACTTTTTTTATTTTCGGCCATTTTGAAGATGTTTTTGGTAAAATTTCAAAAAAGTTGTTGCAAAAATGTCTCCCAGTGAGCTTAAACAGCTGCTCAGACTGTTATTCATGACATTTGGCACTGTTTATGTAGTGCAACAAATTTTCACGTTTATTGTTTTTACACGTTTTTTCAGTTTTTGGCCATTTTGAAGATTTCTGGTGAAATTTCAAAAATGTTGTGGCCAAAATGCCTCCAGGTGACCTTAAACAGTGGCTCGGACCATTATTCATGACCTTTGGCACTGTTTATGTAGTTCTATGAATTTTCAAGTTTATCGTTTTTCAACGTTTTTTTCGATATTCGGCCATTTTGAAGATATTTTTGGTAAAATTTCAAAAAAGTTTTTGCAAAAATGCCTCCGGGTGACCTTAAACAGCTGCTCAGACTGTTATTCATGACATTTGGCACTTTTTACGTAGTTCTACAAATTTTCACATTTACCATTTTTCCAAATTTTTTCAATTTTAGGCCATTTTGTAGATTTTTTTGGTGAAATTTCAAAAATGTTGTGGACAAAATGCCTCCAGGTGACCTGAAACTGCTGCTCAGACCATTATTCATGACCTTTGGCACTTTTTACGTAGTTCTACAAATTTTCACGTTTATAGTTTTTCCCGTTTTTTCAATTTTCGGCCATTTTGAAGATTTTTTTGTTCAAATTTCAAAAATGTTGTGGCCAAAATGCCTCCAGGTGACCTTAAACAGCTGCTCAGGCCATTATACATGACCATTGGCACCGTTTACGTAGTTCTACAAATTTTCGCCTTTATCGTTTTTCCACTTTTTTTATTTTTGGCCATTTTGAAGTAATTTTTGTGAAATTTCAAAAATGTTGTTGCCAAAATGCCTCCAGGTGACCTTAAACAGCTGCTCGGACCATTATTAAAGAGCTTTGGCACTTTTTATGTAGTTCTACAAATTTTCATGTTTATCGTTTTTCAACGTTTTTTCTATTTTTGGCCATTTTGAAGATTTTTTTGGTTAAATTTCAAAAATGTCGTGGCCACAATGCCTCCAGATGACCTTTTTTTTTTTTTTAATAAATTTTTATTTTCTACAATACTTAAACATACAGCATTACAATAAAAAGAAAACAACATACTACATAAATGTTTAGTAAATATTGAATACATAATATCATATCTAAATAACATAATCAAACTTAACATATAAGTGCACCCCCCCCACCTCGGGATCTCATTCCTGATTCCAAAATCTCATACTTTCTTCTGCTGGCGGTTTCCCACTTCCCTTAGAAACACAAATATTAGGAACTGTTTCCAAATTCCTTCAAAATCATTTGTTTTAGCTATTCCTCTTCTCCAATTAATATTACAAGTCAATTTATCATTTATAGCTATGTCCCATACTTCTTTATACCATTCTTCAATAGAATATTCCCCTTGAATCTTCCAGTTCCTAGCTACAATCAATCTTGCTGCCGTCAGCAAATTCGTTATTAATTCCTTAATTTCTTTTTTACATTTTAAATCTTCAAATAGTGACAGTAATGCAACTTTTGATGTTCGTTCTATCTTCATTCCCACAATTTCTTCAATCTCCAAAAACACCATCTTCCACAATTTTTGTACATATTTGCATTCCCACCACATATGTAAATACGTTCCTTTTCCCCCACATCCTCTCCAACAATTTGCTGAATGCTGATTATTTATCTTACTTAATCTAAACGGGGTTAGGTACCACCTCCATATAATTTTAAAATAATTCTCTTTTATTCTTACTGACATATTTCTCAACGCTCTCTGCCTCCATAGTCCCTCCCAACTCTGTTGTCCTATTTGTATATTTAAATCTGTCTCCCAAACCATTTTACCTGAACTATCCATCAACCCTTTCTCCACCAATATTCTATATATTTCACTCGTTAACCCTTTTGACACTATACTTTTTTCCATATCCTTTTCTTTCTTAACTATTAATTCCTCAAACTTCATCATTTCTCTACAATCTTCATTTTCTTTTACCCACTTTTTAGTCCACTGTTCTAATTGCCAATAATTTAATCAAGTTAATTTTTTATCTTTTAAAACCTCTTCCATATCCTCTCTTGTATTCATTCCTCTTAACCATTCCCTTAATTTCATTTTATTTTTTTCTATTAAAACTTTACCTAATCTACTCTTTAATTCCTCCGGGAAATTTTTTAACATTACTACCGGTGACAAAGGGGAGCTGCTAAAAAGCAACTCCTTTTTATATTTACTCCAAATGACCTTAAATAGCTGCTCAGACCGCTATTCATGACCTTTGGCACTTTTTATGTAGTTCTCCAAATTTTCACGTTTATCGTTTTTCCACATTTTTTCAATTTTCAGCCATTTTGAAGATGTTTTGGGTGAAATTTCAAAAATGTCGTGGCCAAAATGTATCTGGGTGACTTTCAACAGAGGCTCAGACCATTATTAAAGAGCTTTGGAACTGTTTGTGTAGTTCTACAAATTTTCACGTTTATCGTTTTTCCACATTTTTTCAATTTTTTGCCATTTTGAAGATTTTTGGGGTGAAATTTCAAAAATAGTGTGGGAAAAATGCATCCGGGTGACCTTCAACAGATGCTCAGACCATTATTCATGACCTTTGGCACTGTTTATGTAGTTTTATGAATTTTAACGTTTATCGTTTTTCCACTTTTTTATTTTCAGCCATTTTCAATATTTTCAGGTGAAATTTCAAAAACGTTGTGGCCGAAATGGCTCCAGGTGACCTTAAACAGCTGCTTGGACCATTATTAAAGAGCTTTGGCACTGTTTATGTAGTTCTACAAATCTTCTCGTTTATCATTTTTTAACATTTTTCTATTTTCAGCAATTTTGAAGATTTTTTTGGTGAAATTTCAAAAACAGCGTGGCCAAAATGCATCCGGGTGACCTTCAACAAATGTTCAGACCATTATTCATGACCTTTGGCACTCTTTATGTAGTTTTAAGAATTTTAACGTTTATCGTTTTTCCACGTTTTTTATTTTCAGCCATTTTCAATTTTTTTTGGGTGAAATTTCAAAAATGTTGTGGCCAAAATGGCTCCAGGTGACCTTAAACAGCTGCTTGGACCATTATTAAAGAGCTTTGGCACTGTTTATGTAGTTCTACAAATTTTCTCGTTTATCATTTTTTAACGTTTTTCTATTTTTGGCAATTTTGAAGATTTTGGTGAAATTTCAAAAATAGCGTTGCCAAAATGCATCCGGGTGACTTTAAACAGCTGCTAAGACCATTGTCATTGACCTTTGGCACTGTTTATGTAGTTCTACAAATTTTCACGGTTATCGTTTTTCCATATGTTTTCAATTTTCGGCCATTTTGAAGATTTTTTGGGCGAAATTTCAAAAATGTCGTGGCCAAAATGCATCCGGGTGACTTTCAACAGAGGCTCAGACCATTATTCATGACCTTTGGCACTGTTTATGTAGTTCTACAAATTTTCACGTTTATCGTTTTTCCACATTTTTTCAATTATCGGCCATTTTGAAGATTTTTTGGGTGAAATTTCAAAAATGTCATGGCCAAAATGCATCTGGGTGACTTTCAACAGAGGCTCAGACCATTATTCATGACCTTTAGCACTGTTTATGTAGTTCTGTGAATTTTCACATTTATCGTTTTTCCATGTTTTTTCGATTTTCGGCCATTTTGAAGATTTTTTTGGTGACATTTCAAAAATGTCGTGGCCAAAATGCCTCCAGGTGAACTTAAACAGCTGCTCGGACCTTTATTCATGACCATTAGCACTGTTTATGTAGTTCTACGAATTTTTGCCTATCGTTTTTCCACGTTTTTTCGATTTTTGGCTATTTTGAAGATTTCTTTGGTGAAATTTCAAAAATGTGGCCAAAATGTTTCCAGGTGACCTTCAACAGCTGCTTGGACCATTATTCAAGACCTTTAGCACTGTTTATGTAGTTCTATGAATTTTCACATTTATTGTTTTTCCACGTTTTTTCAATCTTCGGCCATTTTGAAGATGTTTTTAGTAAAATTTCAAAAATGTTGATGCAGAAATGTCTCCCGGTGACCTCAAACAGCTGCTTGGACCATTATTAAATAGCTTTGGCACTGTTTATGTAGTTCTACAAATTTTCACGTTTATCTTTTTCCACAATTTTTCAGTTTCGTCAATTTTGAAGATTTTTTTGGTGATATCTCAAAAATGACGTGGCCAAAGTGCCTCCAGGTGACCTTAAACAGCTGCTCGGACCGTTATTCATGATCTTTGGCACTGTTTATGTAGTTCTACAAAATTTCACATTTATAATTTTTCCATATTTTTTCAATTTTTGGCCATTTTGAAGATTTTTGGGGTGTAATTTCAAAAATGTCATGGCCAAAATGCCTCCAAATGACCTTAATCAGCTGCTTGGACCATTATTCATGACCCTTGGCACTGGTTAAGTAGTTCTACGAATTTTTGCCTTTATCGTTTTTCCACGTTTTTTCGATTTTCAGCCATTTTGATGATTTTTTTGGAGAAATTTCAAAAACGTGGCCAAAATGTTTCTGGGATTCATGACCTTTGGCACTGTTTATGTAGTTTTATGAATTTTCACGTTTATCGTTTTTCCATTTTTTATTTTCAGCCATTTTCAATATTTTTGGGTTAAATTTCAATAGTGTTGTGGCCAAAATGCCTCCAGGTGACCTTGAAATGCTGCTCGGATGATTATTCATGGCCTTTGGCACTTTTTATGTAGTTCTACAAATTTTCACGTTTATCATTTTTCCACAATTTTTCAGTTTTCATCAATTTTTTTGGTGAAATCTCAAAAATGTTGTGAATGATCTTTGGCACTGTTTATGAAGTTCCACAAATTTTCTCCTTTATCGTTTTTCCATGTTTTTTTTATTTTCAGCCATTTTCAATATTTTTGGGTGAAATTTCAAAAACGTTGTGGCCAAAATGGCTCCAGGTGACCTTAAACAGCTACTCGGACCATTATTAAAGAGCTTTGGCACTTTTTATGTAGTTTTACAAATTTTCTTGTTTATCGTTTTTCAACATTTTTTCTATTTTCAGCAATTTTGAAGATTTTTTTGGTGAAATTTCAAAAATGCCATTGCCAAAATGCCTCTGGATGACCTTAAACAGCTGCTCAGACTGTTATTCATGACATTTGGCACTGTTTATGTAGTGCAACAAATTTTCACGTTTATCGTTTTTCCACGTTTTTTCAATTTTCGGCCATTTTCAATATTTTGGGTGAAATTTCAAAAACATTGCGACCAAAATGCCTCCAGGTGACCTCAAACTGCTGTTCAGACCTTTATTCATGACCTTTGGCACTGTTTATATAGTGCAACAAATTTTCACGTTTTTCATTTTTCCATGTTTTTCCAATTTTCGGCCATTTTGAAGATTTTTCGTGAAATTTCAAGAATGTCATTGCCAAAATGCCTCCAGGTGACCTTAAACAGCTGCTTGGACCTTTATTCATGATCTTTGGCACTGTTTATGTAGTTTTATGAAATTTCATTTTTATCGTTTTTCCACGTTTTTTCAATTTTCGGCCGTTTTGAAGATGTTTTTGGTAAAATTTCAGAAATGTATCAAAAATGCCTCCTGGTGACCTTAAACAGTTGCTCAGACTGTTATTCATGACATTTGGCACTGTTTATGTAGTGCAACAAATTTTCACGTTTTTCATTTTTCCATGTTTTTCCAATTTTCGGCCATTTTGAAGATTTTTGGTGAAATTTCAAAAATGTCATTGCCAAAATGCCTCCAGGTGACCTTAAACAGCTGCTTGGACCTTTATTCATGATCTTTGGCACTGTTTATGTAGTTTTATGAAATTTCATTTTTATCGTTTTTCCATGTTTTTTCAATTTCCGGCCACTTTGAAGATATTTTTGTGAAATTTCAAAAATGTCATGGCCAAAATTCCTCCAGGTCAACATAAACACCTGCTCAGACCATTATTCATGAAATTTCAATGAAATTTCAAAAATGTTGTGTCCAAAATGCCACCGGATGACCTTAAACAGCTGCTCAGACCATTGTTCATGACCTTTGGCACTGTTTATGTAGTTCTACAAATTGTCACGGTTATCGTTCTTCCATGTTTTTTCTATTTTCAACCATTTATCCAATTGGATTAGCCGTTTATCCAATTTTCGGACATTTTGAAGATTTTTGGTGAAATTTCAAAAATGTCATTGCCAAAATGCCTCCAGGTGAACTTAAACAGCAGTTCAGACCATTATTCATGACATTTGGCACTGTTTATGTAGCCCTACGAATTTTCACCTTTATCGTTTTTCCAAGTTTTTTCGATTTTTGGCCATTTTGTAGTTTTTTTTATGAAATTAAAAAAATGTTGATGTCAAAATGCCTCCAGGTGACCTTAAACAGCAGCTCAGACCATTATTCATGACCTTTGGCACTGTTTATGTAGTTCTATAAATTTTCACCTTTAAAGTTTTTTCCCGTTTTTTCCATTTTCGGGCATTTTTAAGATTTTTTTGGTGAAATTTCAAAAATGTCATGGCCGAAATGCCTCCAGGTGACGTTAAACAGCTGCTTGGACCTTTATTCATGATCTTTGGCACTGTTTATGTAGTTCTTCGAATTTTCACGTTTATCATTTTTCCACGTTTTTTCGATTTTCAGCCATTTTGAAGATTTTTTTGTTCAAGTGTCAAAAATGTCATGGCCAAAATGCCTCTGGGTGACATTAAACTGCTCTTCAGACCTTTCATGACCTTTGCCAATGTTTATGTACTTCTACAAATTTTCACGTTTATTGTTTTTCCACGTTTTTCTATTTTCAGCCATTTTGAAGTTATTTTTGTTAAATTTCAAAAATGTTGATGTCAAAATGCCTCCAGATGACCTTAAACAGCTGCTCGGACCCTTATTCATGACCACTGCAACTATTTATCTAGTTCTACAAATTTTCGCCTTTATCAGTTTTCCATATTTTTTTGATTTTTGGCCGTTTTGAAGATTTCTTTGGTGAAATTTCCAAAACATGGCCAAAATGTTTCCGGGTGACCTTAAACAGCTGCTCGGACCATTATTCATGACCTTTGGTACTGTTAATGTAGTTCTATGAATTTTCACGTTTATCATTTTTCCACGTTTTTTCAATTTTCAGCCATTTTGAAGATTTTTTGGTAAATTTTCAAAAACGTCTCCCGGTGAGCTTAAACAGCTGTTCAGACTGTTATTCATGACATTTGGCACTATTTATGTAGTGAAACAAATTTTCACATTTATCGTTTTTCCACGTTTTTTCAGTTTTTCGCCATTTTGAAGATTTTTGGTTAAATTTAAAAAATGTTGTGGCCAAAATGCCTCCTTGTGACCTTAAACAGCTGCTTGGAATATTATTCATGACCTTTGGCACTGTTTATGTAGTTCTACAAACTTTCACATTTATCATTTGTCCAAGTTTTTTCGATTTCTGACAATTTTGAGGATTTCTTTGGTGAAATTTCCAAAACGTCGTTGCCAAAATGCCTCCAGGTGACCTTAGATGCTCAGACCATTATTCATGACCTTTGCCAATGTTTATGTACTTCTACGAATTTCCACGTTTATCATTTTTCCATGTTTTTTCAATTTCTGGCCATTTTGAAGATGTTTTTGGTGAAATTTCAGAAATGTTGTAGCAAAAATGCCTCCTGGTGACCTTAAACAGCTGCTCAGACCATTTTTAAAGAGCTTTGGCACATTTATGTAGTTCTACAAATTTTCTCATTTAACGTTTTTCAATGTTTTTTATTTTCGGCAATTTTGAAGATATTTTTTGGTGAAATTTCAAAGGAGTCATATTTATTTTATTTATTTATTTATTTATTACATTTTTATACCGCCCAATAGCCGAAGCTCTCTGGGCGGTTCACAAAAATTAAAACCACAGTAAAACACCCAACAGGTTAAAACACAATTATGAAATACAATATAAAAAGCGCAACCAGGATAAAACCACACAGCAAAGTTGATATAAGATTAAAATACAGAGTTAAAACAGTAAAATTTAAATTTAAGTTAAAATTAAGTGTTAAAATACTGAGTGAATAAAAAGGTCTTCAGCTGGCGACGAAAGCAGTACAGTGTAGGCGCCAGGCGGACCTCTCTGGGGAGCTCGTTCCACAACCGGGGTGCCACAGCAGAGAAAGCCCTCCTCCTAGTAGCCACCTGCCTCACTTCCTTTGGCAGGGGCTCACGGAGAAGGGCCCCTGTAGATGATCTTAATGTCCGGGTAGGTACATATGGGAGGAGGCGTTCCTTCAGATAACCTGGCCCCAAACCGTTTAGGGCTTTAAATGTCAATACCAGCACTTTGAATTGGGCCCGGACCTGGACTGGCAGCCAATGAAGTTGTAAAAGGACTGGCGTAATGTGATCTCGCCGGCCAGTCCCTGTTAATAACCTTGCTGCCCTGTTTTGCACCAGTTGAAGTTTCCGGACCGTTTTCAAAGGCAGCCCCACGTATAACGCATTGCAGTAATCCAAACGAGAGGTTATCAGAGCATGGATAACTGTAGCTAAGCTATCTCTGTCCAGATAAGGGCGCAGCTGGTATATCAGCCTAAGCTGATAAAAGGTGCTCTTTGCCACTGAGTTCACCTGTGCCTCAAGTGACAGTTCTGGATCCAAGAGCACCCCCAACCTACGGACCCGATCCTTTAGGGGGAGTGCAACCCCGTCTAGGACAGGGCAAACATCACCTCGCCGGACAGAAGAACCACCCGCTAACAGTACCTCCGTCTTGTCTGGATTGAGTTTCAGTTTATTAGCCCTCATCCAGTCCATTACCGTGCCCAGGCACTGGTTCAGAACAGCCACTGCCTCACCTGGGTTTGATGAAAAGGAAATGTAGAGCTGGGTATCATCCGCATATTGATGACACCTCAGTCCACATCTCCGGATAACCTCCCCCAGCGGCTTCATGTATATGTTAAACAGCATGGGGGATAAGATAGAGCCCTGTGGAACCCCGTGGCTTAGGTGCCACGGCACAGAGCAATAATCCCCCAGCACCACCTTCTGGAATCGGCCATCCAAGTAGGAGCGGAACCACTGCAACGCAGTACCTCCAACTCCCAGCTCAGACAATCTATCCAGAAGGATACCATGGTCGATGGTATCGAAGGCTGCTGAGAGGTCTAGGAGAACCAACAGGGTCGCACTCCCCCTGTCTCTCTCCCGACAGAGGTCATCCCACAGGGCGACCAAGGCAGTTTCCGTTCCAAAACCAGGCCTGAAACCCGATTGAAATGGATCTAGATAATCCGTTTCATTCAAGAGTGCCTGGAGTTGTCCTGCAACCACCCGCTCAAGCACCTTGCCCAGGAAAGGGATATTAGCCACCGGCCTGTAGTTGTTAACATCTTCCGGGTCCAGATTAGGCTTCTTCAGGAGTGGTCTAATTGCCGCCTCTTTTAAAGAGGCCGGCACCACTCCCTCTCTCAAGGAGGCATTTACAACCTCCTGGACCCAGCCGGCGATCCCCTCCTTATTTGATGTAATGAGCCACGAGGGGCAAGGGTCAAGCACACAGGTGGTCGACCGGACTTGGCCAAGCACCTTGTCCACATCCTCGGGCCTCAAAAACTGAAACTCATCCAATAAAACTGAACCGGACGGCGCTCTGAATGCCTCTACTAGTGGTGCTGCATTAAGTGTGGTGTCCAATTCATGACGAATCTGAGCGACTTTATCTTCAAAGTGCCGTGCAAACTCGTCACAGCGTGCTACCGAGGGTTCCACCATCTCTCGCCCTTGCCCAGAGTGTAACAGGCCGCGAACCACTCTGAAAAGCTCCGCCGGACGATACTGAGAAGACGCAATGCTGGTGGAAAAGAACTGCCTCTTTGCCACCCTCACCGCCAGAGAGTAGGCTCGATAGTGAGCTCTAGCCCGTGTTCGATCAGACCCAGCACGAGTTTTCCTCCACCTGCGTTCTAGCCGTCTCCCCACTTGCTTCATTGCCCTCAGCTCAGGTGTATACCAAGGAGCTGACCAAAATGGCCAAAATGCCTCCGGTTGACCTTAAACAGCTGCTCAGACCTCTATTCATGACCTTTGGAACTGTTTATAAAGTTCAACAAATTTCCACGTTTATCGTTTTTCCACGTTTTTTCAATTTTTGGACATTTTGAAGATGTTTTTGGTAAAATTTCAGAAATGTTGTAGCAAAAATGCCTCCAGGTGACATTAAACTGCTGCTCGGACCATTATTAAAGATCTTTGGCACTTTTTATGTAGTTCTACAAATTTTCACGTTTATCGTTTTTCCACATTTTATCAATTTTATGCCATTTTGTAGATTTTTTTGGTGAAATTTCAAAAATGTCATGGCCAAAATGCCTCCGGGTGACCTTAAAAAGCTGCTCAGACCATTATTCATGACCTTTGGCACTTTTATGTAGTTCTACAAATTTTCACGTTTATCGTTTTTCCACGTTTTTTTCAATTTTCAGCCATTTTGAAGATTTCTTTTATTCAAATTTCAAAAAAGTCGTGGCCGAAATGCCTCTGGGTGACCTTAAACAGCTTTTCAGACCCAATATTCATGAGATTTGGCACTGTTTATGTAGTGCTACAAATTTTCACGTTTATCGTTTTTCCATATTTTTTCAATTTCCAGCCATTTTGAAGTTATATTTGTGAAATTTCAAAAATGTAGTGGCCAAAATGCCTCCAGGTGAACTTAAACAGCTGCTCAGACCATTATTCATGAAATTTCGGTGAAATTTCAAAAATGTCCTGGCCAAAATGCCTCCAGGAGACCTTAAACAGCTGCTCAGACCATTATTCATGACCTTTGGCACCTTTTATGTAGTTCTACGAATTTTCACATTTATCGTTTTTCCACATTTTTTTGATTTTCAGCCATTTTGAAGATTTCTTTGGTGAAATTTCCAAAACGTGTCCAAAATGCCTCCAGGTGACCTTAGATGCTTGGACCATTATCCATGACCTTTGCCAATGTTTATGTACTTCTACAAATTTCCACGTTTATCGTTTTTCCACGTTTTTTCGATTTCTGGCCATTTTGAAGTTGTTTTTGGTGAAATTTCAGAAATGTTGTAGCAAAAATGCCTCCAGGTAACCTTAAACAGCTGCTCGGACCATTATTAAAGACCTTTGGAATTTTTACGTAGTTCTACAAATTTTCTCGTTTATCGTTTTTCAACGTTTTTTTGATTTTCGGCCATTTTTAGTAAAATTTCAGAAATGTTGTAGCAAAAATGCCTCCTGGTGACCTTAAACAGCTGCTCAGACTGTTATTCATGACATTTGGCACTGTTTATGTAGTGCAACAAATTTTAACTTGTTCGTTTTTCCATGTTTTTTCAATTTTTGGCCATTTTGAAGATTTTTGGTGAAATTTCAAAAATGTTGTGGCCAAAATGCATCCTGGTGACCTTCGACAGATGCTCAGACCATTATTCATGACATTTGGCAATGTTTATGCAGATTTATAAATTTTCACATTTATTGTTTTTCCACTTTTTTTATTTTCAGCCATTTCGAATATTTTTTGGTAAAATTTCAAAAAAGTTGTTGCAAAAATGTCTCCCGGTGAGCTTAAACCGTTGATCAGACCATTGTTCATGACCTTTTGCACTGTTTATGTAGTTCTACAAATTTTCTTGTTTATTGTTTTTAATGTTTTTCCTATTTTCGGCGATTTTGAAGATTTTTTTGGTGAAATTTCAAAAATGTCATGGCCAAAATGCCTCCGGTTGACCTTAAACAGCTGCTCAGACCGCTATTCATGACCTTTGGAACTGTTTATGTAGTTCTACAAATTTTTACCTTTATCGTTTTTCCACATTTTTTCAATTTTCAGACAATTTGAAGATTTTTTTTATTCAAATTTCAAAAAAGTCATTGCCGAAATGCCTCAGGGTGACCTTAAACAGCTTCTCAGACCCATTATTCATGAGATTTGGCACCTTTTATGTTCTACGAATTTTCACATTTATCATTTTTCCACGTTTTTTCGATTTTCGGCCATTTTGAAGTAATTTTTGTGAAATTTCAAATATGTCATGGCCAAAATGCCTCTGGGTGATCTTAAACACCTGCTCAGACTATTATTACCTTTGGCACTGTTTATGCAGATTTATTAATTTTCACGTTTATCGTTTTTCCACGTTTTTTCAATTTTTTGCCATTTTGAAGATTTTTGGGGTGAAATTTCAAAAATAGCGTGTGAAAAATTTCCACTTTTTTATTTTCAGCCATTTTCAATATTTTTTGGTAAAATTCCAAAAAAGTTGTTGCAAAAATGCCTCCAGGTGACGTTAAACAGCTGCTCGGACCATTTTTACATAGTTCTACAAATTTTCAGGTTTATCGTTTTTCCACGTTTTTTCAATTTTTTGCCATTTTGAAGATTTTTGGGGTGAAATTTCAAAAATAGCGTGTGAAAAATTTCCACTTTTTTATTTTCAGCCATTTTCAATATTTTTTGGTAAAATTCCAAAAAAGTTGTTGCAAAAATGCATCCGGGCGACCTTCAACAGATGCTCAGACCATTATTCATGACCTTTGGCACTGTTTATGTAGTTTTATGAATTTTCACGTTTATCGTTTTTCCACGTTTTTTCTATTATTGGCGATTTTCAATATTTTTGGGTGAAATTTCAAATACGTTGTGGCCACTTTTTATGTAGTTCTACAAATTTTCACGTTTATCATTTTTAAATGTCTTTTCTATTTTTGGCAATTTTGAAGATTTTTTTGGTGAAATTTCAAAAATGTTATGGGCAAAATGCCCCAGGATGACATTAAACAGCTGCTCAGACCATTATTCATGACCTTTGGCACTGTTTATGTAGTTCTACAAATTTTCACATTTATCATTTTTCCACATTTTTTCAATTTTTGGCCATTTTGAAGATTTTTGGTGAAATTTCAAGAATGTCGTGGCCAATATGCATCCGGGTGACCTTCAACAGATGCTCAGACCATTATTCATGACCTTTGTCACTGTTTATGTAGTTCTACAAATTTTCACGTTTATCGTTTTTCCAAGTTTTTTTATTTTTCGGCCATTTTGAAGATTTTTTGGGTGATATTTCAAAAACGTGGCCAAATGTTTCCGGGTTGCCTTAAACAGCTGCTCGGATCCTTATTCATGACCATTGGCACTGTTTATGTAGTTCTACGAATTTTCACATTCATCTTTTTCCATTTTTTTTCCATTTTCAGCCATTTTGAAGATTTTTGGGGTGAAATTTCAAAAATGTCATTGCCAAACTGCGTCCGGGTGACCTTAAACAGCTGCTCAGACCGTTAGTCATGACCTTTTGCACTGTTTATGTAGTTCTATGAATTTTCATGTTTATCATTTTTCCACGTTTTTTTGATTTTCGGCCATTTTGAAGATTTTTTGGTGAAATTTCAAAAAGGTCATGGCCAAAATGCCTCCAGGTGACCTTAAACAGCTGCTTGGAACATTATGCACGACCTTTGGCACTGTTTATGTAGTTGTACAAACTTTCACGTTTATCTTTTTTCCAACTTTTTTCGATTTTAGGCCATTTTGAAGATTTTTTTTTGGTGAAATTTCAAAAATGATGTTGCCAAAATGCCTCCGGGTGACCTTAAACAGCTGCTCTGAACATTATTCATTACCACTTGCACTGTTTATGTAGTTCTACGAATTTTCACATTTACGGTTTTTGAACCTTTTTTCAATTTTCTGCCATTTTCAATATTTTTTGGGTGAAATTTCAAATATGTCATGGCCAAAATGCCTCTGGGTGACCTTAAACAGCCACTCTGACCATTATTAATGACCTCTTGCATTGTTTATGTAGTTCTACAAATTTTCACGTTTACCGTGTTTGAACATTTTTTTTAATTTTCGGCCATTTTAAATATTTTATGGGTGAAATTTTAAAAAATGTCATGGCCAAAATGCCTCTTGGTAACCTTAAACAGCTGCTCAGACCATTATTCATGACCTTTGGCAATGTTTATGTAGTTCTACAAATTTTCAAGTATCATTTTTCCACATTTTTTTTTGATTTTCGGTTGTTTTGAAGAAATTTTGGTGAAATTTCAAAAATGTTGCAGCCAAAATGCCTCCGGGCGACCTTAAACAGCTGCTTGGGCCGTTATTCATGACCTTTGGCACTGTTTATGTAGTTCTACGAATTTTCACGTTTATCGTTTTTCAACGTTTTTTTCGATTTTAGGCCATTTTGAAGATTTTTTTGGTGAAATTTCAAAAATGACGTGGCCAAAATGCCTCCAGGTGACCTTAAACAGCTTCTTGGACCATTATTCATGACCATTGGCACTGTTTATGTAGTTCTATGAATTTTCACGTTTATCCTTTTTCCACGTTTTTTCAATTTTCAACTATTTTGTAGATTTTTTTTGGAGGAATTTCAAAAATGTCGTGGCCAAAATGCCTCCTGGTGACCTTAAACTGCTGCTCATACCATTATTCATGACCTTTTGCGCTATTTGTGTAGTTCTACGAATTTTCACGTTTATAATTTTTCCACTTTTTTATTTTCGGCCATTTTGAAGATTTTTTGGTGAAATTTCAAAAATATCATGGCCAAAATGCTTCCTGGTGACCTTAAACAGCTGCTCGGACCATTATTCATGACCTTTGGCACTGTTTATGCAGTTCTACAAATTTTCACGTTTATCGTTTTTCCACGTTTTATTTTTGGCCATTTTGAAGATTTTTTTGGTTAAAATTTTGAAAATGTTATCGCCATAATGCCTCCGGGTGACCTTAAACAGCTGCTAACACCATTATTCATGACCTTTGGCACTGTTTATGTAGTTCTATGAATTTTCATGTTTATCGTTTTTTTACGTTTTTTTTTATTTTCAGCCATTTTGAAAAAAAAATTATGGTTGTGCTCTGCTCTGATTAGAATCGGAGAATCAGAAGCGAATTGGCCTGCTCCGCCTTGCCCAGAGGAGGAGTAGAAGCGGACCGTGGACCCTTAGAAGCATGGCGAAGAGAATTGTCCATAGGAGAAGCGCTTTTCTTTTCACGTAGTGCTCTGCCCGCCAGTTTGGATCATTTCGCCCATAGGATTGCATTGTGGAAAAGAATAGGGGATAACTGTGTTGTTCTTTAAGCTATCTTTCTGAAACTTCTTGTGCTTAGAGAGTCATTGCTGAGGGTCATTTTGAGCCTAATCTCAGCTCTCTGCGTGGTGCGGTTTGCTTGCTATATTTTTTTTAAAAAAGCGGGTAAAAAAATCAGGAGAGGTACCTTTTTGAAGTGCTGAGAGGCAGATTCATGATCACATGATCCCAAAGTTGGAGGAGGGGATGGGATACTAGTAACTTGGGATATTGGGAAACTTCTGTTTCTTAGTCTGAACGGACTTCTCCCAGTGTTTTTTAAAACCGTAGCCCCACCAAATGCACGAACACAACCTGAAATCATATACTAAGCAAATAAATAACAGATAGGAAACACAGCACTGCTACCCACCCTAACCTTGGTGAACAACTGAAAATATGTGGTGCAAGGGGATGAAGTCCCCTAGGGCATGTGGACGTGCCCAGTGCACTCCTTGGAGGGTCATGAGAGCCCTCCAAAGAGTAACCAGTGGAGAGACTGAAGCTAATGCCTGTCATGAGTTGAAGTGGCAGGTAGATTCTTAAGACTGGTACTTACTTAGGGCCAGTCAAAAATTGGCATATCCCCCTCCCCCTGGGCACGTCCACTTTCCTCTTACTGGTAAAAGACAGACATAGCCTTTTTTAAAAAAATCTTCTTGTTGTTTATTCAGCAACACTGCTGCTTTTAATTCCACCCCTCCTTTGTTTATTTATTTATTTATTTATTTATTTATTTATTTATTCCATTTTATATTTACACCCCATAGCCCAAGCTCTCCTGGCTTTTCCTCTTCAGTGAAGTCAGGCAGGCTTTCATTGTGGTACAACTCCTCCTTCTTGTTGTTGTTGTTGTTGTTGTTACTATTAATATTAATTAGTACTGCTATTATTAACGTTACTATTGTTGTTGTTGTTGTTTAATAATGACTGTGATCACAGTGCAGTCAATCAACTCTGAAGCAAGGATCACAAAGCTTTACTCTTATCCTCCTAGCCTCCTAGTTATGGGATGCAAAAGAAAAGGCATCTCTCTGTGCTGCTCCCACCTCACAGGGATGGTTTGCATTACTGGCTTTGAAACTATCCTTGGCTCACTTTTCTGCCTGGGAAAAAGCCAATTGGAGAAAGGGGAAAAATCTACAAAGGAAAAGGATATGATAAAGTATTTGCTAGACAAGTTGTGCAAGAGTTTAAGGTACTGCAACAGGAACTCTGCACTGGCAAATGCCACTTTCATAGTGCTACTTCCTCTGCCATCTCGGTCCTTTTTTTCCTTGTGTGTCGTGTCTTTTAAAGATTTTTAAGCCTGCGGGTAGGGACCGTCTTATTTAAGTGATTGCATGTAAACTGGTCTGGAGTGGAATGAACAAATATGAATGCTCAAAGCGAGAACCCAACATAGGGAGGAAGGTGTACATCCTGAAAGACCGTGTGCTATTTTCCTCTGCTGTCCCTGTCCTTTTTTCCTTGTGTGTCATGTCTCATTAAGATTTTAAGCCTGCGGGTAGGGACCGTCTTAGTAACTTGGGATACTGGGAAACTTCTCTTTCTTAGTCTTAATGGACTTTCCCCAGTATTTTTTAAAACTGTATCCCCACCAAATGCACAAACACAACCTGAAATCATATACTAAGCAAATAAATAACAGATAGGAAACACAGCACTGCTACCCACCCTAACCTTGGTGAACAACTGAATAGATGTGGTGCAAGGGGATGAGGTCCCTTAGGGCATGTGGACGTGCCCAGTGCACTCCTTGGAGGGTCATCAGAGCCCTCCAAAGAGTAACCAGTGGAGAGATTGGAGAAGCTAATGCCTGTTATGAGTTGAAGTAACAGGTAGCTTCTTAATTACCCCCTCCCCCTGGGCACGTCCACTTCCCTCTTACTGGTAAAAGACAGACATAGCCTTTTTTTAAAAAAAATCCTCTTGTTGTTTATTCAGCAGCACTGCTGCTTTTAATTCCACCCCTCCTTTGTTTATTTTTTTTATTTATTCCATTTTACACCCCATAGCCCAAGCTCTCCTGGCTTTTCCTCTTCAGTGAAGTCAGGCAGGCTTTCAATGTGGTTCAACTCCTTATTGTTGTTGTCGTTATTATTACTATTAATATTAATTAGTACTGCTATTATTAACATTATTATTATTTTGTTGTTGTTTAATAATGGCTGTGATCACAATGCAGTCAATCAACTCTGAAGCAAGGATCACAAAGCTTTACTCTTATCTGCCTAGCTTCCTAGTTATGGGATGCAAAAGAAAAGGCATCTCTGTGCTGCTCCCACCTCACAGGGATGGTTTGCATTACTGGCATCCTTGGCTCACTTCCTTGTGCCCCCAGAAATGTCTGCTCCATGCCTGCCTTCCTGCCTCCGCCTGTGTACTGTTGTTTTGGGGTATCTACCGGGACTGACTCCCCCATAGATCTATGGAATATCTTTGCCTGCCTCTCTGCCCGCCTGTTCTCCTCCTCTGTGCCCGCTTCACAGGGATGGTTTTTGTGTGTCTCGCTTTGTCTCAGGGGACAAGTCCTTCCTGAGCTCACTTAGACTTTTTGAAGTTCCAAATCAATTTTACAAGTGTGAACAAAGATTCATACATTTATCTACTCCCCAATTCATGGCATGTTGGGATTTCCTTTGAAATGGCCCCATTGAGCTGTCTGCAGCTTTAAATCCCTGAGATACTGAAGTGTCCGATTTTCAAAAATTCCCCAAAAATCAGGGGAGGCTTGGATTGGCTTGAGTCTTGGCATGCATGTGTATACATGGATAAGCTATCATGGTGCCGAACTTGAGGTTTCTAACATGAAAATTGACATAGTTCTAGCATGGGACTTGATTTGGGGTGAGTTAAAAGGTTAAAGCCCCGCCAAAAATCAGGGGATGATGGGATTTGCTTGAAACTTGCCATGAATGTGGATCTAGATGACAACTGTGAGGGTGCCTGCTTCCAAGTTTTTATCTGTCAAAATGTTGGAGAACAGTCCATGTCTGAAAATGGGGTGTCCAATTTTCAAAAATTCCCCAAAAATCAGGGGAGGCTTGGATTGGCTTGAGTCTTGGCATGCATGTGTATACATGGATAAGCTATCATGGTGCCAAACTTGAGGTTTCTAACATGAAAATTGACAGAGATATTGAAAGGGGTGTGAATTGGGGTTATGGGTGATGCGTTAGAGGTTAAAGCCCCGCCAAAAATCAGGGGATGATGGGATTTGCTTGAAACTTGCTATGAATGTGGATCTAGATGGCATCTGTGAGGGTGCCTGCTTCCAAGTTTTTTTCTGTCAAAATGTCGGAGAACAGTCCATGTCTGAAAATGGGGTGTCCGATTTTCAAAAATTCCCCCAAAATCAGGGGATGCTTGGATTTGCTTGAGTGTTGGCATGCGTGTGTATACGTCCATGAGGTGTCATGGTGCCAAACTTGAGGTTTCTAACTTTAACAGAATTTTTTTTGGGGTGAAATTTCAAAAATGACGTGGCCAAAATGCCTCGGGGTGACCTTAAACAGCTGCTCGGATCATTATTCATGACCTTTGGCACTGTTTATGTAGTTCTACGTATTTTCCTGGGCAAGGTGCTTGAGCAGGTGGTTGCAGGACAACTCCAGGCACTCTTGAATGAAACGGATTATCTGGATCCATTTCAATCGCGTTTCAGGCCTGGTTTTGAATGGAAACTACCTTGGTCGCACTGTGGAATGACCTCTGTCGGGAGAGAGAAAGGGGGAGTGCGACCCTGTTGGTTCTCCTGGACCTCTCAGCGGTCTTTGATACCATCGACCATGGTATCCTTCTGGATAGGTTGTCTGAGCTGGGAGTTGGAGGTACTGCGTTGCAGTGGTTCTGCTCCTACTTGGATGGCCGATTCTAGAAGGTGGTGCTGGGGGATTATTGCTCTGTGCAAACAGTGCCTGGGCACGGTAATGGACTGGATGAGGGCTAACAAACTGAGACTCAATCCAGACAAGACGGAGGTACTGTTAGCGGGTGGTTCATCTGTCCGGCGAGGTGATGTTTGCCCTGTCCTGGACGGGATTGCACTCTCCCTAAAGGATCGGGTCCGTAGGTTGGGGGTGCTCTTCGATCCAGAACTGTCACTTGAGGCACAGGTGAACTCAGTGGCAAAGAGCATCTTTTATCAGCTTAGGTTGATATACCAACTATGCCCTTATCTGGACAGAGATAGCCTAGTTACAGTTATCCATGCTCTGATAACCTCTCGTTTGGATTACTGCAATGCGTTATACGTGGGGCTGCCTTTGAAAATGGTCCAGAAGCTTCAGCTGGTTCAAAATAGGGCAGCCCGTTTACTAACAGGGACTGGCTGGCGAGATCACATTATGCCAGTCCTTTTACAACTTCATTGGCTGCCAGTCCAGGTCCGGGACCGATTCAAAGTGCTGGTATTGACATTTAAAGCCCTAAATGGTTTGGGGCCAGGTTATCTGAAGGAACGCCTCCTCCTATGTGTACCTGCCCGGACCTTAGGATCATCTACAGGGGCCCTTCTCCGTGAGCCCCTGCCAAAGGAAGTGAGGCAGGTGGCTACTAGGAGGAGGGCTTTCTCCGCTGTGGCACCCCGGTTGTGGAATGGGCTCCCCAGAGAGGTCCGCCTGGTGCCTACGCTGTACTCCTTTCGTCGCCAGCTAAAGACCTTTTTATTCTCTCAGTATTTTAACACTTAATTTTAACTTAAATTTAAATCTTACTGTTTTAACTCTGTATTTTAATTTTATATCAATTTTGCTGTGTGGTTTTTATCCTGGTTGTGCTTTTTATACTGTATTTTGTATTTGTGCTTTTAACCTGTTGGTTGTTTTATTATGGTTTTAATTTTTGTGAACCGCCCAGAGAGCTTCAGCTATTGGGCGGTATAAAAATGTAATAAATAAATAAATAAATTTGACGTGTTTCGGTTTTTTCACGTTTTTTCAATTTTCCGCCATTTGAAGGTTTATTTGGTGAAATTCCAAAAATGTCCAGACGTGGCCACAATGACTGTGAGTGACCTTAAACAGCTGCTCGGACCCTTATTCATGACATTTGGCCCTGTTCATGCAGTTTTACAAAATTTGACATGTTTCATTTTTTTCATGTTTTTTCGATTTTCCGCCATTTTGAAGGTTTATTTGGTGAAATTTCAAAAATGTCAAGATGTGGCCACAATGACTGTGAGTGATCTTAAACAGCTGTTCAGACTGTTATTCATGACATTTAGCTTTGTTCATGCAGTTTTACAAAATTTGACGTGCTTCAGTTTTTTTCATGTTCTTTCGATTTTCCGCCATTTTAAAGGTTTTTTTGGTGAAATTTCAGAAATGTCAAGATGTGGCCACAATGTCTCCAAGTGACCTTAAACAGCTTCCCATACTGTTATTCATGACATTTGGCCCTGTTCGTGTAGTTTTACAAAATTTGACATTTTGGGTTGTTTTTTTGTTGTTGTTGTGTTTTACATTTTTCCATTTTCCGCCATTTTGAGGATTTTTTTGGTGAAATTTCAAAAATGTTGAGTTGTTGCCACAATTCCTGCGAGTGAACTTAGCTCCTTGGACACTTATTTGTGACATTTGTCCCTGTTCATACAGTTTTACGAAATTTGTTGTGTTTTGGTTATTTCACGTTTTTTCTATTTTCCGCCATTTGAAATTTTTTTGGGTGAAATTTCAAAAATGTCTTGACATTTTATTTATTTATTTATTTAAGGATTTTTATGCCACCATTCAGCCAAAAAGGCTCTCACGGCGGCTTACAAAAGTATTTCTTGACAGTCCCTGCCCGGAAAGCACAGACCCAGCTATAGAAGAAAACATGGCCGAAGGTGGAAAAGCAGCTGGCAGTCAGCCAGCCACTTTAGCTGAAATCAAAGCTGTTATTGTAGAAAACAACACAATCATTTTTTAAAAAATGGATCAGCAAACGGAAAGCTTTAAACAACAGATGCGTGTGTTAGCTGATAAAATTTCACAGAACAATAAAGCTATAAAGGATTTGGAGGCGGGAGCAGACCTGATCCAGAAGAAACAAGAGGCTTTTGAAAACTCGACTAATGTGCGGTTCCAAGACCACGAATTAAGGCTGATAGCGGCAGAAGATCAAAATCGCCGTTCAACGATTCGAATAAAACATTTAATTCAAACGCAAGGAGAAAATTTGAGAGAAATCATCCTGAATTGGTTTAAAGAGTTGATGCCTGATTTGCAAATGTAAGAAAGTGCAATTGATTGAGTTCATAGAGTGGGGGGGGGCAAAATTACAAAGGGGCTACTAGAGATATTTTGGTGAAATTTGGTAATTATTATAAAAAAGAGCAAATCATGAAGAAACTGAGATCTATGGCCCAGCTACAGTATAAAGGCAAATCAGTGCAAATATATAATGATCTTTGTCAACACACATTGAATTGGAGGCGCAGCGTCAAGCCAATAACTGAAATATTAGTGAAGAAAAAAATTACATATTCGTGGGGTTATCCTGTCTTTTTAAGATTTACATATGGAGGGGGGGAGCACAAAGTAACCTCTCTGGATCAGGGTAAGGAGTTGTTGAAGAGTTCGGGTCTGTATGAGGATGCAAGTGGATTGGAACAGGTGGGGGGGGGAATTAGGCTGGGACATCTGGGGTGTAATAGAAATGTTAACTGTACTATGAGATAATTGTAGATAGAAATATTAAGCATAGAAACCTTGCCGGCCAGGCGCAGCACTGCCTCCCCCCCTCCCCCTAGAGTAGATGGCTGGAGTATTAGACTTACGGGGATTTGGGGGGGGAAGAGGTGGGGAGAGGGGAGGGGGGAAGGGGGGAGGGTAGGGGTTAGAGTAAGGGGTTTGAGGGTTATATTATGGTGTTTGTGTTTTTATGTATGTGAATTTGAGTTTCAGAGCACAAGGGATCGAAAGAGAATCCAAAAGGGTGAATATGGATAAAAAAATAAAAGTATCAACACTCAATGTTAAAGGTTTGGGGGCAGTCGTGAAAAGGAGGAGAATAGAACAAATGTTTAATAAAGAAGGATCTGACATTATAATGATGCAAGAAACACATCAAGGGTTCGAGAATGCAAATATGATAAAATTAAAGTGGCTAGTTTATTATGAAAAGTCATTGGGGACCTAAAAAAAATGGAGTGGCCACTTTGATTTCTAAAAAAAGTGGATTTATATTAGAAGCTACAAAAAAGGATGATAGTGGTAGATATCTTATGATAAAAGGTAAAATTGAAGGAAAGGTATATACATTAATTAATGTTTATGCCCCAAATGAGAGACATAGAGAGTTTTTTATAAAATTATTTAAAGAAATCGAAGAATTTAAGGAGGGGTATGTTATCTTAGCTGGGGATTTTAATATGGTGATGGATAATAGATGGGACAGGTCAAACCCCACTAATGTTGAAAAGAGGAATAATATCACTATATTGAATAAGTTAGTAAAAGAAAATGATTATGTGGATTCTTGGCGTTTACTTAATGGGGTTAAGCCTGGGTTTTCTTATTACTCCCCAGTTCATCATACATACTCCAGTATAGATCATATATTTGTCTCAAAAGATTTTGCAACTAAGATTTGTAAAATGGAAATGGGGGTAATAAAGGTAACTGATCACGCATTGCTATGGGATATAGCTATTAATGATAAACTGACTTGTAATATTAAGTGGAGAAAAGGTATAACTAAAATAAATAAGTTTGAAGGAATCTGGAAACAGTTCCTAATATTTGTGTTTACTAAGGGAAGTGGGAAACCGCCAGCAGAAGAAACGATAAGATTTTGGAATCAGGAATAGATCCTGAGGTGGGGGGAGCACTATTATGTCCAGAATGATTATGTTATGGTATAATATTTTATAGTTAATATCTATTCAATACATATGTACTCAACATTTATTCAACATGTATGTAGTATGTAATAGTTGTTTTGATGTTTTCTTTTATTGTAATGTTGTATGTTTAATCAATGTGGAAAAGCAATAATAAAAAAAAGACAGTCCCTGCCCACAGGCTTACAATCTAAAAGACATGACACAAAAGGAAAGGGGATTGGGAGGGAGGAGGAGGAGGAGGGGGGAAAGGAAAGCAAATTCAGGCACTACAATCTTAGTTGGAAAGTTCAGCAGTTACAGGTGACAGCAGGAGGGAGGGGGCTCTCAGCTGGAGCTGGACCCAGGCACGGTGGAGAGGTGCCTGGCTGCTGCTTCCTCCCTCACTGGTGGCCTCTGCAGAGACAGTTGGTATGTTGAGTCGTTGCCACAATGCCTCTGAGTTACCTTAAACAGTTCCTTGCACACTTATTCGTCACATTTGTCTCCATTCACGTAGTTTTACGAAAGTTGACACGTTTTGGTTGTTTCACATTTTTCGATTTTCCGCCGTTTTTAGGATTTTGGGGGGTGAAATTTCAAAAACATTGACATGTGGCCACAATACCTGTGAGTGACCTTAAAGAGCTCCTCGGACTGTTATATGTGACATTTGGCACTGTTCACGTAGTTTTACGAAATTTGAGGTGTTTCAGTTTTTTCACATTTTTTTATTTTCCGCCATTTTGAGGATTTTTTGGTGAAATTTCAAAAATGTTGAGAAGAAAGGCCAATGCTATTTTGGGCTGCATTAATAGAAGTATAGCTTCCAAATCACTTGAGGTACTGGTTCCTCCCTATTCGGCCCTGGTTAGGCCTCATCTAGAGTATTGCATCCAGTTCTGGGCTCCACAATTCAAGAAGGACGCAGACAAGCTGGAGCGTGTTTAGAGGAGGGCAACCAGGATGATCAGGGGTCTGGAAACAAAGCCCTATGAAGAGAGACTGAAAGAACTGGGCATGTTTAGCCTGGAGAAGAGAAGAATGAGGGGAGACACGATAGCACTTTTCAAATACTTAAAAGGTTGTCACACAGTGGTGGGCCAGGATTTTTTCTCGATCCTCCCAGAGTGCAGGACACAGAATAACGAGCTCAAGTTAAACAAAGCCAGATTCCAGCTGGACATCAGGAAAAACATCAGTACAATGGAATCAGTTACTTAAGGAGGTTGTGCCCTCTCCCACACTAGAGGCATTCAAGAGGCAGCTGGACAACCATCTGTCAGGGATGCTTTAGGGTGGATTCCTGCATTGAGCAGGGGGTTGGACTCGATGGCCTTGTAGGCCCCTTCCAACTCTGCTATTCTATGATTCTATGATGTCATGAATAACTTTCAAATGAGGATTTTTATGTGATTCCCAGGCATTTTGGCCATGAAGTTAAAGAGCTGGGTGGAAGGCCAAGAGGAGGCACGGGTGTTCTGGCTGTGCAGCTTGTACTTGCCGGTGGCACCGGCATGGCACAGAGCATTCTGGGACTGCTTGCTGGAGTTGTGTCTGCGGACTACTATGCAGCTGCAAACAGAAGGGCAGCCCAAGGGCAGGAAGCAGGAATGACTGACAAGAAGGTGTTGAGCAAGGGGAACAGGTGGTGCCTAGTGGTCTTGGCCAATTTTAACAATCACTCTCAGATGGCTGACTGCAGTGCCTATGTCTGACTCCCAGAGGGACTCCTGGGAAAGAAAGAAGGGAGGGCAAGCCCTGCCCTGCCACTGCCTCTGTCACTGGATGAGCATGCACTCGAGTGGGTTTTGGCTGATGGGCTGGGCTTGTGGGATGTGGTGCTCAAAAGGCAGGCGGGCAGAGGGAGGCCCAGAGGATGGCCTCGAGTTCTTTCTGGTGTCATATCGGAAGGCATACGAGGGCACTTATCGCAAGTACCAAAAAATGCGACGCAGCTTACCAACAGAGGGGGAGGCCAGAGAGGAGGGCATCCCTCAGAAGCCGGCCCCATTTACCTATTATCACCCATGGTTTGTGAGTCACCTCGACCGCGTGAGGGCATGCCTAGTGGTCTTGGGTGACTTTAACAACTTTTCGTGGATGGCTGACTGCAGTGCCTATGTGGGACTCCCGGAGGGACTCCCGGAAAAGAAAGAGGGGAGGGCAAGCCAGGCCCCATTGCTGCCACCCCCGCCACTGCTGCTTCCAGATGAACGTGAGCTCAAGTGATTTTTGGCCGATGGGCTGGGCTTGTGGGATGTGGTGCTTGAAAGGCAGATGGGCAAAGAAGGAGGCCCGGTGTCATGCGGAAGACGTATGAGGGCACTTAATGCAAGTACCAAAAACGGGGGCTCAGCACACCAACATCAGAGGGGGAGGGTGGAGAGGAGGGCCCCCCTCAGAAACTGGCCTTGTTTACCTATTATCACCCATGGTTCATGAGTCGCCTTGACCGTGTGCGGGCGCCACAGATGGACCACTGTGTGGTGGTTGTCACCCTGTGGTCAGACTACGGCATGATGGGGGACATGGCGCTGCGAGGGCTGCCACAGCTGTGTTGCCTGCGGCTGGAGGCGATGGAGAAGGACATGTGCCAGAGCATCATTGAGACCACGCTGGCGTGCCTGCTGATGCTGTGGCGGATGGGGCTGTATGAGGAGCCGGAAGGGCGGTGCTCTGGCACAGTGGGAGCAGGTGAAGTGGGAGGTGTGGCGGCGCTGCCGGAGCAGGAGAAGGTGGGTGGCGCACGGTTTGCCATGTGACCCCCACGGTGCTGCAGCGGGGTCGGGAGACGATTGCATGCCAGCAGCAGCAGCATGGGTGAGCACACCAGGCAGAGAAAGCTATCGTACCACGGGGTCCCTGGTGGCCCAGGATGAGTGGGCCAGGGCAGGGAAAGGAAATAGCGCATCAGTGAAAATGCAGGCCTGCAGTGCTTGGAGGACGACCCGGTGAGCGGCCAGCTGGGGGACATACTGCGCATCATGGAGTGTTGTTACAAGGAGGACTTCATGGAAAAGGCGGGCATCTGTGCGAGCAGCAGCAGGGCATTCTTGGAAGGGGAGGATGGGGGCGCTGTCCCTCGGCAGCTCAGCGCTGAGGACGTGAGCAGCCTGCTAGGGCCTGTCACCGAGGCAGAGGTGGCAGAGGCGATCGTGGGCAGCAAGAGCTGCTCAGCGCTGGGCCCCGATGGCCTGGGCTGGCAGACATGTTCAGTGAGTGCCTGGCCCGCGACTGCATGAGCGAGGCGTTCAGTGAGGGCATGCTCATCTTCCTGCCCAAGCCCAGCAGCAACCGCATGCTGCCCAGAACTGGCAGCCCGTCGTCATGACCAACATGGACTACTGCATGCTGGCCAAGGTGATAAACGTGTGGCTGGCACGTGTGGCCAGACGCCTGGTGGTGTGCACGCAGATGAGCATGGTGTTGGGCCAACGCATCTTGGACTCGCTGTGAGCACTGCAGGTGCTCTTCCAGACGCTCCAGCGGATGAGGAGGTGGCAAAGCGGTGGCGAAGGCGGCCAGGGAAGGGGATGGCTCAGAGGCCAGGGGGGCATGCTGCTGCTTCTGGACCAGCAGAAGGCTTTCGATAACGTGCATCACGCCTTCCTGTGGGAGTTGCTGCAGTGAAAGGGCATGCCACTCAAGTTTGTGCAATACGTGCACCTCCTCTATCAAGATGCAGGTGTGGTGGCACAGCTGGGTGCTGGGCGCAGTGGTGACAGCAAGATCCTGGTGCATTCCAGGGTGCAGCAGAGCTGCCCCATGAGCCCGCTGCTTTATGTCCTCTACCTGGACATGCTGCTGTGCTGCTTGGAGTGCAGCCTCGTGGGCGCCTGCTTTGACGATGATAGTGTGTGTGAAACAGGCGGGACAGTGGGAGCGAGTACGTGCTCATGGTACCAGGCGCTGAAGCTGGTGGTGCACGTGAACGACATGGCACTGGTGGTGCACGATGAGGGCAAGTTGGTGTGGGTTTGACGCCAGCTGGATGCGTTAGAGGTGCATGCACCAACCCCGACAAGAGCTGTGTCATGATGTTCGATCTCCACCTCGTGGGTGACAATGAGGCCATGCTCTGGATGGCTCAGAGTCACGCTCAGTGAATATGGAGGATGAGGGCACTGATAGAAAGGGAGAGAAGCCCAACCCACAATATTTATTTATTTATATTTATTTATTACATTTATATACCGCCCCATAGCCAAAGCCATCAGACACATAAAAGTAACAGTATAAAACAACAGTATAAAAACAACAGTATCCATTTAAAAAAAAAGGGGTGGTGGAAAATGGAAAAGGAGAGAAGTGGGTGATAAGGGTGAGGAGGGTGGGGCGCTGAAGGCGGGGTTCAAGATGCTCAACGTCTACTTCTCCGTGTGCTGCGACAGCTACCCAAAAAACTGGCGCGACTGGGCCGACTGGGTGTGCGACAAGGTGGAGCGCTGGAAGCGCTGGCGTGGAGGGCTGAGCCTGTACCAGTGGGCAGTGTACGTGCGCACATACCTCATGCTGCAGGCGGGCCAACTTTGTGCCATCTATCTGGCGCCAGAGTGGCTCATGTGCGACGTGGAGGGCACTCTCTTCCAGTTCTTGTGGGGAACCAAGATGTTCCCATTGGCCCAAGCCTTCACCTACCGGCCCATCTCGCACAGCGGGCTAGCCTTCCCAGTGGTGGGCGCAATGCTGCTGATGGCCTTTCTGGTGTACAATTTTGGCTGGTGGGCAAGGCGTGAGCAGAGCGAGCAGCTGTGGCAAAGGGGGAGGGCAGGGCAGCAGCAGCGGGATGTGGGGCAGGAGGTGGCGCAAGACCCAAGGCCCTTCTGGATGGAGGGCTTCCACAGGGGATGGTGGGGGACACACTAGGCCCAGTGCTGGTGGGAAGAGGAGGGCTGCAGCGGAAATGTTGTCGTCATGACTACCAACAAAATTATGGGGCCTGACTACCTCTTCAACGTCTACGGCATGGTGCGGGAGTGGAAGGTGCCAGCAAGCACACTCCGACTGACGTCAGCGCCTCCAATGGCACAAAAAGCAGGGGACAGGGACAAGGCAGACATCGTCCAGTTGAAGTGCTGCCTGTATTGGGACATGCTGCAGGTACGCCTCTGGGGGCTGCACACCAAAAAGGAGCACGCAAGGCGGCAGGGTTGGCAGGAGTATCTGCGGATAGAGACCTTCCAGGACCAGCACGTGCCACTCTGCTTGTGGGAGACGTGCTGGTGGGCCTTCTACCTGGTGCAGCCACCAGGTTGCAGCCAGGGCTGCAAGCCGTGGCTCTGCACCAAGGGCAAGGGGGCAGAGGGGGGCAGGCCTGCGTGAGCATACGCTGCCAGAGGGAGAATGCGGCCTTCAAGCATGCCACACAGCAGGAGACAGTTGAGCACGTCGTCCACACGTGCCCGGCCACGTGTCACTTGTGGCAGGAGGTCGTGAAAAAGCTCGATTGGCCCGATTTGCTCACACAGCCCTGGCAAAGCATTGTCTTGGGGCAGGAGCCACCGGGCAGTGTGCGGGGGCAGAGGAAAAAGAAGGAGCAGGAAACACGGGGGCAAGTGCCCAGGCCAGAACTGGGGGGTGGGGTGGCAGAGTCGAGGAGGAGGAGGAGGAGGATGCCAATGCCGCCAAAGCCGCTAAGAAGGGGGAAAGGGGGAAAAGCAGGGGGCATCACAGGGAAAAACAGGGGATGACCAGAGGCAGCACATCGGGAGGGAAGGCGGGGGGCAAGGGGGGGCAGATGGAGCACCAGGACCACCACCAGCAGGGGGAGGAGACTTGAGGGGGTGGACCAGCATGTTGAAAGGGGAAGTGCTGAGAGCAGGAAAGGGGCAGAAGACAGAAGGAGTGGGGCCAATGGGGCTACGGGGGCACAAGCCAAGGCAGACTACTGGGGGGGTGCCCTGGCATGCGGTCCAGCTGCTCAGTCTCTACGTTATGCTGGCCCTGGCCTTCTAGCAGAGGTGGGAACTTAAGCACCGTGTTGAGTGCGAGGTTGAACGCTCGTCTGGCATTGTTTGCAGGCAGCTGGATGAGCAATACCAGCGGGACAGAGAGCGCCTGTCCACACAGGAGTGGCGATGACAATGGCAGTGGAAGGGAGGACACCTGCACGTGCCCATCACTTAACACCACCGAAGTGTAGGGACTAAGGTTGTATTAGTGGCCAGGTGAGTCAGCCAACACTTGTATTAGTTAGGGGAATGAACAGGGGGGAGGGTATGGGCCGTTTGCCTTTGTGACGCGTTTTCGCGATTTAGGAATGTCCTATGGTCACTGGGTGAAAGAGGTGCCTGCACCAATAAAAAGCTCTCAAACCTAAAAAAACCCCAAATCTCTCAAACCTAACCCTAACCCCTAACCCTAACCCTCAACACAAACCATAGGAACCCCAATTCCTGATGAAGGGAATTGTGGAGGAAATCATGGAGCATTGGATGCTGTAAAGTTGGGATCTATAAACCCCAAAATCAAGAAGTTATCTTTCAAAGAAAATCCATCCCTTGGGGAAATGCAGAATGAAGAACAACAGAAAATGGCCGCCTTTACAGAAGACTCTGGAAACTCAACCTTTTCACACAGTGAGTCTGATTTTATTCAGCCCCTGAGTTCTGGAAGTGAGGAGAAGTTCAGTAAACAACAGCTAAAAGACAGGCCAGTAAATATAGAAGAGAAACAAAAGGAAGGATTAGAAAAAACAATCCAATCCATACAGGGGTCAGAGAAAGAAGGGAAAAACGAGGGAGAGGAACAGAAAGACAATCCTTCCCCTTCCAAAATTCCTCTACCCATGTCCCCAGTTAGGGAGGAGGGAATTAGGGAGATAGGACAGCCAGAAGAGGGGTTAGTAAGAAATAAAGAGGAAAGTAGGGGAAACAGTGGAGAGAGAAAAGAAACAGAGGGTTTATTGAAAATCACAGGACCTGAAAACTTACAGGATCAATCAGGGAAACAAATAAGAGAGGCCCAGGCCTCTTCTTCTAAGGCACGAGAAGTAGGCCTAGCCATACATAATGACTCAGCACTTCTTGCCAACCCCAGAAAGGAAGTTACTGCTAAGCAACAGGAAACGGAAATGACTTGGCAGGAAATGGAGTCGTGGACACAAGGGTGGGACCGCTCACCCCTCAAAGGAGATCAGCAAGCCATACAAATGGAGTGGCAGGGAGGAAAGCCAATCAGGAATCAACAAGACCTAAAAGACAGAAAGCAAAGCAAAGCAGCCATACGGCTTTGGGGTTTGAAAACAAAAGAATTTAGAACGTCCCTGGAATATCCTATCGCTGACGGAAAAGGGACCTTGCCCACTATAAACTCACAAAGCTGGAGGTACTAAAACAAAGGACAGTACTTGCCCATAGAGAAACCATACTTGCCCATAGGGATCCATTGCGAAGCATTTGCCCATAGGGATCCATAGGACAATTCTCCATAGAGAAACCATACTTGCCCATAGGGATCCAATGCAAACCGCTTACCCATATAAAACTATGGGACAGAATTCTCCATAGAGAAACCATACTTGCCCATAGGGATCCAATGCAAACCGTTTGCCTCTAGGGAAACAGGACAGAATTGTCTATAGAGAAACCATACTTGCCCACAGGGATCCATTGAAAAGTGCTTGCCCATAGGGACCCATAGGACAGAATTGTCCATAGGGAAACCATACTTGTCCATAGGGATCCATTGCAAAGCACTTGCCCATAGGGATCCATAGGACAGAATTGTCCATAGGAAAACCATACTTGCCCATAGGGATCCATTGTAAAGTGTTTGCCCATAGGGATCCATAGGACAGAATTGTCCATAGGGAAACCATACTTGCCCATAGGGATCCATTGCAAAGCGTTTGCCCATAGGGATCCATAGGACAGAATTGTCCATAGAGAAAGCATACATGCCCATAGGGATCCATTGCAAAGCACTTGCCCATAGGGATCCATAGGACAGAATTGTCCATAGAGAAAGCATACTTGTCCATAGGGATCCATTGCAAAGCACTTGCCCATAGGGATCCATAGGACAGAATTGTCCATAGAGAAAGCATACTTGCCCATAGGGATCCATTGCAAAGCACTTTCCCACCAGGATCCATAGGAGAGTATATTCCGAAGGAAAGCCATTCTTGCTCGTTGGGAAACATTGAACAGTATCTCACTGCAGGGTCAATATACCTGCCCATAGGGAGACATGGGACAATGCAGCAGCCTCTGCAACCTTGCAAAGAATCATTGTCATAGAAAACTCTACCTATTGGGCAAAGTGCTTTTCCACTTTAGTCACTTGTTTTAGACATTTGCTGGAGACTTTATTTTATTCCTGGAGTCTTAATCTGATAAACTATGTTCAAATACATTGTTTCCATTATAATTTTATTTAATTTTTCTGTCTATTTCATTCTTTGCCCTCCATGGGCTTTTTTTGCACAGCTTTGATTGAGTGTATATCTGCTATATATCACATCTTTTTTTTTTCAATGATTAGGTGGGATATAAGTGTCCAAACAAGAAAAGGGACGGCACGGGCAAGCAGCACAGAAGCGTTCTATGACAGTGACTCTCGAACTGTGGCTCAGGGTTCACCTGTGGGTTCCATCCCACTCTCAGCTTGGTCCCGGTGCTGCAGCCTGTTCAGTATCTCTTCGTTTGACTACCGACTGCCATGGCAGCACCCCAGCTCTCTCGGAAGACGGATGCAGCAGCAGTTCCCCACATGCACAGGGCATCGGTACTTGTGGGAGTGGGAGTTGTTTAGAGAGCAAGGCTGGAGCATGAAAGGTGAATGTGAAGAAGGGAATTTAAAAGTTAGTTAATTATATTTTGTATTAGCATTTTAAAATTTAGTTTTGTTAAATGCATTGAAGAGGAGTTTGCCTCAAAAATCAGTATAAAAATATTTGAAATAAATAAACAACGTAAAAGCACAGACAAGCTGAGGGGGAGGGAAAGGAGCTCGTCTTTTTTACATTGTTTCTGAAAAATTTCTGTATTGATTTTTAAACAGAGAAATGCATAACACCTACAATTTTCATAACTTTTACTAACAACCCCCCTCCCGTAGCACAGTTTGTCTTATCTCGAGTCTGTCTTTTTAGTCCCTGTTGCCCTTGTATCACTCCATGAGCACAGTGCAGGAACCCCTACATGCATGCCACTGTGACAGATTTTTATGGATTGCTTTGTTTGCAAATGTAGTAGTCTGGCAATGGAACCACTTTATGTCCCAGACATGCTACATCAGTGGTTCCCAAAGTGGGTGGTACCGCCCCCTTGGGGTGGGTGGGATTGCATGGGGGGGGCGTTAAGAGGCAAGGTGGCAGCAAAGGGGTGTCAGGGGGGCGCTCGAGGTGGACTTTTCCGAGAAGCGCCTCTACAGAAGGTCTTAAAACCTAGGGACATTTTTATGGGAGAAGGTAGTTTGGTCCCAAGCCATATAGGGAAGAATCCACACAGGTATTAATACCGTTTAAGAAGAGTCCTTTTAACAGTGAATTGAAATGTTTCAAAAGCACCAAAATGCTAATGAAGAGACATGCCCTGCTTAGTGTGCCCCGCCATGCCAGCTGCAAAACAGAGGCGTTCGCTCTCTTTTCCCTCCCTCCCTCAGTAAGCCTGAGACAGGTGCTTCCCATTTAAAGGGGCCAATTAAGCTACAGAATGATATTGAGCTGAAGCCAAAGTTTAAGAAATTGTACAAGGAGTTTGGTTACAGAAGGAAATTTCTGATTGCTGTCCTGTGCTATGGAGAGTGGTTCAGAAGCTCCTGGTTGCATTTCCAACATCCTATTTGGTGGAATGTGGTTTTAGTGTGGTCTGCCTACTTCTCTCCAAGCAAAGAAATCGACTCCAGATTACTAAACATGGTGATTTAAGACTCAAGTTAAGTGACTTTAAACCACACATTGGGAAACTGGTATCCCTTCATCAAGCCCATCCATCACATTAAGAATTTACAGAATAGTTACTAAATGTGATATCTAATATTCTTGCTAAATGACTATCAGACTTTGGAAGGATGATATCACTGGATCAAGTTCATCAATTATGTTTAATTGAATAAACTAAAAAAATGTAATTGGATTTTTAATAAATATTCAATTAATTGTTACTGTTTTGAATTTTATTGTTATTATCTTCCTTAGTGGGTCGTTGAAAACCGCTATTCTGAATAATGATTTTTATAGTGTAGGGCAGGGGGCACTGGGCATGAGTTTGTGGAACCAAGGGGGCGGTTACCTGAAAAAGTTTGGGAACCACCGTCCTGCAAATGCAACAGAAAACCATTGTCACCTTGTCCATCTACTTTCCTCTTTGTCTGTCCACTGTAATAGATATGTTGACAATGGTGCTACTACAACCTCCACAGCTGAAGCTATTCTTAGTAATTTTTATGCATTATGAGAACTCTTTTCCTTGACTTTCCTTTCTTGCAGGCACAATTCTGATGCATGCCCACCTGTATCCCTATCCAAGACCTTGCTGTCTTACTTACAATGGTGCTGCATTCCTCCCCAGATATGGTTGTGTATGCACTTAAAACTATGTGTATTCCACAGTCATAGGAATTCCTTTGTTGTGGTATGTCCTCACACAAAAACACCTTCCAGTCTTTGCAGTCTATCTCCAATGGCACCGAGCCTACCTGATAACAAGCAGCGGCAATACAAAGGAGAATGTGTCCATGCTGCATTGATCATTCTCTGTTTTTCATTTAATCAACTATACACTTTTTGTTTTGAAAATTATAATACCTAGTAGCCAATGTTGACCAGTACCAACAATATCAGTGTTCAAGGGTATCAGCGGAAAGTCTTTGTCAAGAGTAAGATTTGTATCCAGGAAATTGTAGAATACATCTACATTGCCTAAGGCAATACTTTTATATATGTGTGTTCGGCAGAGTAGGAGTTTATCCTTTAATTGGAACTGACAAATAAAATTGCAAACAGCTTTATCAATAATTTAATTTAACCCAATTCTGTCCTCTCTTTCCACATGGGCAAGTACTTTGCAATGGATCCCTATGGGCAAGCATGGTTTGCCTATGGACAATTCTGTCCTATGGATCCCTATGGGCAAGTATGGTTTCTCTATGGAGAATTCTGTCCAATTGTTTTCTATGGGCAAGTGGTTTATTTATTTATTTATTTATAATATTTATATACCGCTCCCCATTGAAAAAATTTGGAGCGGTGTACAAGGTAAAATGAAAATAAAAACAGAATAAAACAGTTAAAACAAAATTTAAAAAGAAGCAAAAAACAACAACAAAGAAATCCAAGGCTGCATGTTAAAGAAAGGCTTCTTGGAATAAAGATGTTTTCAGGAGGCGCCGAAAGGAGTACAAGGTTTGCATTGGATCCCTATGGGCAAGTATGGTTTCTCTATGGAGAATTCTGTCCCATTGTTTTCTGTGGGCAAGCGGTTTGCATTGGATCCCTATGGGCAAGTATGGTTTCTCGATGGCGAATTGTCCTATGGATCCCTATGGGCAAGTATGGTTTCTCGATGGCGAATTGTCCTATGGATCCCTATGGGCAAGCGCTTCGCAATGGATCCCTATGGGCAAGTATGGTTTCTCTATGGAGAATTCTGTCCTATGTTTCCCTGTGGACAAGCACTTTGCAATGGATGGGCAAGTATGGTTTCTCTATGGGCAAGTACTGTCCTTTGTTTTAGTATGTCTCTACTACTACCGCGTGGAGAATGCAGTGGATACGACTTGCGGCCTTTCTCAGTCTAGGGCGACACCAGCAGATTCGCATACAAAAAGGCTCCTCTTCCCTCCACCCACACCGGAGCCGAAAGTGAGGCAAGAAACAGGTTGAAACCCGTCGATGCACCCCCGCCGTGGCCCGGAAGTTCCCCCAATGAAAACAACGGCTACAGGCGAAACGCGGGAGACCTCTGGGGCAGGGGCGGAGGCTCCTCCTGCTGCTGCTGCTGCACCCGGACTGGGTCCCGCCTTAGCAATGCCGTAGAGGCAGAACGTCGCGCTTTGTATGCCAGGAACCAATCAGAATCAAACCCTCCCCCCAGCCCCCACCAGGGCCGCGCTTCACTCCGTGCTGGCCGAGGCACGCTGGGCAGGGCGGAGCAGCGCCCGCTTAAGTCCCACCCACTTTGCATCAGTCCCTCTTCGACTCCGTCCCACTGTTGCACGAAACATCAGCTTGTCCCATTGGCTCCGCCTTGGCGACGATGAAGGAGCAGAGGCTTTCCATTGGATCCCAGAAGGGAAGGGACGCACGATTCGGTTTTCATAGCTCTTCTGTGATTTGCTGCAAACACAACGGGGCTATTTTCTTTTCACCACCGGCGATTGGTCCCGATGTAGTGCCAGGAGGGATTTTCCTTGACACTCCTCTTTGATTGGCCCCCCGACTCCATTCGGGACTAGCAAGGTTCGGACGTTCGAGTTGGCATTCACAGAGGGCGCTTAGCAAGGTTGCGTAAGCGTCAATTCGGGTGAATTTTCTGGGCGGAATGGGGCGTTCGGTTCAGCATTCTTGAAGGCTCCTTACTAGGGCTGCGTAAGCGAGGCTGGGTTCTTCTCTTTTTCTTTTGGGCGTAGGAGCCGAAAGAGAAAGAAAACAGCAGCGGCAGCTGCGGACGGAGGCTCTTGCGACGGCCCCGCAGCGCATCGCGGACAAAGAGACTCGGGCGGAGGCGGGGCCAAACGCCCTCCGCCGCCACCGACGCTGCAGCCGGCCGAGCCAGGAGGAGCTGCCGCCTGCAGCAGCAGCAGCAGCAGCAGCGCCATGGACCGTCCCGCCGCCCTCGCTGCCCGCCCACCGCACTGCAGCGCCCTCCGCCTGATCCGCCCCTCCAGACGCCCCTCGCTCGCCGCGCGGGCGCTATGAAGAGGAGGACCCGGCCCCCCTCATCGCCCCGCTGAGGAGAAAGAGACCGCAGGCCCGAGGGAGGGAGGGAGGAAGGAGCTCGCTCGCCAGCGAAGCCGCCGCCGCCGCCGCCCCACGCCTTCCGCTCCCCCCGTCAGCAAGGCCCCACCGATTTTGCCGCCGCCTCTGCTGCCGCTGTCGCCCAATGGTTTTCGCAGGCGGAAGCCTCATCACAGCGTCTTCATGGTCCCTGTGTTCCTCCGCCGGGGGAAGTAGTCCGACTTTTCACTCCTGTCTCCCTGGTGTCCCGATCCCGAGGAGGGAAGAAGAGTCTCGGCCTCTCCGTGCCTTCGGCGCCGCCTCACGTGACTGGCTCCCTTCGCCAGGAAGCGGGGAAAGGAGCAGCATCCGAAGCAGAAGCAGCTGCAGCAGCCCGGCGCCTGCTCCCCTCGCCTCGCGCCCGCCTCGCCTCGGAAAGGGGCAGTGGGGTGGGTGACTGGATCGTGCGGCGCTGGGCGGAGGCGGCCTCGGGCCCCGGGGCGGCTGCTGTTGCTGGGAAGGAAGGAAGGAAGGAAGGAAGGAAGAGGATGGCGGCCCTCCTCCGTTTATAAAGCCCAGCGAAACACGGGCTGGGGACAGACTCGAAGGAGCAGGGGTGCCCCCCTTATAACCCGGGGGCGGAGTGGGGGCGGACCTGTATACTCTGCCTGCCTTTCCTTCTCTGTCGCCACCTTAGAGGAAGAAACAGCAAAGAAGAGGAAGAGAGTCGAGGGAGGCGGCGGCGGAGGAAGAGAGAGTCGATCCGGCACCGGGCGGGGGTGGGGGTGGGGAGAGGCGAGCGAGAAACCATGTCAGGGCGGCCGAGAACCACCTCCTTTGCAGAAAGCTGCAAGCCGGTGCAGCAGCCTTCAACATTTGGCAGCATGAAAGTTAGCCGTGAGTAACGATTTTCACCCTCTCCCCCCCACCCCCGTCCCTTTCTTACGGGTTTCTTGATTAAATATTGGGTCTCCATGGTTGTCGGTTATTCTTCATCTCTTTTTCGCTCCCTTGTACTGTCATAAGAAATGTGAGATAAAGCCTTGTGTGAAATAGCTTCCTGCTCCCCTCACTCATAGGCCCACCCTATGGCTTCCATTTAGGACAGGGGAAAAAGGTTTTATTCTCAATGTTTTGTTGTAAAAGTCTATTTTGACCTGCGTTGGCACTTTTGCAGTAAGCTTCAGCTATTGGGCAGCATAGAAATGCAATCAATCAGCTAGATATAAAGATATTGTATTTCTCTCATACAGAAAGAAGAGTTACATGCTTGTAGTTGCATGTTCTGCTAAATGTGTGTGTGTGGTCATACTTGCTTTGCACAGGGTTTTTTGTCAAGAATGACTCTGGAATGATGTTTATCTGCGTTATTCTCACAAGCTTTAAGATGTAATTTGGTCATTATCGGATATATGCTTGTTCCTCGATGTTCTATTTAATATGCAGTAAATAAGAAAAATCCATATTCTACTGTGCATTGTTTAGGGATTGTGTTAATATTGTTCATCAACAATATAAGAAATATTCACATGTTTGAGTTTAGGGATGGAATACGTTCCAAAGATTTTATTTTTATTATTGCATTTATATCCGCCTTTTTTCCTCCCAAGGAACCCAAGGCGGTGTACATAATCCTCCTCCTCCTCTCCATTTTATCCTCACAACAACCCTGTAAGGTTGTTACAGGGTTACAACAACCCTGAGAGTCTGTGACTGGCCCAAAGTCACCCAGTGGGTTTCCATGGCTGAGATGAGGCCTAGTGATTCCACTTGATTCTAGACAGCAGTGTTGTATGTATTTTATATGCATATAAATACTGGGTGAACTATTATATTTTAAATTGTATATATCATAAGGTGTTTATGGTATTGGAAAACTTCCTATTAATATAGCTTTGTATCTGTTTTTTCCCACTGGACTAAACAGTTTGGGTAAGATATGATGGATATAACAAAGACACTTTTACAGAACATAATTTTGTAACAAGAGTTTAAACTGGCTATTTCAGTGTTCCTGAAACACCCCCCTCCCAATTGCAGTGTCCAAATCCCTTGCCTGGAATTTTGTTTGATCAGGCAATAAAGGGCCCAATATGGGCTTGTATTATCATTGCCTGTCAGAAATGTGTCAGAATTTTCACTCATTTTGTTTCTGAAATGCCTGTCACTTCAGTTTAAGGTTTGAGAATGTTTGACTGCAGGGGCTTACAGAATGTGTGGCCCTTCAAGCCAAAGCACAGCTCATCAGTCTGCCAAGCATATGTCTGTCCGCCTGGCTTTAAGGACCATGCAACAAGCGCAACATGTTTATCAAGCTGTCTGGATTCATGGGTCACAAGTTATGCAGGCCTGAATTACAGGTTCATGTTTTACACTGTCGTAATGTCTAGATTGTATTCCACATTTTCTCATGCATTGTTGAGTGGAGAAGATAATAAAATATTGATATAGTCACAAAGTATATTTCAATTTCAGACTCACACATCCCTCACCTTCCCACTAGTATCCCATCAGCCATTGCAGCCAAAAAACTATCCTGCTAGCTGCACTAGAGCAGCAGCCACCTCTTTGACTGCTCTTGCCTTGCAAGTCAGTGACCAATGAAAATAACCAACGGTGGCTGACAAAATAACCAATGGTGCCCGCCACACAACACGATAACCAATGGTGGTTCAAATAGCCAACTTTGCACAGTGTTGGTTCTTTGCATGGGTTATTTTGGTGAAATAACCAATCGTTGGTTAAAAAAATCGCTCCACACAATATTCTAACCTACGGTGAATTAAATAACCAACCGTCAACTATGTAAATCACCATTGGTTATTGTGTTGCCTGAACCTAACCATTCATGGTTGAATGAAGCTTGCTACCACTCATGAATGCATCATCTAAGATGCATTCCTCCTATAAGAGAGGGGAGAATGCCTCTTAAGAGAGTGCTTGCCATCTACAGTTTTTATAAGTCCTCATATTAAAAACTGCTTCCTGAATGGTTGGTGGTATTTTGGTCACTTAAAAGTTTTTAAATATTTATCAAACTGATAAATGAATTAAACGTTGTAGCTCTGTTGATTATGATATTTCTAGTAGGTGTTACAAATCTTGGTGGCTTTTTAATGTAAAGTAGAATAAGATTTGCATGGTAGTGTGAGTCTAGATTTGGTTCCTTCTAGGTTTATTTCTCTTGATTAGTTCCCTTTATCTAGAAGAACTTGGAAGCACCTATAGTTGTGCAAGCCCAGTCAAACTGAGGTGACATTGGATGGTCTAAACCTTCCAAAATCCATTGGTTAACTAATTTGTGGATCATGTTATTAGTAATTTGTAGTAATATTAATAATTACCCCATGATGAAATGGCTTTGGAAGTTGAAGTGGGTAGTGCTTCATAAGTTTGATATGCAGACCACATGGTAAGGGGACCTTGGGATATGTCTGGATTTAGGTGATGTTGGGCTACTTCATCTTTTGATATCTGCCTTTAGATTAGCGGTAGGCAACCTGGCATCTTCTAGATGTCTTGGACTACAACTCCCATAATACCTGACCATTGGTCATGTAGTCCAAAGCATGAGGTGAACCCAAGATTGCCTACCCTGCCTTAGATCTTAAGAGATGAGCTTCCCACTTGTTCATGATGTTGGTGATGCATGGCATGATTTGTCATTTCAGTTCTTTTTTTTAAAAAAAAAAAGTCGTAAGAAACTAAGAAACAATGGCATGAGAGATTGGAAAGACAGTGCTAGATCACACTAGAAGGTTGTGTTCTAGCAATGCCATTCCAATCTTTATGACATTGTTTCTTAGTCAACTCTTCTGTGGCAAATTTTCCTTTGTCCTCATTTCTGACCGTCTTTACTTCGTCATAATCTCCTTTGCAACTTCAGTTGCTTTTTGAGATTATGCAGCAGGTATTGATTCTGCATGTATCACAGGTCTTCTCTGGGACGAATTCTTGCTTATCATTTTGTGTTCTCAGCATTGTAATATATAAAATGTACATTATCACACAAGACTTCTCTGTATGATTGAAGGGGTTTCCTTTCTGCATCATATTTGAGAGATTTCATTACTACCACTTTCAAGTAGGTCATTTAAATGTATAGTTTTCAAATTAAGTATACAGTATGGGACATTGTGACGTCTGACACAGATTTCTGTTTGATCCATCCTAGTTTGGTTGGGGTTGATTTGAGCTTAAAAGATGTAAAGTTCCAGACAAAACAATGGAACATATCATATACAAAATATGATTCTTCAGATGTTTATAATATAAGAAGATCTCATGTCTGTTACGAATACTTGTAATACAATGTAAAAAAAAATCTACATGGAAAAACTCTGGTTAATTTGATTCCTGCCAAATAACAAATAGATCTGGGAGTCCAAAGAATTCAGTGTTCAAACTTGGTAATGAACAACTATCTTTATCAGGAGCCAAGTTATAATTGAACTTCAAGCAGATTATGAAACTTTATATTATCAAGTAAAAAGCAATTTAAATATACAAATTGCAATTTCCCTTATAAACAAAGCAAAGGAGCCAAAACAAAGCTTCCAGAATAAACAATCTCAAAAGTTTGTTAAGAACCCACAGTTTGGTTTTTATATTGTAATCTGAGTTTGATATGACAACATGAGAAATGGAGTAAAATACAGATACCTAGTTTCTGTAACAGTAACCCTCCCTCAAAGATGGGAGCATCAATATTTAACTTCCCCAAGGAACTGGAAAACCAGCAAACTTCGAGAAACAGCACTTGCTCATAATCACATTTATAACTTCAGGTCAGGGTAAATTCTATTCTATGAAAACTCATTGTAGCAGAGCCACCATATGCAAGTTTGCTTGGAAATGCTTTAATCATGTTTTCCTGCAGGAATGTGTGCAGAAGACTGCAGCCTTAATATAGAAACTGCCAGTTCACTCAATATTACAAGTGTGAGTGTGTGTGTATTTATATTTTATATAATGACTATTCAACCTTTTCATTTAATCCATAGGGATGAATAGTGTTCATTATATAAATCCACACTCCTCTGTAACAGTGAAACTTCATGTTGATCCAGTTGAATCTCTTTAAGTCTTGATACATTCCATGTTAAGTAACTTAAAATCTTCTAGAGTATGGCCATAGTCGTTAACCAACATTTTTATGTTGTATTATTATCGCTCAAGATTTCTTTGCATTCTTTTTCACACTGTATGCCTGAATGAAAATAGGCCTCTGACCTTGATCTTATGTGGCATATAGATATCAATATTACCACTTTGGACCAGGTCATAGGAGCCTATTTCTCAAATGATGAGGCATTGCCAAGGGCTCACTCTCTTCAAGCATGGTTTGTATGTCTCTTGATTGCCTCTTGGCTCAGAGTTCTTCCAGTCAATAAAGCATGGATGGGGAATATATGGCCCTTCAGCTGTTGATGGATTGCCAACTCAAATCACCCCTCAGCATTGGCTATGCTGGATAGGGTTGATGTGGATTGCAGTCCACCAATATCTGGAGACCACATGTTTTTTATATATGTAATAAGGTAAGTTGCCATGTAGGCCCTTAGTTTATGGTGCTGATAGCCAAAGGAGCAGTCTTCGAAAGTATGTTAATTGACCCATGAGTTGCCTGCATGAGAAGGAGAGTGAACTGTCTCCTGTGCACTTCTCATTTCTGCTTCCCCCTTCCCCCCCTAGGTTCCAATTTTAAAAAGGTTGCAATCCTCTACACATTTGCCTGGGAATAAGACCAATTCCACTCAGTGGAACTTACTTCTGATAGACAGGGATTATTGCACTGTTAAGTGAACACTTCCCTCCACAAGGCAGTCATTCCCCCTGGCCTCACAACTTTCCAATCTGGTTGGGGAGGGAGACGTGACTGAGGATGTGCGGGCTTATCTCTTAGTTATGGCTGAATTCTATAGCTTTTCATGGTTCAAATAAATATTGTTTTAAAAGAAAACTAAATGGAATTAAAAAAAATGCCACTCCATCAAATAAAAGATAAAAGGAACAAGAAATTATTGGGTTTTTAATTAGGGAAACACTAATTTCTTCAGAAATAATGGGCAAACATTATCACTGACATCAGGAAAAACGTTCTGACTGTTAGAGCAGTATGACAATGGAACTAGTTACCTAGGGAAGTTGTGGGCTCTCCCACACTAGAGGCATTCAAGAGGCAGCTGGACAACCATCTGGCAGTTATGCTTTAAGGTGGATTCCTGCATTGAGCAGAGGGTTGGACACCATGGCCTTTTAGGCCCCTTCCAACTCTACTATTCTATGATTCTAACACAGGGATCCCTGTCATTTTGACTGAGGGAATTTTTTCTTTCTTTTCTATTTTAAACTGCCATCCTTCCCTCAATCTTTCACCAATCTTTGTGAAATTTTCAGGTTATGTAAAACCAACATTTCTTTCTGGCACATGTTTCACCAATTTTCCTGAAATTTACATTTTTGATTTTATGAATGTTAGAATGACCAAACCTCCCAATTACCCCTTTATAATGGTAGAATGCTTCCCCCCCCCCCAGTTCATAGGTTTGTGAGCATGATGTGCAAATCTGGAGGGTTGTTTAGGGGCTAATCAACTTGGCAGTTACCCATGGTTCATTGAGTTGAGTTGTTTAGAAGCTAAAAAGCCCAGCACTCCGGGTTTGCACATCATGCTCACAATGTATGACCCAGATGATCATCAGTTGTTGATTAAAAGATGCTTGCATCTGTTTGACACATCACATGTTCTCTCAACCTTTGCCCTTCATGGCATATTCAAGCTAGCCATGGGGGGCTGACTGGAAGGATCAGGGAAATGGTGAATGCATCATTGTGTGATGGTGTGGTCCCCATGGCCTTAAAGGAGGCAGTGGCATGACCACTCCTGATAAAAACCCTCCCTTGATCCAGAGATCTGTGGAAAATATGTACACAAGAGAGAGGTGGTGTCTCAGCTGTAGCGCTCTTGGATGAAACTGATTATCTGGATTCATTCCAGTTTGGGTTCAGGCCCGGTTTTGGGATGGAATCGGACTTGGTCACCCTGATGGATGACCTTTTTTGGGAGAGGGACTGGGAGTCAATCTTTCAACTCTTGCCAAAGTTCAGACATGTGCACAATTCAGTTTAAGATCTGGTTTTGAAAGTTACTAAATATATAAAAGACCAATTTGCATAATTTAGTGTGTGTGTGTGTGTGTGTGTGTGTGTGTGAGAGAGAGAGAGAGAGAGAGAGAGAGAGAGAGAGAGAGAGAGTGAGTATTGGTACCTTAGACATAATTCTTACACTATATGAAATGTTTAGTGTAGACAGATATTGGTAAAAGTCATTTCAGTATGTTAAAAGTGTGCATGCTTTCATGTTACACAGGAGCTTTCTTTTTTTCTTTAGTATTTAACAACACATGATAAATCATATACATACATAACATAACATTCCTCTTATTTCTTAGTTATACATTCTGCTTCTTAACTAACTCACGTTAATAAGTGCCCCCCACCCTCGGGATCTTATTCTAGTTTCCAAAATTGCATTGAATCTTCTGGAGGTGTTTTTCCTTTCCCTTTTAACAATACATGTTCTAGGAACAATTTCCATATCTCTTCAAAATCATTGTTTTTTGTTATTCCTCTTCTAAATCATGTTTATCATTTATAGCAATATCTCATATTTCTTTATACCAATCTTCTATATCATAATCTCCTTAAACCTTCCAATTTCTGGATATCATTATCCTTGCAACTATTAACAGGTTCGTTATTAATTCTTTTTCCATCTGATTACATTTGAGATTTCCATACATTGATAATAATGCTACTCTTGGTGTTTCTTCTAAGTCCATTCCAGTTATTTCATTTATTTCTCTATACACCATTTTCCATAATTTTTGTACATGTTCACAATTCCACCACATATGTATATACGTTCCTTTCTCCTGACGTCCTCTCCAAAAAAGTATCAAGTTCTCTTTATTTATTAAGTTTAATTTTATTGGATTAGATACCACATCCATATTATTTTATAATAATTTTCTTTTATCCTTACAGACATATTTTTCAACACTCTTTGTTTCCATATCCTCCCCCAGTCCTGTTGCTCTTTTTTCTCATTCAAATCTGTTTCCCATACCATCCTAACAGAATCTTCTTGAGTTTCCATTTCCAATATTATCTTATATATTTCACTCATTATTTTATCAATTTATTTTCTTTTTCTTTCTCTTTTTGTAAGATCAAATCCTCAAATTTAGTATTCTTTCTGCAATCTCTATTATCCTTTAGCCATTTTTTGGTCCATTGTTCCATTTGGATACAATTGAACCATGATATATTTCCCCCTTTTAATTTTTCTTTTATTTCTTCCTTAGTTCCCATCTTCTCCATCCAATCTCTTATTTTAAGTACTTTCTCATCTTTTAATTTCTTTACCTACTCCTCTTTTAAATTTTCAGGAAACTACCTCATTACCGCCACTGGTGTTATTGGGGGAAATGACTGGAAAATTTCCTTTTATATAATTTAATGTTTGGGAGCCCTAATCCCCCTGTTCTCTGCATTTTGTACCATATTTTCTTATTAATTCTTGCTTTTCTATCTCCATTACAAAAATTGTTAACCATAATTTGCCAGCTCTTTATTTCCTTTTCTAATATTTTAATTGGTAACATTCTAAACAAAAAATTAATTTTTGGTAAGATCCTCATTATTATCAACGCTATTCTCCAAACTGTGATAATTTTATCTTTTTATATTCCTCTACCTTTCCTCTTACTTCTTGCTTTAAACTATTAAAAATTTTCTCTTTCATATCTTCCCAATTTTGTGTAATCTTAATTCCTAAATATTTAATTGTTTCTTTTAATTTATTTTTTATTTCCTCCTCCCCCCCATTCCTTCTCTTCTAATTTGCTGTAATTAAATAGCATCGTTTCTGACTTTGACCAATTTATTTGTAATCCAGTCATTTCCTCAAATTCCCTCAGATGGTATTTTATACGATCCATTTTCTCCAAAGGGTTCTTAATTGTCAGTAATGTGTTGCCTGCAAACATGCTTATCTTAATTTCATCTTCATTCCCAATCCCCTCTATGTTTCTATCATTTCTAATTACATTTGTCAAGACCTCTATAACTAATACAAATAGGACTGGTGAGAGCGGACAACCTTGTCTTGTTCCTCAGGCAAGTAGTATTTGCTCTGTCATCACATCATTTACCACCACTGATGCTACATTTCATGAATATAACTGGTTTATTAATCCTTTAAATCTTTCTCCAAATCCCATTGTTCCTATTATGATTTTTAATGCTTGCCAGCTCACGCAGTCGAAGGCCTTAAAAATATCTAGTGCAATTATTCCCACTTTTAACTTCTTCCTTTTTATTTCATGTATTATATTTAATAATCTTCCCACTAAATTATGCATCTGTCTCCCTACTACAAACCCACATTGGTCCTTTCCAATATATCTAGATAAAAATGTATTCATTATTTTTGCCATTATCGCTGTTAAAATTTTTGCATCTTGATTAATTAATGATATGGGTCTGTATGAATCCGGAACAGTTAAATCTTTATCAGGCTTTGGAATTAATACTATTAATGACTGTTCCCACGATGGCGGGATCATATCTCCCTTTATTATTCCATTATATAATTTCATTAATTTCCTAACTAATATTTTTTTAAAGGTTTTGTAGTACTCTGGTCCCAATCCATCTACTCCTGGGGATTTCCCTCCCTTTAGCTTATCTATGACCCCCTAGGTTTCCATTTCCGTCACCAATCCTTCCATTAGTTCCCTATCTTCCTCCCGTAATCTTATCTTTATATGTTTTTAATATATTCTCTAATTCTTGTCACGGGTGTATCTCCTGTCTCATAAAGCCATTGATAAAACTCTTGAAATATTTCTATTTTCCCTCTCATTAAATTACAAATTTTTCCTGTTTTGTCTTTAATTGTCCCTATTGTGTTTTTTGCCTTCCTTGACTGCGTGGCCCCGGCCAACATTCTAGAATTTCTATTATTATTCTCAAAGAAATCCCTTTTTAAATAAACCAAATTTCTCTGGACTTCCTCTATATTCTTATTTTCTAGTTCCTTTTTCTTTGCTTGTAATATTATCAAAATTTGTTTTTCTCTATTTTTCAAATACTCCTCTTCCAATTTTTTAATTTCCTCCTCTATTTTTTCCTCTTGTTGTCTTCTTAATTTACATGTTTCCCGAATAAATATACCTCTTACTACTGCTTTCGTCGTGTCCCATAAAATTGCTTGAGAACTTTCCCCATTGTCATTACTCTCCCATGTCTCCCATAATTCCTTTTCTATCTTTTCCACTATCTTATCATATTTTAATATTTTGGTGTTCATCCTCCCATCTTTTCGCTTCTTTATAATCTTTTCTAACTCTTAACTCCATATTTACTAATGCGTGGTCTGTTACCTTAATAACTCCCACCTCCGTATTATTAACTCTGGAGATTAAACGTTTTGAAACAAAAATATAATCTATCCTGGAGCAGCTCTTAAAAACTGGTGAATAAAAGGTATATTTTCTCTCTCCTCCCCATATCCATCGCCATCCATCCTTCAATTCATTTTCATCCATCCATTTTTTTAAAGCCGTAATGTTATTTCTTCTCTCCCCCATAGTAGGATTCGATTTATCTTGCCTTTTATCCAAAACCATATTAAAATCTCCAGCTATTATTAAATGTCCTCTGTGGATAGCCTTCATCTCTCTAAACACTTCTTTTGCTTCTCATTTGGGGCGTAGATATTGACCAGTGTGTAATAGTCCCCCGCCATTTGCCCCTGAATTATAAGAAATCTACCTTTTACATCCTTTTTAATCTGTAATACATTAAATCCACATTTATTTGATATTAAGATAGCAACTCTGTTTTTTTTGAAGTACCAAAGGCTTTCTCATATGTCACTGCCCATCTTAAGTTAATTCTTTCCATCTTTTATTTGATGTGTTTCCAGTAAGAAAATAATGTCCTCTTTATCCTTATTTAGCATCATTTCTATCCTCTTCCTTTTCACTACTGCCCCCAATCCTTTAACATCCAGTGTCAATAACTTAAAGTTCTTATCCATATTCTGTCTGTTTCTTCTTCTTCTTTGTTGATCCCTTTTGTGTCCACCCACATAAACACATTACTTAAACTTAATACAACATAAACTCCCCCAACCATAATCCCACCCTCCTCCTCCTCCCTCCTGTCCCCCTCTTTTTTCTCCCCCTCTCTTCCCCCAGGGCCCATTCGCCCCAGCCATGGTTGATCCCAACCGTAAGGGGGGGGGAATGGATCCCTCAGTCCCGATGCAGTGACCCCTTCCTCTCTCGGTTATGCTTATATTATCATCTCCTCTCCATCTGTTTTAAGATCTGTCCTTATTTACTCCTGATTTGGTCCTGGCCGTTCTTCCTCTGGTTGGCTTGGTCTTGGCCTTTCTTCATCCTTCTCCAGCCCTAATTCTCGTAATTTGGATATCCCTTGTGCCAGCGATATTATTTTTTCCTGCTTCCCCTTCCAAAAAAATCTCAGGAACACAGGTTCTTCATCGTGGTCTCTATGCATCACACATATGGGCTCTGCACCTGCACGGAGACCCGAACCAGAAACTCACTAGCTAGGTAAAACGTTTTAGGCGGGAACCCCTCCCCCACGCCACTGCGCATGTACCATGGGTTCCTGCCCTTACCTCAGTTCTTCGTCGTCCGCCATTGTGCTAAGACTTAGAAACTGAACCTCTAGCGATTTCTTTCTACTTTGCTTCTTCATTCTACAAATTATACTTACTTTATCTCTTCTTCTCTCCTCCTTCATTCAAATGTTTTTTCTCCTTAAAAAATAATAATCTAGCTTTACTATCTCTTTACAGTGATCTTTGATCGCAGGCGTTTCAGGCGCATGGCCTTAAAAGCGCCATTTAGAAAATGCGTTAAATGTGGGTCCAAACTCCTACCAACAGACGGCCACTCCTTGTGTGTTCTTTGTTTAGGTGAGGGACATAAGGTGGAGACGTGCCATCATTGTATGGCCTTTACTAAACAGACCAGGAAAAATAGAGCAGACAGACTACGATCTATCCTTTGGGAGAAAGCCCTCAGGGCTACAGACCCCATACCGCAAAAAGAGATGGGAAAAAACCTCCTCAAAGAGCACTGACGGAGATCAGATACGCTCCTTTGTCATCTCGGAGGAATCAATGGCAGAAAATAGGGCACTGATACCCCTAACGCCAGGCCGGTCTTTGGCCACGTCCGCGGCAAAAAGGATTTCGAAAAAGGCCCGGACCCCGAAATCTGCTGAATTGACAAACCCTCCTCTTCACGCAGCGCGTCCATATCATCGACGCCGAAAGCCGCTAAAATAAGTCAACAATCGACGTCGACCTTGGTACCGACGGTTGCAGAAACCTCCGTACCGAGCCAACCGCCAGTACCGATAACTGTACCGACACCTTTACCGATAGAGCGTAGCTCTATGTCAGAGGGCGAGATTCGCGACTCAGCGTCGGTAGCTTCACTCCATGCTTCGACCATACACCATGATATGCAAGATCAAGGTGGCGTGGAGCACCTCCCTCAACAGAGACCACGCATTATGCGTAGGGAAAGGCATTTGCCGAGATCTGACTGGGATCAAGCATCCCAACGCTCTGAATCCCACAGGCAAACTGAATACTATGATTGGGACTACTATCGGCCACGAAGCTACTATGATGATTGCAGATACCCTTACCCTCCAGAAGCGTATTTTGCACAACCTCCTCCATCCAGAGTCATTCATGTTCCAACAGGCCTCTCCATCGGTATCGAGCCATCAATACCGAGACAATCCTTCGATACCGATAGCGGCCGTAATTACACAACGCGCCTCTCCATCAAGCCATCGACACCAAGACGATCTTTCGATGCCGACAGCAACGGTGACTGCACCAATGCTGCAACAAGAGCAGGCTTTGCAACCGCTCCAGCAAACATTACAGCATACCAGGTCAGATTTGCCAGACAATGATTATCAGTCTGACTCTGAATCTATTATTTCCATTGCTCCTTCGATACCATCACCCGAGGATACAGTCATCACTCAGGACCTGGCGTCTCCATCCGAGGATATGGGGAGATTCTCTGAGCATATCCTCAGAATGGCACAATCTTTGGGCTTAGATATTCAACAACCTACAGAAACTCTTGACGACCCGATTTATGATGTCCTCCACACAGAGGCGAATGCTGCAATAGCAGTTCCCTTCCCTCCTACCCTGAGGCGTACAGCCCAGATTTCATGGAAGACACCATTAGCTACTCAACCAACATCGAAGAGATTAGAATCTATGTATAAAGTACAGGAAAAAGATGCTGAATTTCTTTTTCAACACCCAAAGCTGAACTCTATAGTGGTTGAGTCCGCTCAGGGGAGGTCACAGAAAATCCCCTCTGCTCCAGTTGATAGAGAGGGTAGAAAACTTGATTATCTAGGCAGAAGGATATATGCCTCTTCATCACTGGGGGTCTGCGCCGCTGCCTACGAAGATAAAAGGGAGCTTGTGAGGGTTTTTCAGTCTGAAGCCTCAGCCATCGCCAGGCAACAATTGAGCACAGCCAGGCATCAAACCGACTGCCATTCAAAGTCAATGATGGGGTCCATTGCGCTTCGCAGGCATGCCTGGCTGAGATCGGCTAACCTCACCAAAGAAACAAAAACAAGGATCGAGAATTTGCCCTTCGATGGCGAAGGGCTGTTTAACAATAGCACGGATGAATCGTTAGATTCCATTTATAAAGCCCGCACTACAGCCAGGAAAATGGGTTTCTCTGCACCCGTACCTCAATACAGGCCAAGGCAGTGGACAAGACAGCCAACTCCACAGTTACAGCAACATCCCCAGTTTGGCAAACAACCAAGGCAGCAACAACAGCAGCTGCAGAGAAAGAGGCCTTACCAAAATCGATACCAACCTAACAAACGTCAACCCGATTTTGGTAAGAGGCAGCGGATTTGACTTCCATACCCCAGGTCTAGCACCATTCACGAACCGCTTAACACCATTCTTGCACCAGTGGAAGTCAATAACATCAGACTCCTGGGTGCTCACCATCATCAAAGAGGGGTATGCCCTCGAGTTCGATGCCCTCCCTCCTTCTTCGGAAGTGAAAGTAACAGCGCCTTCCCCTCCTCTGCTTCTCGAGGTACAAACTTTATTAACGAAGGGAGCCATCTCCCCTGTGCCAGCAGACCAAATCAACCAGGGGCTCTTTTCACGTTACTTCACGGTCCCGAAGAAGGACAGGGGTCTTTGACCAATTATGGATCTCAGACAATTGAACAATTACATCACTCCAAAAAAATTCTGTATGACAACAGTTACTTCTATTCTCCAACTTCTACATACGGGGTCTGGTTCGCTGTGGTAGACCTGAGGGATGCCTACTTCCACATTTCCATCAGGAAGTCGCATCAAACTTACCTGCTCTTCTCCATCAGGACTCAGCAGTTCCAATTCACTGTCCTTCCCTTTGGACTCGTGCCAGCGCCGAGAGTCTTCACAAAGGTGATGGCAGCTGTCTGCGCTCATCTGAGACAAAAAGAAATTTTTATTTACCAGTACATAGACGATTGGCTCCTGGTAGCGTAGAACTGCACAACACTCCAGGAAAACATAGTAACGACGCTAGAATTGTTGAACACTCTGGGACTATGGGTCAACGAGGAGAAATCCATACTGGCTCCACAGAGGACAATAGACTTCATAGGGGTAACTCTATCATCTTCAGATGGAAGAGCATACCTCCCTGTGTCCAGAGCAAAAACTGCACGATTTGGTCCTCGACATCGAAGGCCGAGCACGACTCTCGGCATGGACAATTCAAAGATTGCTGGGCCTAATGGCAGCGACCACCGCAGTGATCAGATTTGCAAGACTGCGAATGAGAGTCTTACAAGGATGGTTCTTAAGGACTTTCGAGCTGCGTCGCAACGCCCACAAGACTTACCTTTCGATCCTGAGGCAAGTGCGGGCTTCCCTGAAGTGGCGGCTGTCAATGGGGAACCTATTAGATGGAGTTCCATTCCAACAAAGAGCACCTTCAGTAACGATCACGACCGATGCTTCCATGATCGGATGGGGAGCGCATTGCAACACGCTCACTGTCTAGGGCCGATGGTCTCCCAATCAAAAGGAGGAGCACATCAACCACCTGGAACTTTTGGCAGTGGAGAATGCGGTGAAAACCTTCGCTCAGATCATCGAAGACCGAAATGTCCTGATTGCTACGGACAATACCATCGTAGTCTGCTACATAAACAGGCAAGGTGGAACAAGATCACACCCATTGACCCGGTCTGCTCTCAGAATTTGGAATTGGTGCATAAAAAGAAATACTCACCAGACTGCGATCCACGTAGCAAGGAAGGAGAACGTCATTGCAGATTCCCTCAGCAGGTCCTTCCATACCGACCATGAATGGGAACTCGATACCGAAGTAAGGGAAGATCTCTTTCGGTACTGGGGGTATCCAGCCGTCGATGTCTTCGCCACCGAGGGAAACGAAGTCTGTTCCAGATTCTGCAGCAGAGCAGGAAAAGGAAGAAACTCGTTAGGAGACGCGTTCACAAGAACGTGGAGAGGGGACTTGCTTTACATCTTTCCCCCCTTCCCACTCCTGACGAGGGTTCTAGCCAAAATTCAAACGGACAGATCGGACTGCATCTTGATAGTCCCTTGGTGGCCTCGACAGGCTTGGTTCCCTCACGCTCTTTGCCTTTCGAAATGGAACTACATCAGACTCCCGTCGCTACCGACGTTGTTATCTCGACACCAAGGCAGAGTTCATCACGCAGACCTCCAGACACTCAAAATGACGGCGTGGAGGATAACACCCGATCCCCTCCCCGTACCGAGACCTTAACAGTAGATCATATTTTGATAGCATCGAGAAAACCATCAACAAGGAAATCTTATGCTAAAAGGTAGCAGAGATTCAAAAGTTTCGCCCTAAGAAACGTTCAAATACCAGACTCTTGTCCAATTGCGACAATATTGGAATACCTACTGTCATTATACCAACAGGGACTAAAACTGTCCTCAATTAGAGTACACCTAGCCGCGATTGCAGCATATCATAAAGGTGCTGAGGGCTTTTCAGCTTTCTCCCATCCTTGTCAAAGACTTTCCTAAAAGGCCTAAAGAATACAATACCGACAGTGAAGGAGGTTGTTCCATCATGGAGCCTGTCAGTAGTGCTGCAGTCACTGACAAGAAAGCCCTTTGAGCCTATGGCCACTGCAGATCTTAGACTCTTATCCCTCAAGACTGCCTTCCTAGTGGCTATAACCTCTGCAAGATGTGTAAGTGAGCTCAGGGCTCTCAGGATAGACCCTCCTTATACTACCTTTCATAGGGACAAGGTGGTTCTTTGCACAGACGTGGCATTTCTGCCTAAAGTAGTCTCAACCTTTCACCTGTCACAGGACATTATCCTGCCAGCTTTCTTCCCTAATCCCACAACAGTGGTGGACACATCTTTGCATATGCTGGATGTGAGGAGAGCTCTCACCTTCTATAAGGCTAGGACTGAAGGTTTTAGAAAGACCAAACAACTATTTGTTTGTTATGGAGAGCCACGTAAGGGACTCCCTGTATCGTGCCAACGATTGTCACGTTGGATTGTGCAGACATTCGAGTTGGCATACTCTCTTTCAGAATTGAAACTGCAGCAACCAGTGACAGCTCACTCAACCAGAGCCATGGCAACCTCTGTCGCTTTCAGCAGAGGAGTGCCTCTAAGGCAAGTGTGCAAGGCAGCCACGTGGACCACTCCATCCACATTTGTCAAGCATTACAACTTGGACACTCGGGCACAACAAGATTGCTCCTTCGGAAGGACAGTCCTCTCCGAGGTTCTAAGATGACACACCAACCCACCTCCAGGTATGTCAGCTTGCTACTCGCCTATATGTGTGATGCATAGAGACCACGATGAAGAAATGCAGGTTGCTTACCTGTAACAGTAGTTCTTTGAGTGGTCATCTATGCATTCACACAACCCACCCACCAACCCCGCTTGGTGATGCATAGTGGTTATAGGTATATGTTTATATGTTTAAAGTACATTTTATTGGATAATACATTTCATGTTTACGGGAGCACAATGTTGGACTCCTGTAAACTGAGGTAAGGGTGGGAACCCATGGTACATGCGCAGTGGCGTGGGGGAGGGGTTCCCGCCTAAAACGTTTTACCTAGCTAGTGAGTTTCTGGTTCGGGTCTCTGCGCAGGCGCAGAGCCCATATGTGTGAATGCATAGATGACCACTCGAAGAACTACAGTTACAGGTAAGCAACCTGCATATATCCTCACGAATTTGCAATTCCCTCCCGCTTAAGCACTGCTATACATAATCTCACACTCCTTCTCCATGCAATGGTCGTAGGACATAGATTGTTGAAGACTTGTATTGGAGTAGATCAGCGTTGATTTCTGTCTGATTTTCTTCATAAATTCATCTTTTTTATAAAAAATTGTGCATCTCACCAAGATATCTCTAGGCATCATTCTGTTTCTTCCCCCAGCGACTCTAAGAACTCTTTCTATCATTCCAAATTAAATCTTCAGCCATTTCTTGGAGCCAACTCATAATCTTCCTTCTCAGGTTTTCTCCTGCTTCTTCAGGGAAATTGCATATGTGCAAATTTACTCTCCTGCTGTTGTCTGATAACTGTATTAATCTCAATTCATTCTGTTCAAATCTTATATTCTGTTGTCTTATCTCCTGGTAATTAGCCTCCACTTTTTTCTCCAGTTGATTTACTGGGGCATTCACTTTGTCTAAATTTGCTTTCATTTCAGCCATAGATTTAGTAACACCTGTCAGTACTTCTTTAACTATCACATCCTTCATAGTTTTGTTTCCTTTTTTCATTTTTCCTTCCATTTGTTCAATTAATATTTCATTATTTCTCTGTGTCATCTCCAGGATTTTTGTAAACAGATCTTCTGTCTCTCCTGTCTGTTTTGGCCCTGCGTCAAAAACTGTACTTGGAATCGAGCTGTTTGAGCCAGCTTTCCCGTTTGCTTCCCCCATCGCCATTTGGCCTGTTTGTTTTGATCCTTCTTTCATCCCTCTTCCTCCCTCAGACTGTGAATCTTTCAAAGGAATTTCTTTTTTTGGGGTCTTTTTTAGTGAGTCTGGCTGCTACCTTATCTGAGGGATGTGTTTTGGCCCTGGTCCAGGCTAGAGTAAACTGTGATCTGTTTTTTGACCGCTTACAATCTTCCTCCCAATCGACTCTTTAATTGCTGTATTCTTTATAGTTTTAATTAGTTCTATTAACACTTCAGTATCTCAAATCTCTGAGTAAAGACTTAAACAATGCTGGGTTTTGTCCCGATAGGCTTCCCCCTTCGTCTCTGACTGCGGCTCTGGCGTAGCTGTTTTCCAAAAGTGAAACTAACTTTTAAACCGTTCCAGAGCTGCTACAAATCTGTTTTAACGAGCTGCCGACACCCAGGATTTTACCCTGTTCCATATTTATTGCCTTTACCCACTTTTTGTTTATTTAGGAGATAATTGCATTTTTCAAGCTTCGGTCCCGAGAGCTCTGAAGAAATCTCACTGCATGGTCCGGCTGTTAGGCTCCACCCTACACTACTGCAATGGGCTCTATGTGGGGCTGCCCTCGTGTGTGGTTTGGAAGCTGCAGCTAGTGCAGAATGCAGCAGCAACGGTGCTCAGTGGGGCACTCAGCTATGCTCGTATAAAACCAGGGTGGATAAAAATCAATGTTTTTTAAAAAATAAATTTAAAAAATGATTTTTTTTTAATTTAAATTGGATTTTTTAAATATGTTTTTTGAGGAAAAATCTATCTAAAGATAGTTTTCTATTTAAGATACATTATAGTCCAAAGGTTATTCTCCGTGAAATAAGGATTAGTTTTTAATTATGTAGCATGAGGCTGTTTAATTTTTTGTTAAATGAATTCCATTAATCCATTCACGTCATACTCTTCAAGAGGTTTCTGTAAGATTATTTTTCTCCTTTTAATAAAGTACAGCAGAAAAGTTGCCAAATATGAATGATTAACCTATTAAACTGGAGATAGTTCACCTTGCAATAATTTCATAATTATCTATCTACGATGTGTTTCTAATAGTATAACCAAATCAGTATTATTTTGATATAACTATAAAACTAATCTGAAAGGTTGCTATTCTAAAAATGAAACCTTCATCTGGTTGTAAATATTAAGATTATACCAGCAAGAATGAGTCTTTGGTAACTCTGAATTGTGTAAAATACAGCAAGGAAGAGTACACTTCTTTTTTTGGGTGGGGGGGAAGTCACATGATTAAATTGGGTCTTTCTGAGTAGTGATTTAAATCGTGATTTAAATCAAATTGATTTAAATCAAATCCACCCTGTATAAAACCTGTGTTAAAAGAAATGAACTGGCTGCCTATTAGCTACCAAGCCATATACAAGGTTATGTTACTATCATATAAAGTCCTACACAACTTGGGACCAGGATACTTAGTAGACTGCCTTCCCTTACACATACCCAGGCGACCTTTAAAATCAGCAAAGATAGTCTTCCTGGTCATTCTGGAACAGATGGAATGCCGCTATGAACTGTGTCGTACTGTGGGCTAAACATGCCCAGTTCTTTCAGTCTCTCCTCATAGGGCTTTGTTTCCAGACCCCTGATCTGACCCCTCTTAAGATGTTTTTAGGATGTTTTTAGGATGTTTTCACAAGGTATATTATAATTCAGTTTTATGTATTTTACTGTTTATTGTTGTTCCCCGTCTAGATCAAAATGGAAAGTCGGGTAAGAAATAAATTTATTATTATTATCATCCTTGTTGCCCTCCCCTGAACATGCTGCAGCTTGTCTGTATCCTACTTGAAGTGTGGTGCCCAGAACTGGATGCAATACTGAAGATGAGGCCTAATCAGTGCTGAATAAAGGGTAACCAGTACCTCGCGCAATTTGGAAGCTATACTTCTATTAATGCCTAAAATATCATTTGCTTTTTTTGCAGCCACATCACACTGTTGGCTCATATTCAGCTTGTGATCTACAACACTCCCAAGATCTTTCTCGCTTGTAGTATTGCTGAACCATGTATCCCCCATCTTGTAACTGTGCATTTGGTTTCTTTTTCCTAGATGTAGAATTTGGCATTTACCCCTATTATTAAATTTCAGCCCAGCACTCCAGTCTATCAAGACCACTTTGAAGTTTGTTTCTGTCTTCCAGGGTATTAGCTATCCCACCCAATTTTGTGTCATCTGAAAATTTGATAAGCATTCCCTGCACCTCCTTTTCCAAATCATTAATAAATTTCAGCCCAGCACTCCAGTCTATCAAGACCACTTTGAAATTTGTTTCTGTCTTCCAGGGTATTAGTTATCCCACCAAATTTTTGTTGTCTGAAAATTTGATAAGCATTCCCTGCACCTCTTTTTCCAAATCATTAATAAAAATGCTGAATCACTGGGCCCAGGGCTGAGCTTCTAGTAATCACTGCATTGTTTTCAAGGTGTTTACAGATTGACTTCTTTATAATCTTCTCCCAAATTTTCCCAGGGATGGATATCAGACTGACTGTTCTGTAGTTCTCAGGTTCCTCCTTTTTGCCATTTTTTAAAGATAGGGACAACGTTAGCCCTCCTCCAGTCATCCGGCAGTTCACCTGTCTTCCATGATTTTGCAAAGATAAGTGGTTCTGAGAGTTCTTCTGCTATGTCCTTTTTTACTCTAGGATGCAGTTCATTGGGCCCTAGAGTTTTGAACTAGTTTCCTTGTCATCTGTTATCGATTTGCCATCCTCATTAAGCAGTTGAACCACCATTTCTTTTCTCTGTCTTTTACTATTCATGTACCTGAAGAAAGTCTTTTTATTGCCTTTAGCATCCCTCACTAGTCCTACCTCATTCTCAGCTTTAGCCTTCCTGATTCCGTTTTGGCATTTCTGGGCTATCTGTCTGTATTCTTCTTTTGTTGTCTGGCCTTCCTTCCACTTCCTATATGTATCCTTTCTTGTTTTCAGGTCATCTCTTAAGCTTTTTGTGGAGCCACATTGGTATCTTCTGTTGTCTTCTATCTTTTTTCCTTGTTGGAATTGTTTGTCATTGTGCCTTTAAAATTTCCTTTTTAAAAAATCCCCACCTGTCTTGGACTCCTTTTCTCATTAGGGCCACTTGCCATGGGACCTTACTTACCATAGTTCTGAGTTTATTAAAATCAGGTTTCCTAAAATCCAGAGTATGTGCATGGCTACACTCAGCTTTTGCTTCCTTTAAAATCAAGAATTCAAGTATGACGTGGATACTTTCCCCCAGAGTTCCCGTAACTGCCACTTTATCCACTATGTCATCCCTATTAGTCAGTATCAAGTCAAGGATAGCCGATCCTCTAGTTATCAGCCACACATGTCAGGAATTTCTTGGAAGGGGCACTTTTGGCAGAATTTGTCTCCCAACAAATAACGGGGTAATTGAAGTCCTTCATCACTACTACCCTATTTCTTCGATTCTAAGACTCACTTTTCCCCCCATATAAACATCTCTAAAAACGGGGTGCATCTTGGAATCGCGGTGTGTCTTAGAGTTTTTCCCTGTTGGTGGTACTGAAATTAGTTTGCGTCTTACAATCGATGGCGTCTTACAATCGAAGAAATATGGTACATCACACTTCCTTGAAACACTAGCAATTAGCTTTTCCAAAGTTTCATCCTCGTCACCTTGATCGGGTAGTTGGTAATAGACTCTGACTATCATGCTCCTTTTATTCCTTGCCCCATTTATTTTAATCCAGATGCTCTTGATGGGTCTCCCAGACTTATCCTCCTGTATTTCTGTGCAGGAATAACTATTTTTAACATATAGTGCAACTCTGCCTCCCTTTCTATTTCTTCTGTTCTTTTTGAACAAAGCATACCCTTCAATTTCTGTATTCCACTCATGGGAATCATTCCACCAAATTTCAGTTATACCTATCAAGTTGTATTTGCCTTCATGTATTAAGAGATCAAGTTCGTTCTGTTTGTTTCCCATACTCTGGGCATTAGTATATAGACATCGAAGACCATGTGATTTATAGTCTGGCTTCTTTCCTATATTATTGTGAAGACTATTTTGGGGGGCTGTTAGAGCTGTTCTCTCTGTTATGGTGCATGAGCCTTCATCCATTGTTGCCTTGAAGTTTTCATCTCCCTCCCCCATAGAATTCAGTTTAAAGCCCTCCTGATGAAGTTCTTCATGCTGTGGCCAAACACATTCTTCCCAGCCCTTGTGAGATGTAACCCATCCCTTGCCAGCAATCTATCTTCCAATTATCTGGGCCCCAAAGTTCTTAAGTTTCCTTTGTAGAGTTTAAATTCTGACATGATTTCTTCATACATTTGCTTGACAATATCATTTGTTCCTACATGGATGAGAAGAAAAGGGTATGTGTCAGTGGGCTTTATGAGCTATGGCAAACCTTCAGTCACATAATCTGTCCTCCAGGGAGACAGCATACCTGGCTGTCTCCCTGGATACCATGGGTATACCAGCATACCATGGGTTTTCATGACATACTTGAGTTTCAATCCCACACAGTAGGGAGTCTCCCACAACGATGAATCTTCTCTTCTTCTTGGTCGACTGATCTTCTGCCTCTTGTTCACTGTTACATGGGATCCCCATGCTTCTATTGTGAACCGCCCAGAGAGCTCCGGCTATTGGGTGGTATAGAAATGAAATAAATAAATAAATAAATACATAATCCCCTGTAATCTTCCTCTGCAGGTTTTCCTCCAGTTTCATTCTCCAGTAGCTGAAAGCAGTTACGTAACTCTAATGGTTCCGCTGGTGCAGAATGTCTTCTAGTTCTTCTGCTCCTGTCATCCTTTTCCAGGGAGTTTCCTCTTATTATTATTATTATTTATTTATTTATATAGCACCATCAGTGTACATGGTGCTGTACACTGGCTTTCCTCACCTCAACATTCTCCACTTGTGCTTCAGCTTGCTGTTGCTCTTCAAACTGTTGTGCTTCTTGTTGCTGTTGCAGGTCCACTGTTTTATTTATTTATTTATTTATTTATTTATTGCATTTCTATACCGCCCAATAGCCAAAGCTCTCTGGGCAGTTTACAAAATTAAGACAATTCAAGTATAAAACAACAGTATATGTTGTTCTGGCTAAGAACTCCTCTCCTCTTATTCCTTGGAGGGTGGACACTCGCCACTCAAGTCCTCTCACTTTTTCTTCCAGTAGTGCAACCAGCTTGCACTTGTTGCAGGTGTACACCATGTTGATCTCAGGCAGGAACACAAACATTGCACACACTTTGCAGGTCACCATCACTAGAGACTCTTTTCTGTCCATATTATCTATTTCTGATTTGTTTCTGCCTTTCTGATTGTATTGGAATTGCCTGTGATTCGTCCTGTCCTCTCTGCAGCTGAACAACAAAGTCCCCTACTATATGAGTGTGTCTTACTAGAATAAAATTTTGTTATGGATCTCCCCTTCCAAAACCCCCCTGACAAACTCCCGTTTGCTCTCCCTTGTTCACTTGCTCTGATCGCTTGCTCTCTGGGAGCTGGATTCTTTTTGTAGCTTTTAGTTCAGCCGGGGCAGCTCCTCTGCTCTGCTTAGCTAGGAGTCAGGAAACAGAATGAGACTCTGCTCACTCAGCTGCTGAGAGGTCTTCCTAACTTTATACCTGCATTCTATTTAAAATGAGTTTATAAATTATTCAGTAGTTTTATTTGACAAGGACACCCATGCAATGTGTTTTTATTATATTGGGCAGTATTCAACACTCTCACATTGCTTATGCCATTGAAGTAGTTCTAGCATAAATGACACCTAGTGCAACACCAACAGTGTATGCCAATATATGCTGGTGTGATAGGTTTCCCTGGAAACTCTGAGAATAATAGCCTTATGTTAGTCAAAGTCAAAGTTTGTTTATTTCGGTCATAGACCAGCACAACAGAAAACATCATCACAATAATATTAAAACCCCCAATATACAATAAAATACATACATAAAATCCGTAAAACCCCCAATATACAATAAAATACATACATAAAATCCATAAAATGTGGCAGTCTCAGCCTTAGTCTAAGGTGCAATAAAATTCTTCAACATTAATTTCCGTTGGCTTATGGCAGCCGCACAAAAACTGGCCACTTTTAGAGTAATCTGAGGATTCTGATCCGATAGAAGATGTTTTATGTAATATTCATCTGATCTACCAGGAATTCGCTGCAGGATAGAGGTTATAAATGTTTGGCGTAGATCTTGATAAAAGGAACAATACAGCAGAACATGGCCTACTGTTTCCACTTTACCCATCTCACAGGGACATACCCATTCTTGGTAGGGTACATTTCCAAACCTTCCATCCAAAAGGGCTGAAGGTAGAACATTAAACCTGGCCAGACTGAAAGCTTTCCTGAATTTAGGAATATTCAAGTCCACCAGATATTTTGCATAAGCAAATGTCCTCCCATTATCTCTAAATTCAGGATACCTTGAAGCCAAACTCAAATGATTTTGCAATTCTATTGTTGTTGAATTGTCATTTTAGCTTTTTCAAAACCAAGAGCAACTAGGGCATTTGGTGAGAAGCCTAGAACTCTCAGTTTTTCATATAGTGTAGTTTTCCATTTTGTCTGGAATGTATCAATTAATGTCAGTGGGGCCAGGCCCACTGGGGAGAAAATCAGCTTCAACCAGTACGGGCCTCAATAGAAATTTGCCCTGTCTCTAAACGGACAATTACATTTGGAACACAACTTGGGACTCCCAAAACTGAACGCAAAAATTTAGTCTGAGTGACTTCAAAGGGGGCAAAATTTTTGTATGCGCTCAACTGTGATCCATATAACATCTGGGAGATGGCCTTCGCCTTGAAAACTTGAATGGCTGAGGGAATATATTGGCCTCCTTTCGTATAGAAAAAGCAGAGGAGAGCCTTATGTTGGTACTGTGAAGTCTGTCATTGCTGTGATAGAAAGGGAATATCCAGAGGGCTTTTTTATATGGTTACCACTCTACTGGCTATCTGTGGCAAGAATCCTGTATGTGGTAGAAAGGAGCAGGTTTAGCTGGAGGAAATCTGTGCTTTTAAGAAATTATCAGAGACCTCTGTTGGATCAAAGGAACTTATAGCTTAATTGCAGAAGTAGGCAAGGAAAACAAAACTAGGGGAAGTCTTCTCAAATTGCAGCCATCTCAAACTGCAAGGGAGGGATGAGTTTTGTTCTGCCAGAGATGCCATGGGCAACATCCAATAGGAGACTGTGACACTATTGTAGCTTCCACCCAGGGATTGTCCTGCTCTATAGAGGGAAAATGTGTCTGTACCTTTTGTACCCAATGCCTTGCAAGGCATTTTCTTTTGCAGGGGAATAGTACCTGGCACCACTTTGAAGGAGGGCAGTCTGTTCTTCCCTGTGTTAAGGTTGGTTTTCAGAGTTGAATATTTGGTTTCAACTGGCAGGTGTGCTTGTAGATCTATGCCTCCATCCTCAGCAAAATATGTTGTTTGTTGCATCAAAGTTGTACTCACAAGATTGAGAAGGTTCAAACATATAAGACCTACTCTGGCCCATTTGCATTGGCTGCCTGTACATTTCCAAGCCAGATTCAAGGTGCTGGTTTTAACCTATAAAGCTTTACACGGCGTGGGACCACAATAACTGACAGAACGCCTCTTCTGACATGAACCAACCTGTACACTATGCTCAACATCTAAGGCCCTCCTCTGGGTGCCTACTCCGAGGGAAGCTCGGAGGATGTCAACAAGGGGGAGGGCCTTTTCAGTGGTGCCCCCCATCTATGGAACGATCTCCCCAATGAGGCTCGCCTCGCGCCAACATTATTCTTTCGGTGCCAGGTCAAGACTTTTCTCCTCTCTCAAGCATTTAACAGCATGTGCTGAATTTTTAACTGACTCCAGAATTGATGTTTCAGTAGATACTGTCTGTTTTTATGGTTTTAAATTTTGTATATTTGTTTTTAATGTTCATGGTTTTATTTTTTGTTAAACTTACCAGAGAGCTTTGGTGGTATATAAATGTAATAAATAATAATAATTTATTTCTTTTACCCGCCTCTCCGATTAGATCGAGGCAGGGAACAACAGCAAGCATAAAATTCCAGGTTTTTTTTATTATATTAGGCTAGCCACAACATAATTTTTATTTGTAGCCTTTAATGAGTGTTAGAAACAGGCAAGCATGATGGATCAATTGTGGCAAAGAAGATGTGGGTGGATGCTACCCTCAAAACTTATCACGAAGGTCATTTTCACAGTCACATATAACTGCTCAGAATGGTTTGGGTTACTTTTGGGAAAACTGTCACAGTTCTGAAAGTAATGAATGGATTTGGACATAATATAGCTGTGCTACCAAACATCTAATAGTGGAAAGCTATATTTGATAGGTGAAGTGCTACATGAGGTTAAGCGACAAAAACACCAAAAATTATGTAAAAATATGTCTGGGTATATCTTTAATTAAAACTGCAGTACTCCTTTGACAATTGGCCAGGAGATGGAAGATGCTGGCATGGATGACCTGTTGATAGAATCGGGTGTGTATGCATCTAGAAGTATATTTTGGAGAGCAAAAATATATTACTGTTCAATTGCATGTATATATATTGACATGTAAAGCACTGTAGCCATGTTGTACAGTGAGGTCTATGTGGAAGTAAAAACAAAACAAAAACTTGTCAACAGTGTTTAGTGGATGCATTCCAGTGTAGCGGTAAGGCCAGTGGAAATTATCTTTGCAGTGTGGTGGAAGGCCTGGCACTGGATGTAGGTGAAAATAAGTTCAACAATATCATAGGAAACTTCAGTGCTTGTATCAACTGGATATTTCATCGGAGGCATTCATTGCCTTGCTACCATGGCTCACAAACTTCAATCATAGCAATCATGCTAGGTGGGACTGCGTCTTCTGAGCTGATATGAAATGACTTGAGAGTACAACACCAGCAGTCCAGTGTAAGTTCACTGCTGGAGATGCTGTGGTGAAATCAATTAAAAACAATCATCTTCATACAGATCACTCAAGAGAAAGGATAAACAATGGAATAATTGGCATCACATGGTATGACCAAGCCAGGAATAAATTCTGTATGACATGACCCTGAATGACAGACATATGATTTGTTTATATATGTATTTTATTTTAAAATGGGACAGAATATTAAAATACTTCCCGTTTTAAAATCCCAAAGCGGTTTCCAACAAATTATAAAGCAATACATCATTATAAAAGACAATATTTAGACAAGTTAATGGTTGGGAAAAGCTAGGGTGAAGAAGTAAATTTTTAATAATTGTTGAAACCACCTGACATCACAGAGTGGAGTTTATTCCAGAGGGATGGTGCCAGAAAAGGGTGGAACATTGCCATGTTGCTGCCAGATGGAACTCTGCAGGATGTGGCACTGACAACAAGGCCCGATTCAGGATAGCACCTACACAAGTCTCAGAATTTGGTAATAGCAGGATACCCCTGGGTCGTTTTTTAAGTGATTTTTATTGTTTCAAACATCACAGACATACATACCACAAGATCATTACATCAAATACAAACACAAATACAAACAAAAACTACACACAAAGATGCAGTTTAAAAAATATAAGGTTAAGATATATTTTCAGCTTTCTTCATATCAGAAATGCAAACTATCTTCTATCATTCCTTAATTACATTTAATACAATCAGATTAATTTCTTCTATCTTACACTGAATCCACAGACAAATACATCATTTCTCTCTGTTTCTTGCAAAAATTCTATTAGAGGTTTCCATTCAGATATAAACATGGATGTTGACCTTTCTCTCATTATTGATGTGAGTTTTGCCATCTCTGCCAATTCCAGCATCTTCAACATCCATCCATTAATTTGTTGTTTCATTCTTCCATTTTTGGGCATACAACAGTCTCGCTGCCATTGTCATATATAGAAATAAACCACCACCCCTTCTCTTTTAGCTGTTTATCCATTAGTCCCAGTAGGAAAGCTTCTGGTTTCATTTGTATATTAGTCTTTAGTATTTTTGGAATTAAAGAATGTATTTGTATCCAAAATGCTTTGGCTTTTTTACAAGTTCACCAAAGATGATAAAAGGTTCCTTATTCTTCTTTACATTTCCAACAGTTTCCCGGGGCACCGTTATATATTTTCGCTAACTTTACAGGAGACCTATACCATCTGTACATCATCTTATAGAAATTCTCTTGAACATAATGTAAATTTTAAACCCTTCCCCCACATATTCTCCCAATGTTCCATTGAGACATTGTATCCAAAGTTTTGAGCCCATTTTTTTTACCTGCTCATCCTTCATCTCGTACTTTAATAAAAGCTTGTATATGTTTGAGATACATGTTCATCATTTGGACATAGTTCCATTTCAAATTCAGATTTTAATTGCTGAAACCCACAATTCTTTTTGTCTATTTTAAACCTTTCCATAATTTGTACATAAGAAAACCATTGACATGTATAACCTTCTTTCAGCAGTTCCTGTCTTGATTTTAACTTATATTCATCTTGTGGCATTTCTAATACATCATTATATGTCAACCATTTATGCATATTTGTGAATTCCCTTTTATGAATAGCCTCCTGTGCCGATACCCAAAGCGGTATTTTCTGATATAACCTTAGTTTATATTTATTCCATATTCTTAAAACAGCATGTCTCACATAATGATTATTAAATTCTACGTTCATCTTAGCTTTATCCATGCCATGTAACCATGCCATCCAAATCTCAATTCATGTCCTTCCAGTTCCCGCAGTCTTCTATTTTTCAACAACACATAATCTTTCATCCACACTAAACAGCAGGCAGAGAAATACACATTGAGGTCTGGTAGACCTAGCTCTCCTCTTTCTTTTGCATCCTGCAATATTTTAATTTTAACTCTTGGGTTTTTTGCTTGCTATATAAACTTAGATATAGAATCTTAGAATCGTAGAGTTGGAAGGGGCCTACAAGGCCATCAGGTCCAGCCCCCTGCTCAATGCAAGAATCCACCTTAAAGCATACCTGACAGATGGTTGTCCAGCTGCCTCTTGAATGCCTCTAGTGTGGGAGAGCCCACAACCTCCCTAGGTAACTGGTTCCATTGCCGTACTGCTCTAACAGTCAAGAAGTTTTTCCTGATGTCCAGCCAGAATCTGGCTTCCTGTAACTTGAGCCCATTATTCTGTGCCCTGCGCTCTGGGATGATGGAGAAGAGATCCTGGTCCTCCTCTTCAAATACTTAAATACTTTTAAGTATTTGAAGAGTGCTATCTTGTCTCCTCCCCTCAGTCTTCTCTTCTCCAGGCCAAACCTGCCCAGTTCTTTCAGTCTCTCCTCATAGGGCTTTGTTTTCAGACCCCTGACCATCCTTTGTTGCCCTCCTCTGAACCCCCTCCAGCTTGTCTGCATCTTTCTTGAAATGTGGTGCCCAGAACTGGATGTAACGCTCAAGATGAGGCCTAACCAGTGCCAAATAGAGGAGAAGTAGTACCTCACGAAATTTGGAAGCTATACTTCTGTTAATGCAACCCAAAATAGCATTTGGTTTTTTTGCAGCCCCATCATGCTGTTGGCTCATGTTCAGCTTGTGATCTACGACAATTCCAAGATCCTTCTCACTTGTATTGCTGAACCAAGTATCCCCCATCTTGTACCTATTGTTAGGGTTTCACCCGAGGAAGCCTCCTCAGACAAGTTAGTGACTGTTAGTAGCATCACTAAACCCAATTAAGGATGATCAACTGGGAGGGACTCCCCAGTCTTCAGGGAAACCATGGGGAGGCTGACACAAGATGGTTGTGCGGAAAGAGGTTATGAGTTATTTCCACAGATACAGAAGTTATGATTCTGCTCTGACACTTTTTAATTACAAAAACAACTAAAACATGGAAAGTCTTTGTAACAGCCAGAAAATGAAGTTTCGACCCAGCATTTCTGGTTATGAAACTTTAGAAATCTGTAAAAGAAGAACTTGCTAAGCTTCCATGCAATAACATGGTATGACACAATCATCCTTCAATGGCCATGGAAACTAGTCCTGCTGGAAGACTTTTTTGTTTTTGAAATAAGCCCATGTGGTATTAGATAAATGTTACTCAAACGTTAAGAGGTTTGTGTCCCACATGTATGGTACCCTAGATGCCAAAACCATGATAGGATAGCATATGCATTTTCTTCCTGCCCTTGTTTTTTTGATAATTTGATTTCCCTAGTTTTTAAAAAGATTAAACTATTCTGAAAAAACAACTACACAAACTAAAAACAACAACACAGCATGTCATTAACTTTGTAGATGTGTACAAATGAATAGATATGTCCTTGTATGTTCAGAATAGCTTCCTTCTGAGTAAAGGATTCTAGCATAGCTTTTTCTTTTTCCTCTCTCTTCATCAGTGAGAGTGATCCCCTCAGCCTTCAAAATTACTTCAGTTGACAGTTCCTTGCTATCCTTCCTCCATTTAACTTTTGTAAACTGCCCAGAGAGGTTCAGCTATGGGTCAGTATATTATTTATTTATTTATTTATTACATTTTTATACCGCCCAATAGCCGAAGCTTTCTGGGCGGTTCACAAAAGTTAAAACCATAATAAAACAACCAACATGTTAAAAGCACAACTACAAAATACAGTATAAAAAGCACAACCAGGATAAAACCACGCAACAAAATTGATATAAGATTAAAATACAGAATTAGAACAGTAAAATTTAAATTTAAGTTAAAATTAAGTGTTAAAATACTGAGAGAATAAAATACTGAGAGAATATAAATGTAATAAATAATAATTCTCAGGATGCTGACAGGAATAGTGAAATTCGATCATGCTCAGTTTCACTGGCTTCAGAGTGAAACTGAGCATGTCCGACGTAACTTTGCCAATAGTTGCTCCCATAGGGTTTCATGGGAAGAAAAATATTGATGATTTTTAAACTGCTGCTCAGAATTTCACTGGACTAATGAAAGGCACACCGAAAACAAGCCTAAATAAAATACATCAGTAAATTCCCCCAGTATTTGAAAGAAATATGCTGAACCACAGCTATAGTGAAAAGTACAGATGTGTCCATTTTAAGCACTTTTTAACTCTGGCAGTTTGTATCAGATTGGTTTGAACTTTTGCATGATTGTATACCATATCAGGTAGATTATAAATGCCAAGTTTCAAGTTATTAGCTCTACAGATGTCATGCATTAGATGTTTGAGGCTTATTATGTGAACCCTTTTTTTCTTTGCAACTCAACTAAATAGACGCTGTTTACTCTTATGAACCTCGTGTGGCGCAGAGTGTTAAGCGGCAGTTACTGCAGCTGAAACACTCCCCACGGCCTGCGTTCAATCCCAGCGGAAGCTGGTTCTCAGGCAGCCAGCTCAGGTCGACTCAGCCTTCCATCCTTCCAAGGTCGGTAAAATGAGTACCCAGCTAGCTGGGGGAAAGGTAACTGTGACTGGGGAAGCCAATGGCAAACCACCCCGCTACAAAGTCTGCCAAGAAAATGTCAGCGAAAGCAGGCGTCCCTCTAGGAGTCAGCAATAACTCAAATGTTTGCACAAAGAGGTTCCTTTCCTTACTCTTGAACATATCTCTGCCTGGAAGAAGGAGTCTGATGTTCCATCAGTGTTACCACCTGTGTCTGGTAGTGATGTGGGTGCAAAATAAAATGCAACACAAGATTTCAGCAAAATTATTTTTATTTGTTTATTACATTTATGACAACTTTTTTACTCTTGAAAGAATAGGTTAGGCTGACTGATCCAAAGTCACTCAGTGAGCTTCATGGCTAAGTGGGGGTTAGGACCCAGATCTCACACATCCCAGCCCAACACTATCCACTGTCGCTCTAATTGAAATGCATTGCTATCTGCAGCAGTGATGCCAGCAACCATTCCCGTTGCTGAACAATTTCCTCATAATCCATATGCAAGTGATAACCAGATGCTGACTTATTCTATAAACCTTGTACTTTCTTATTAAACATAATTGTAAATACATAATCTGTATTTCTGTTTGGATCAACATTCTATAGCATCTGTTGGTCATTTTGTTCCTGCTTTAATGGTTATGGCCTTGTCTCATTTTCAAACTTCTTAATCATCTGATTTGGACATTCCATGCCTCAAATCATAGGATTACTTGGCTAACAAATATGTAATACAGTTGAAATAGCTATGTGGGATGGTTAAAATGTTACAGCAATCCAAAGTAGTGTTTTTGCCATAATGTCTGATGCTTTTGTTACTCAAAGCCTTATAGCGCTTCACCTATCAAAGATAGACTTCTATTACTGTTATACATTTGGTGGCACAGCTCCGTATCTTTATTTTGGTGTGTAGTTTGTCCAGATTGGTTCGTTGCTTTGAGACTTGTACCAGTTTTCTTGAAAGTAGCCTAATCCATCCCATGCAATGGTATGTGACTTTTAAAATGACCTTCAAGATCTTTTTTGATCTAACATGAGTGCCTTCTTTTAACGTTCTTATGCTGATAATTCATTTTCTAAAGCACTTTCTGGATGTTGACTGGGATTGCTATTAAACAAATTATAAGTGGCAATACTTCTAAGGATGTCATCTGAACAGAAGAACAAGGATTAGCAACAGCTATGTGATCTTCCGAGTCTGGAAATAGCCTTACAGTACAGTTCTGTAAATGTCTACTCAGAAGTAAGAGCCATTGAGTTCAGTAGGACTTATTCCACGATAAGCAGATATATAAATGCAGCTTTAATCTGGTTCTTTGTGGTAAATTCAGAATTTTCTAGAGCTAGGTTAGTGTTTTGAAAGGGAGCTTGCCCCCATCTCCAATGTGCCTGCTCAAAGTTGCATGGCTTCCACCTTCTTGCTCAGTTCCTTTTGTTGGCAGTATACTATGGCAATGGACAGTAGCTGCTTCTTTTTAAATCCAGGGGCAGGGAGAGAATTATACCTTTTCTCCTTCCCCAATTTCCTCCAGAAACCTCCCCTCCCCCATGGGATTAAAGAAACAAAAAAGCTTTTGCTGGAGGTTTTTTTTTTTTAAACTACCCATGGTGTGGGGAGAGGAAATTTTGGCATGAAAATTTGGATGGGTGCAAGGTATAATATCCTCTCCCAGATTGCCATGGTATTAATCCAGATTGTGGCTGCACACACTTACACAGAAGTAAGTAAGGATCAAACTTATTTACTTCAGTGTAAGTGTGTGTGGTCCTGGATCGGGTCCATTACATTACAGGAAGGAGAGGCTTAAATCTTCCCTCACCCCAATTTTCATGCTGAAATTCCAACACCTCCCCCACTGCCCATGATTTTCTTTTTAAAAAGCATTGAAAGCCTTTCTTAGAAAATGATTTTTTAAAATTTCCTCCATGGTGAGAAATGGAACACTGGAGAAGAGTACGTGAGGGAGAGAGGAGCAGCAGCAGCAGCAACTGGCACAACAATCCAGGTGTGATGGTCATTGTTTCTAACCTTGCTTTTCTGTGGCTAGCCAAATGTTGTTTTTTTAGAAAAAGGATCTGTATGTGACTAACAGAATTGATTAAAAAACCAAGAACCCCCAAACATATGTCTCTCACAAGTGGTCACATTAAAAAAAGAAGTTTTCTGAGGTGTGGCAAAAACTGCATGTGTGCAGATGTGTTCCCACTCTGGTTTTCCTGGCATGGCTTGTTTTTCTCTGGCTTGGTAGAAAATAAATGTGTGTGCTGTTTGCATGCTTTCAAGAGCATTTGTATGTTAAGCAGCCCCGCTGACTGGATGCTGGGAATTGTAGTACTTTTTTCTGTCTAAATATGCGTAGGATTGCACCCATATTTGCATAAACTGCATTGTTGTATTGTGCTCTTTCTCACCACTGTTACTTCTGAGTAGACATGCAGGTTTGGGGGATGGTTTGCTGTGGATATACAAAGCAGTGGATTTTTCATGTTTTGAGAACTTGCTACTGATTTCCAAGGGCTGTTTTTCTGTATGAGTTTGATGATATTTTTGTTTTTGTTGTTGTTTATCATGATGTATAGCTGTCTATACCCCTCACTCGCATTTTTTAAAGTCAGTTGATTATCTGACTAACGGGAGTTGCTGCTGGAACAGGAGAATGTGGGTCTAAAGAAGTGCTTTTATATGGACTGTGCTGTGTGATTTCTCTCTCCCCTCCCCCCCCTACACACTTGACCCTCATGATTTCACTTTGCTAGAACAAAAGTAATGTGGCACCGGAGGAGTGCTTTTTTTGTGGATTATTGTTGTTGTTACAACATGCAAAAGGAGAAATTTTAGTTGTTCTGAGAACTTGCTACTATTTCTGAGTGATTGTGTTCAGACAACACACTAAGCCAAGGTGGTCAAACATTTTGAGCTAAACATGGCTTAGCGTGTTGTGTGAATCATTCCTAACCATAGTGGCTACTTAACCACGGTTTTGAAATGCTCACTAACCATTTGTTACAAAAGGTTAGTGGCCTAACCATGGCTTAGTGCGTTGTCCAAACAGGCCCACTGTGGTTACATCAGCACTGCAAAGTAGTCCATGGCTGTTATACCTATATTGTTGGGAAGGAGAGTCATGGATGACATCACTGCAGTTGTTGTCTAGAGTTGTTAGCTAGTCTGTTAGTTGGTTGTGGGGGTTATCTGGTTTTTGTTTAGAGAAATACAGTTGAAGTATTTAATGAAAAGAAAGTTAGAAAGAAATTAAATTCAGAAAGTATTTAATGACAGAAAATAACTTCACCATTTATAATATCTACCCCGACCCCCCCCCAACACATACAACTATAGCTACTGTATATAAACCTGAAAATCCAAATGCATCTGATGAAGTCGCCAGGAAAGGTTATTCCAGAATAAATTTGTTTGTCTTGATTTTCCTGTTAATAAAGTTTCTTTGAGTTGATTTTCAAGCAGAAGATAGAGCATATGGGTGGGGCATATAGAATCATAGAATCATAGAATAGCAGAGTTGGAAGGGCCATCGAGTCCAACCCCCTGCTCAATGCAGGAATCCACCCTAAAGCATCCCTGACAGATGCTTGTCCAGCTGCCTCTTGAAGGCCTCTAGTGGGAGAGCCCACACTAGAGAAGCAAGAAGATGTTTTTCAACTTTTGAATGTTTAATATGAGTTTTGAGAGTTGATGTCAGTCTTCAGGCTCCGTGACCAGGGTCTCCATAAGATAAAGTGGGGTACTTGATGCATCTTGTCTCTATTGTACATGCATGTAAATGAGTGTACACAGTAATGCAATGCACAGATGGTTATTTTACATGCTAGGGGGGGTTATTATGAACATATTATGAAAAACAATTATGTTTTTCTAGTATAGTATTATTTACTTTATGTTATTATATTTGCGTTTTGCCTTTTCTCCAAGGACTACCAGTCTCCATTTTTACCCTAAGCTACCCAATCCTGTGAGGGTAGCCTGAGAGGTAGTGACTGGCCCAGATCATCCAGTGAGAAATAGATGCATTTGCTGATCCTTCTCAAGCAGCAAAATGCCCTGGGCCAGCACTGGCTGCGTAAGTGTGTGTTCTGTTTGGCTGTTGTGTCTAAAAGAGTCAGTGAGTCAGTCTGAGGCCTTTGCTAGACCTACCGGTAAATGCGCAACGGAGGAGGGGAGAGCCCACGATGCAACTATCACGGGCTGTCACGCTAGTTTATACGTCAGGTGCTACGAGGTCAAGAAGAGACCGTCGCGCCCAACATTTTGTTTTTTCCCCTTAAAGGGCCAGCTGCGCACGAGCGAAAAGGTAAGTTTATTTTTTTTAAAAAAAATAGATTCGCCTGCTCCCCCCACCCTGACCCCGATGGGCGCAGTGCTCCTGGGGAGTGCTGCGCCCCGTGCGCAGCTCCAGGCTCCTCGCGAGTAATTGCGCGGAGCCAGGAAAAGCTGTGAAAACGGGCCACATGCTGAGCCCGAGACTGCGAGAAAAAGCGGGCCCAAAGGGGTAGGCTTTATCCGAAGGACAGGGAGGGTTGCTCCCTGCCTGAGCCCAGGATCTCCTGTGCATCATCTTGACACACAGGGGGCAATCCCAGGTATCATCCCGGGATAACCTCTGGTCTAGCAAAGGCCTGAGTCTCTTTCGTGTGTGTGTGTGTGTGTGTGTGTGCTTCAGTGTGTGTTTAAGATTTCTATGTCTGTGTGCTGTAAAAGGGGACATGAAAGAGGCATTAGTCTTTTGCTCAGAAAATCATAGAAAATAATTTCCACTAAAGTATGTAGTAAAAATGTTTTCACATTATTCTACATTTTTGACTGTTTGTATGAGTGAACGTTTGCGCAAATGTCATGAGTGAGTTCAGTATTAGGGACAGGATACGGGTGTAACTACAGACAGTTAGCCCTGAGGCCCATCATGGCCTCAATCTGTCCGAACTGTGTGGCACTGAGAATATTATCATAGGACATCATCATTAGCAGTGGCAGCATCATGATTTTGTATGGTTATGTGTCTTCTCTTCCCTCCCTACTGTGCACTTATGGTCTTAAAGTCACTTGATTCTCTGTAGAACAGGAATTGTTGATGGAACAGGAGAATGCAGTTTCAAAAAGGTGCTTTTGTGTGGCTGTGTGATTTCCCCACCCCTTTTTTCTTCAATTTTCCCTTTATGTCTCATGGGTTGCTGGCTGTTGGAGATTCAAAGAATGTTCTGCTTCATGCAACCTCACCCGTTGGCTCCACTTCTGCTGACCTGCCCTCAGACCCACCAATCAAATTGGCCACCAGCCTCCTCCGCCTGGCAGAAATCTGAACTAATCATGCCAAGTTTAACGGTTTCTTCCTCTGTTTTCATCCAGACAGCAAATGTTTACTTAAGGGGTTTGCCAGTATCTACCCATCAGCCATTCTCCACTGTTCCAGCATGGAGCATGTCAGTAGTTCTGACACAACTCTCAGGCCAGCCTTTTGAACCCATGGCTACACTTGACATTCATGTCCTCATGATTAAAGGAGCCTTCCTCACTGCCACCATCTTGGCACATAGAGCAAGTGGGCTTTGTGCTCTCCATCACAACCAATCTTATTTAACTTTTAAGAGAGCTGTGCAGAACTGTTAATGGCAGCTAGGAGGAGGACTCATCAGGCTGGGGAAGGAAGGTGGGGCCTTCAGCATTTTCTTGCAGGCAGATGAGGGAAACATAAAGAAGGGCGAACAGGAGGAAGAAGGAGAAAAAAGTGAGAAAGAGTCGGAAAGAGTCAAAGAACAAGACAGAGCCTCGCAGGAGACAAGTAGAGGCCAGGTCTTGCAGCTCCCCCTGGCTATTTGGAAGCAAGCAAGGCAGCCTTTACCCTGAGTGGCGAAGAGAACTGAGTTGTAAGATTTACCTTCTCTCTCAGAGACTTTGTTAGTGCACTTTCCCTGGAGTGGGTTGACAATAACTACCCCTCCCTCCTTTTTGTGTAAATCCCTGACAAGGTAAAAAAGGTAATTGCTGGCTAGCTATACATGTTGAGACTCCAGTGCTCTGTGGTGAAAACAAAACAAAACACTGTTCAGGTTCCCTTTCACCCTTGCACATGTCTCTCTGAACTGCTGCCTAAACCCCCTTGTTGCATGCCCCACAACATACAGTCTGACCTATCCGTCAGCTCTTGGGAGTTTTCCACCAGGACCATAGCTTTCGTTTCAGCTTTCTTTGTGGTCTGTGTGCATCACACATGGGCCGTGTGCCTGCGTGGAGCCTCATTTCAGGAAACTTCTAAAGCTGAGGTGTTTTAGGCAAGATCCCTTCCCCCACTGTGTACTGCGCATGTCATAAGGGTTTCTCGCCTAATCCCTCAGTTCTCTTTCGACTGCCATTGTGGCAACCTTATCTGGGAGCTTCTCTAGTGTTAATCTTGTTTGAGGCTTTTCAAATGTTCCTTATTTTATTTTTACTACTACTTTGTTTCTCTTAGATTTTATTTAGTTTTCTTTTTGTTGGTGAGGTTTTAATTTCACTGTGATCTTTTGATCACCCGACAGAGGCCACATGGCCTTGAAAGCACTCTTCTGAAAATATTCAAGCTGCACTAGTAAATTGCTACCATCCGATGGCCACTCCCATTGTCTGCTCTGACTAGGAGAAGGACATGTAGCTTTTTTGAAGTAGACTCAGCGTCACCAATCCTACAGATAAAGGCTATATTATGGAGTCCTGCAAGTGGTAGACCAACCTCAGCTACAAACAGCTTCTCATGGCGACAGATCATAGAGTCATAGAATAGTTGAGCTGGAAGGAGGAGCCTATAAGGCCATCAAGTCCAACCCCCTGCTCAGTGCAGGAATCTAATCTTAATGCATACCTGACAGGTATGTTGAATGCCTTCAGTGTGGGAGAGCTCACTACCTCTCTAGGAAATTGGTTCCATTATTGTATTGCTCTGACAGGAAGTTTTTCCTGATGTCCAGCCGGAATCTGGCTACCCGTAATTTGAGCCCATTATTCTGTGACCTGTACTCTGGAAGGATCAAGAAGAGATCCTGGCCCTCCTCTGTGTGACAACCTTTCAGGTATTTGAAGAGTGCTATCATGTCTCCCCCTCAATCTTCTCTTCTCAAGGCTAAACATGCCCAGTTCTTTCAATCTCTCCTCATAGGGCTTTGTTCCCAAACTCCTGATCATCCCCATTGCCCTCCTCTGAACACGCTCCAGCTTGTCTGCATCCTTCTTGAAGTGTGGTGCACAGAACTGGAGGCAGTACTCAAGATGATACCTAACCAGTGCCGAATAGAGGAGAATCAGAATCTCGCATGGTTTGAAAGCTATACTTTTATTAATGCAGCTCAAAATACCATTTGCTTTCTTTGCAGCAACATCACACTGTTGGTTCATACTCAGATTGTGATCTACAACAATTCCAAGATCAGTCTTGCTGAGCCAAGTATCCCCCAACTTGTAACTGTGCATTTGGTTTGTTTTTCCTAGGTGTAGAACTTGGCATTTATCCAAATTTAATAAAGATTTCCTGCACCTCTTCATCCAAATCATTAATAAAAATGTTTTAAAATGTTTATTAATAAAAAGCCCTCCCTGGACCCCCTGGACCTTAATAATTACAGACCGGTATCAAATCTTCCATTTTGGGCAAGGTGATTGAGAGGGCAGTTGCCTTCCAACTCCAAGCAGTCTTGGATGATACAGATTTTCTAGACCCATTTCAAACCAGCTTTAGGGTGGGATACGGAGTTGAGACAGCTATGGTCACCTTAGTGGGCGATCTCCGCATGAGTATTGACTGGGGGAGTGTGTCCCTGCTGGTACTTTTGGACCTTTCAGCGGCTTTCGATACCATCAATCATGGTATCCTTCTGGAATGTCTGGGGGGTTTGGGAATCAGGGGCACTGTGCTCCAGTGGTTCTGGTCCTACCTCTCAGGTAGATTCTTCTTTGTGGTCTCTGTGCATGACACATATGGGCTCTGTGCTTGCGCGGAGTCTCATTCAGAAGTTTCTATAGCTGATAGAGATTTTTGGCGGGAACCCTCTCCCAACATCCTACTGCACATGCTCAGGAGGGTTCCCGCCCAAAGTCCCCAGTTCCTTTCGACCGCCATTGCGGCAACATCGTCAGGGAGTTTCACTTCACAAACTAGGAGTTGCATCTAAAGAGTAGGAGGCAAAGCCATTTATGGATAGATCCTCCCGGGCCCATGTCTCTTGAAAAAGTAAAATCTCATGCTTTTTTATGAATTCTACAAAGGGGGGATCTACCACTTTACTTAGCCAACCTACAATATTCCAGGAAAGAAGACTTATTTGTGATATATTACAGTGGCACTTTTTTTGTCAAACTGATGCAGACGCCCCCTTGCGGGAAGCTCTGAGTTGTTATAGTCACTCTGGGACAAGTAGATGAAGTTACTCCCCCTATAAGTGAGTGATGCTCCTTTGCAATTTCCTCAGCCCCTGATGATGGCCTCGAGTCCTCCTCCAGCTCTTCAATCAATTCCATCTTGCTATCATTAGTTTTCACTGGTCCCATCACCTTTATGAGGGGGTATACAGGTTCAGCAGGCCTTTCTGGAGATCCTAGTTCCTCTTCTTCCAAATATCGCATATCAGCCCATATTGGAGATTTTAGTCTGCTGGCACTTGCAGTGATCTCTTTGGCCACTGGGTCATGTTGCACAAGTTTATTATCCTGGCGAGTAAATTCTACTATACCCAGACCTCTCTGTGAACCTTTCTCCCCTCCATTGGAGCCATTTCCAACTCCCCTCCCACTGGTTTGATCGTTTTTCTGGTGGATTAGGGCACGGCCCTCTACTGACCTGGGTGCTTCTCTCTTAGCCAACGGGCTTGCACATTCTGCTTGCCTGATTATCAAATGTTCTCTCAAAGACGTCAGACGCCTCAGGATATCTTTCTGTGCTTCTAGGTCCAATGCACAGAAAGAGTCCAAAAGGGCTATCTCCTCATTAGTATAGGGTTCATCTTCCTTATAGCATCTGTGCCACTGATCCCATGCTGTTTTTTGATCAGCTTGGCCTTTAAGAGTAGGAGCCCTTTCGTGGACCATGTGAATGGGAATTCCACAGGCTGCCACTAGATCTGTGGAGTTATTCAAGTTTATTGAGTTGTCGGTCTGCTTCTTTCCACAGTGCTCTGGGTGTTTTATATTATATCCTCTTGAGTCCAGCAGTGATTCTTGTTTTTTTGGAGACACCCTTATACTGCTATAAATGGGACTTTCATTACTATCTGGGAACTTCTGGGTGTTTATACCTTTATGGCTAAAGAGAGTTCCGTCTGTGGTATCAAAGTCAATTAAATTTGTAGTGACACATGTCTCCTTCTCATAGGTGTTTTTTGGGTATAAAGAACTGGAAGGACCTAAAGCCAGAGAAGGTGTCAGGTTTTCAAAAAAACTTGAGAAAAAAATGCCCCTCCCAGCAAAAGCTTCTCTGCTGTCATATACAGTTTTGGCCTTGCCCCACTCATTGAAGGTAACCACAGCACGAGCATGTGTATAATTATAGTATAAGTATTCCACGTGGACAATATTATTTAAAGTAACCAGTAGGGGTGTGATCCGCTCCGATTAGGAGCGTAGAAGCAGTAGCGGATTGGCCTGCTCCGCCTTACCCAGTGGCAGAGTAGGAGCGGACCGCGGACCCCTAGAAGCAAGGCGAAGAGAAGCGACCATTTTTCGGAGCTCCTAGTTCAGGCGGAGCGCTCCGGTCGCCATCTTGAAAACATTTCGCCATAGGATTGCATTGCGGCAAATAATCGCGGATAACTACGTTCTTTTTGAAGCTATCGTTCTGGAAATTCTTGTGCTCAGAGAGTCGTGGATGGGGGTCATTTTGAGACCACTCTCACCTCTCTGCGTCGTGCGGGTCGCGTGCTATATTTTTTTGAAAATCGGGTCAACCGCGCGGCTCAAACGGCGTTTTCGGCTTTTCGCCCATAGGATTGCATTGAGGGAAAGACTCGGGCATAACTGGGTTGGTTTTTAAGCTATCGTTCTGAAAATTCTTGTGCACAGAGAGTCGTGGATGGGGGTCATTTTGAGACTACTCTCAACTTTCTGCGTCGTGCGGGTCGCGCGCTAGAAGTTTTTAAAAAATCGGTGGGAAAAATACCTTTTTCAAAGGGCTGAGGGGCAGAGTCAGCTCCCGGTCATGATCACATGATCCCAAAGTTAGAGGAGGGAATAGGCAAAACGGGTAACTTGGGATTCTGGGAAGCTTCTCTTTCTTCATCTGAACGGGCTTTTCCCAGTGTTTTTTTAAAACAGTAGCCCCACCAAATGCACAAACACAACCTGAAATCATATACTAAGCCAAGAATAAGAGATAGACACACAGCACTGCTACCCACCCTAACTTTGGGGAACAACTGAAAAGATGTGGTGCAAGGGGATGAGCTCCCCTAGGGCATCTCATCGTGGACGTGCCCCCACTCTCTCCTGCACTGGAAGGCCATTAGAGCCTTCCAAAGAGAGTAAAACGGTGGAGCAATGCCTATTATGAGTCAAAGTGAGCGTTTACTTCTTAGTGGTGGAGCGATGCCTGTTATGAGTTGAAGTGAGCGTTTACTTCTTAATCTCAGAGCTGTTGGTGGCTGTCTTGAGTTGAACTGGCAGCTGCTTCCCCCTCCCCCGGGCACGTCCCCCTATTGCTGGTAAAAGACAGATATAGCCTTTTTTAAAAAATTCTTCTTGCTGTTTATTGAGCAACACTGCTGCTTTTAATTCCACCCCTCCTTTGTTTATTTATTGATTTATTCCATTTTATATGCATTACTGGCTTATCCTTGGCTCACTTCCTTATGCCCCCAGAAATGCCAGCTGCATGCCTGCCTGCCTTCCCTCCCTCCTCCCCTGCCCACCTCACAGGGATGTTGTGTGTGTGGCTTTGACTCAGGGGAGAAGTCCTTCCTGCGCTCACTTGGAGTTTTGGAAGTTCCAAATTTTGCAGGTTTAAGCCCCGCCAAAAAACAGGGGATGATGGGACTGCCTTGAGTCTCGGCGTGCGTATGTATCCCTGGATAAGCTGTCATGGTGGTGAGTTTGAGGGTTTTTTTTAACGTGCAAAATTGACGGAGCTATGGAAAGGGGTGTTGGATTTTCATAAATTCCCCAAAAATCAGGGGATGATGGGACTGCCTTGAGTCTCGACGTGCGTATGTATCCCTGGATAAGCTTTCATGGTGGCGTGTTTGAGGTTTCTAACGTGCAAATTGATGGAGCTATGGAAAGGGGTGTGAATGGGGTGCCCGATTTTCAAAATTTCCCCCAAAATCAGGGGATGATGGGATTGCTTTGAAACTTGGCGTGCATGTGTATACCCCCATGAGGTGTCATGGTGCCAAACGTGAGGTTTCTAACTTGAACAGAAAAAAAGTTGTATAATTTTTTAGCTTTCAATGCAAGCCTATGGGGGGGGGGAAACGGAGCTCCGATCCGGATCCGGAGCTCCGAGCGGAGCGGAGCGGAAGTGGGCGGAGCGGGGGCGGAGCGGCCCGATCCGGAAAATGGCGGATCTGCAAGTGAAGTGGAGCGGGGGGTCCGTGCACACCCCTAGTAACCAACCCTGGGAAAACGGAATCCAAGATTATTTTAAAGTGCCGTTTGCATTCGTGCTGGGTTAAAAAACCTGCAGGCTTAGGATAATTCACTAATACCAACTTTTGGCGATTCAATATTAAGTTCCAATTGGAGTATTTTACGTTCTTCGTCTGGTGGAGCTTCTTTCTCTGTGGGGCTAGTGTCCAAGGATCCTGCATATCAGAAACTTGGATCTGATCCTGTACTGATGTTAGTGGGATGGGCTGTAGGGGGGTATCAGATTGGTGTTTGCCAGTATCACCAATAGTTTCCTTGTTCTTGGTTTCCTTAACTTTTGAATCTGCTTTCTGCTTTGGACTTTTGTCAAGCAGTTTTAAAAGTTTCTTAAATTCCATTTTCTTGTATCTTACAGAGTTAGCATTTTTCACATTTTTGGTCTTTTTTAGATTACTGCCCCCTTTCTTCTTAGCCAATCTCCTGCCCACCTTCCTATTTGGCATAGTAGAATTGTTTGTTTGTGCTCCAGTTTTACGCATCTCCATTTCTGAAACCACTCCTCCAAGCTCAGGGGCATCTTTTGTGTATACTTCAGCCAGTGTTGTTAGAAGGTTGGAATTTGTCATTGGTTTTTGCTCAGATGTCTTACTTTCAATTTCACTTGTGTTGCCTTGGATTCCTTCTTTAGATCTGCCTAGTGCAAAAACTGTTAATGTAGTCAGAAGCTCCTTGCATTCTGAGAGAAACTTCTTTATCAGAGATATATCATCTGCCCGGCTTGTAAACAGTCTCTTGGTCAGCTCATGTTGGCTGCTAAGCAGATTGGCTACCACATGGGGATCTTTGTCGTCAGAGAAGATAGAGTGAATGTTTCGATATGGGGGTAAAGAATCGAAGTTCTTGCCCGAAAATGCATCTGGGCAGGTCGGTATGACAGGACATTTTGAGCTGCCTTGTGGAGTTTCAGACGAGCAAATTGGATGTCCAGTCTCTGCAAGAGGGACCCCCACAGATGTGAATTCTGCAGCTAAACTGCATCTGCGTTCCTCTGGGTTTTCCCAGTCCATGACCCTCATTATACTCTGAGGTCCCAGGGACCAGTCTAGAACCTCCTTATCAGGAGTCTTTGTCTCGGGTGTTAGATTGAGAAGTTCCTCAGAGTTGATGGGGGAAAAGTTAGTGATTTTTAATTGTTTTTGGGCCTTGGTATAGGAGATCACATCTTCAGTGACTGGAACCAGACCTTGTTGTTTATATCCGCCCCTGGTGAGGACCATTGTGTTCTTTATGATGTTACACACTATTAACCAGGAAGCAGGAATAAGCCCAGCAAGGCACAGGAAGTGGTATCCAATAATCAATGGCCAATGTCTTTCTGGTAATTCCTTTTGCTGTTACATCTGAATGGCCGTGGTTCTTTTGATTCCTGGTTCCCTTGGTTCTTGTTTGGTTCTCCCCCCTCCTCTGTACACCCTGAGAGGTTTGATATGTGGGGGAGCTTCTCTAGCAGCATCCAAAGAATACTGAATCTCCAGGTGTCTGAGTATTGTGGATCGTTACTTCAACTGTCTGTAGACCTCTAGGTAACGGCTTCTTGCCCATGGCTGAGAGCCTCAGGCCGAGAGCCCTTTTGCTCTCGCCGCAGGCTCGCGCCTACAGGATGTTGAAGGCTTTAATACCCGGGGAAAGAGGACAGGTTGCTTGCAGCTGCTGGGGAGTGAGGGCAACAACAAACACTCATGGGACTCCTCCAATGCAAACCCAACCCTCTCCTGGCCAAGGTGTCTCTAGTAGCCTCGTTTCAAATACCTGGGGAAAGAAGACAGGTTGCTTGCAGCTGCTGGGGAGGGAGGGCAACAGCAAACACTCACGGGACTCTTCCAATGCAAACCCAACCCTCTCCACTTCACAAACGTATTGTTAGCTGATATTCTTCTTCTTTTCCCTCACCTTTCACTATTACCGAAAAAACAAACAAAATTAATATACTTTTTTACCTCTATTCTACTTGCTTTCAATGCTTTGTTCGAGCAATTTTATCGCAGGTCGCTTGGGGCTTATGGCCCTTCGAGCACCTTTTCGTAAATGCACTAATTGTGGCAGTAAATTACCGCCATCTGACGGCCACCGCCTGTGCCTCTTCTACCTAGAAGAAACCCATAAGGTCTACACTTGCTCCTTCTGCCAGGCTTTCTCTAAACTGACGAGACGCCATCGCGCCGATCGCCTTAGGTCAGAATTGTGGAGAAGGGCTCTAGAAGCAGCGCTCTCCAAAACCACAGACATGCCCACTGATAAGGGCCAAAAGGCTGGGGAAATGCCATTGACATCGACCCAGTTCCTTGCCGCTACTGCAGCAAAAAAGCTGACAAAGAAGGCACGGACCACCTCCCATGCCACAAAAAAAGCAAAGCAAAGAAAGCATGCAGATAAGACTTATGAGTCTGCTCCAAAACCAGCAAAACGTATTCCCACGCCTCCACCATTGTTAGAATCACCTATCCCGGTGTTAACAGCAACAACCGAGGGATAATCCTGCTCAATCCATCGATGACCTTTCAATCAGAACTGTTGAATTGGTCCCTATGATGTCGATTTCTGAAGGCGAGATACTGGACTCATCTCCACATCCGCCTATATTGTCGGGGTCTCTACATTCTCCTCTGAGGAAATTGAGGTCGTCTCCTGACCGAGCCAGATCACCCTTACGGGCTCGAGACCGACAGAGAGAACATAGAGTTTCTCCGCAGTCTAGCACATGCTCCCCTCGACACTGAGACTCTCTACCGAGACTCTCTCTCTGCATGGACAATGAAGTCCATCTCCCCGATATCAACACCCTGAACTCGGACCATATCACCAGTATAGCCGGTCCTGCCAGCGTAGTTGATCTCCACGACACCGAGATTCTGAACTGTACCGACGCAGTCGGTATCGATCACGGTCATCTGCATCCGACTAGGATCAGCAAACCGAATGGTCAGGTCCACCCAGACCAGGATATTATTGGACGCCATGACATCTTTCCTATGATCCCACTCAGTATCTCCAATATCCTCCACCCCCTCGATGCCTGAGGACTCCGTCAACTACGGTCCCGCCACTAAAAGACCCGCAACCTTCAACATCGATAACTCGACCACTGATGTCGGGGCCAGCCCCTCCACCTCCGATACCAATTTCACCTTCGACACGCCCAATCTCAAGGCCACTGTCGACATCAAGAGCTTCCCCACAACCGGAACCCACCGATACTACTCCTTGCCTGACTCTTGATTCGGCATTGGACGGCTATGAATCCGACTCACCATCCTGCTTGTCACCTGCTCCATCACTTCCGTCACCAGATACTGTAGTAGGATCTCAAGACCCGATATCCCCATCCAAGGACCTCAGTCATTTTTGGGATCAAATTCAGTGGATGGCGCAGTCATTGGGCATGGAAACTCACACATCAGTACAAAAGGTTGTCGACCCAGTTTTCGATGCAGTAAACCCTGAAGCCACCCTGCCTGTTGCTATTTCACTGCTGCCAACTCTACAGCAGACTATACAACAAGCATGGAAGTCTCCAGCTACTTTGGCACCTACCTCTAAAAGACTAGAGAATATGTACATAGTACTGGAGAAAGATGCTGAATTCCAGTTTGTTCATCCCCAACCAAATTCCATTGTAGTGGAATTATCGCAGGGTCGTTCTCAATGCACCCATATGGCCCCTGTAGACAAAGAAGGCTGTCGTTTAGATCTGATGGGACGTAGACTTTATTCATCAGCGTCTCTTAAGTTTAAAGGTGTCCAACTATCAGGCCACTATGGCCAGGTATCAACTCTTTTTATGGGAGAAAATGGGCTCCCTCATCGATCACCTTAATGACAATCACAGAGAACTGGCTCGCATTTTTCAGACCGAAGCTATTCGCCTTGCAAAACAGCAAATTAGCGCTGCTTGACACCAGGCGGACTGTGGGCCAAAATCTATGGTGGCCGCTGTAGTTCTCCGCCATCATGCCTGGTTGATCTGCTGGCCTCTCACAAGAAGCTAGGACTCGTATCGAGGATCTACCTTTTGATGGCATTGGACTTTTCAATGCCAAGACTAACAAGGCTATGGACTCAGTACAAAAGGTTAAAACAACTGCCAAGAAAATGGGCTTAGTGCCTCCTCCACAACAATTTAAGCAGAGGAAGTGGTACCGTCAACAACCACAATACTCTCGCTTCCAGTCAAACCAAGCAACCTTCAAGCAGGGTCAGCAATCTCAGCCTCAACCAAGGTGGCAGCCGTCATTCAAATACCAACCCCAACGTAGAAAGAATGTTGGTAACAACAAGCAGCGGCTTTGACTTCCTATACTCCCTAGCTGCTAAACCGCCTTTTGGGCACCGCCTCTCCCCTTTCTTTTCGGCATGGAACCAGATAACGTTGGACTCCTGGGTGTTGAAGGTCATAGCACCATCGGAGCCTGCTTCAGTTGGACCCCCCCCCCCCGGGCTAACTGCCATCTTCACCCTGTGGGGAAGAAGATGCGAGGGAGACTGGAGCAGGCAGGCACCATCGGAGCCTGCTTCAGTTGGAAAACCTCCCCCCCCACAGGGCTAACTGCCATCTTCACCCTGTGGGGGAAGAAGATGCGAAGGAGACTGGAGCAGGCAGGCACCATCGGAGCCTGCTTCAGTTGGAACTCCCCCCCCCCCCCACAAAGGCTAACATCTTCACCTTGTGGGGAAGAAGGAGCTGTTGGTTTGCCCCTCCATTGGGAGATGAAAGGACGGAGCAGGGCCTTCCCACCAGCCTAAGCAGTCTCCTTAATTTCTTTTTATTTTCTCCCTCTTCCCTCCATACACTTTTCCTTGTGTGTCATGTCTTTTTTTTAGAATGTAAGCCTGAGGGTAGGGACTGTCTTCTTTATTGATACATTGTAAGCCGCTCCGAGAGCCTTTTGGCTGAGGTGCGGGATAAAAATACTCTAAATAAATAAATAAATAAATAGCAAGGGGATATCGCATAGAATTCCGAACAATACCTCCCTTGGGACGCATGCGATCTACTCAACCGTCGTCAACACTCCAACAAGAAATCCTAACCCTCCTACAAAAAGGAGCAATTTCACTTGTACCTCAACACCTCTTTCACGATGGATTTTATTTCCGTTATTTTACCATGCCGAAAAGAGATGGGGGCATCGCCCTATCTTAGACCTTAGAGACCTGAACTTTTTTGTTCGGATGACAAAATTCAGGATGACATCGTTGGCGCTCATTCTCCCGCTTCTAAACAAAGATGTGTGGTTTGCCTCTATCAACCTCCGAGATGCCTATTTCCACATCGACATTCACGAGTCATCCCAAAAGTTCCTCAGATTTGCCATGGGAAACAACATCTTTCAGTTTAATGTGCTTCCCTTCAGCCTATCCACCGCACCACGCGTCTTTACCAAATCCACACAATTCACTTCCTCCTCACCAATCTCAGCCTCAAACTTCATCCTCTCACGGTTGATAAAGTTCATCGGAGCGCTATTCGATGCCGACACCACATGAGCATACCTACCCCAGGACAGAGCTACCACCCTCATCGCCTTGGCGAAACAGGTTCACCGACAGAGAACCATTAAGGCTTTTACCATCCAGAGGCTGTTAGGGCTGATGGCTGCCACCACAGCAGTAGTATCTTTCGCGCAGCTGAAAATGCGTCCGCTTCAGCTGTGGTTTCTCAATGTTTTCAACCATGCTGCCGATGCGAGAAGAACAACGCTTCAACTACCGACTGCAGTGGCGTCATCACTGACCTGGTGGATGCAACAGAAGCACCTCTTAATAGGAATACCCTTCCAACGCAGCCCACCTACAGTTGTACTAACAATGGATGCATCACTCCTTGGCTGGGGTGCGCATTTCAAAAATTTAACAGTGCATGGGACTTGGCCCAATGAACTAAAAAGCTCCCACATCAATGTCCTGGAACTGATTGCGGTCCAGAAAGCACTCAAGGCTTTTGTGTCATTACTGAGCAACAACCATGTTCAGCTCACCTCAGTCAATACCATGGTCTTCCACCTCAACAAGCAGGGGGGCACGAGACCATTCCGACTTGTAAGCCTGACAGTACAGATCTTGGAATGGTGCCTCAATTACAACATCACCATCACTGCTGTTCACATAGCTGGGAAGGACAACGATCTGGCAGATCAACTCAGCAAGACAGCTCCATCTTTGCACGAGTGGCAATTTCACAAACAGGTTGTCCACTCCATTTTTCAACTATGGGGAACCCCAACTACCGACTTGTTTGCAACTCAAGAGAACTCGCAATGCAACCTTTTTTGCAGCAGGGCGGGTTGGGGAATGAAGTCGAGAGGGGATGCATTCCTTCTGACAGTGACACACGAATTCTTCTTTCTATTCCCCCCTTTCCCACTGCTGACAAAAGTACTGGGAAAGATTATGATGGACAATGCAGATTGCATACTGGTGACCCCATGGTGGCCGAGACAAGGTTGGTTTGCCCCGCTCCTCATCAGGGCTATGGGACATTACTATCGCCTTCCAAACTGCCTGGATTGTTATATCGCCACCAAGGATTTGTTTACCACCCGGAGATCGACACCTTGTGTCTAACAGCCTGGCGACTGTTCCCATGTTGACTGACATAGTACAGCGGCTTAACGACAATTTCTGGCCAAATTGTGCACATTGTGATACAAGTGTGAAATTTGGTATGGTGGCATTTATGACCATGTAGATTAAAATGAGATATAGGAGCATCTTGGGAAATCATCATAGCAGCTGCCATCTTGGAAAATGGTGGCCAAAATCCAGTTTTCGCACAATAACTCTTTTATTTGTAATCTCATAGAAAAGATGTCTCAATACTAATTAAAGAGCATAAAATTTGCTACAAAAAAGTCATTAACAATCCTTTCATAGGAGCAACCCTTGTCAAGATATAAAGGTTTTATTCCGACCCATTTGTCTGAGAAGTCAACAACATGCACTATCTCATCCCGTATCTACACAGAGATTATCTGCCTGGATAGTGCAGACAATTTGCTTGGCCTACAAGCTTGTAAAAATGGACTTGCCAAATGTTGTCAAGGCCCACTTCATTAGAGCAGTCTCTACATCCACAGCCTTTGGCCGAGCAGTTTCTTTATCAGAGGTGTGTCGTGCGGTGACATGGTCTACTCCGACTACGTTTGTCAGGCACTACAGACTTGACGTGCATTCCAGAGCTCTTTTGGAAGGGCAGTCCTCTCTTCTGTCACCAACCCTTACTGATTAGTAAGTCAGCTTGCTAATCGCCCATATGTGTGATGCACAGAGACCACGAAGAAGAAAGACAGGTTGCTTACCTGTAACTGTGGTTCTTCATCTGTGCAGTCTGTTCACCTTCCCCACTGGGTGTCCTCCTTTTTGGGACATTCTTTGGGAACTGATCTTCAGTCCAGGGTCTTCAATTCGGTCTCTATGGAACTGGGAACTTTGGGTGGGAACCCTTCTGAGCATGCGCAGTGGGACATTGGGGGAGGGTTCCCACCAAAAATCTCTATCAGCTATAGAAACTTCTGAACGAGACTCCGCGCAGGTGCAGAGCCCATATGTGTGACTGCACAGATGACCACTTGAAGAACCACAGTTACAGGTTCTGCCCTTCCAGATGGTGATGCTTGGGGGTAGTTGCTCCTCAAACAAGGAGCTGTTGTATGGCGTACCACAAGGTGCCATCCTATCCCCAATGCTGTTTAACATCTACATGAAACTGCTGGGAGAGATCATCCAGAAGCATGGGGCGGGGTGCTATCAGTATGCCAACGACACCCAAATATATTTCTCTATGCCTTCAATAAAAGCGTCAGCTAAGGATAGTATGTCTCCTCTGAATGAATGCTTGGAGGCGGTAATGGGCTGGATGAGGAAAAACAAACTGAAGCTGAATCCAGACAAAACAGAGGTGCTTGCTGTCAAGGGCTAGGTTTGGAGGTGTGTCAACCAGTTCTGGATGGGGCTACACTCCCCCTGAAAGACTGTGTTCGCAGTCTGGGGGTGCTCCTGGATCCGTCGCTCCAAATGACAGCCCAGATAGATGCGACGGCCAGGAGTGCCTACTATCAGTTTCGGCTGTTGCACCAGTTGCGACCTTTTCTAGAGTTGGAAGACCTAAAGATGGTAGTGCACGCGCTGGTAACCTCAAGGCTTGACTTCTGCAATGTGCTCTACCATTGTATCTAGTTTGGAAACTTCAGCTCGTTCAAAATATGGCAGCCAGGTTGGTCACCAGTACATCTAGGGGTGAGCATATTACCCCAACATTAAAATCACTTCACTGGCTGCCAATTAGTTTCTGGGCAAAGTACAAAGTGTTTAAAGCCCTAAATGGCTTGGGTCCAGGTTACTTGCGGGATCGCCTTCTCCCATACAGTCCCACACACTCAGGTCCTCTGGGGTGAACTTACTTTAGTCAGCTAAAACTAGGCTGACATCAGTTTCCCAGAGGAACTTTTCTTCTGTTGCCCCCAGTTTGTGGAATGGCCTGCCGGAGGAGATTCATAAAATTAACTCTCTGTGTGATTTTAAGGCAGCTTTAAAGACTGGCCTATCCAGATCAATGTAAAATCAAGAATTTTTAAGATGTATTGATTCCTGTTCTAATGTTGTTCCCCGCCTCGATCCATAGGGAGAGGCAGGTAAGAAATTATTATCATCATCATCATCATCATCATCATCATCATCATCATGAGCACTGGTCCCAGGACTCATTACCTTTCCCAGTTTGAGAAGGTACCATTGATAAGCACTCTTTGAGTCTGATTCTGTAGCCAGTAGTTGTTCCATCTAGCCCCCTTTTAGCTAGCTTGCTAATCAGAACATCGTGGGTATTTCGTCAAAAGCTTTGCTATAGTCCACAGCATTTCCACAGTCCAAGGGAGGTTACCCGATCAAAAAATGAGATCAGATTAGTCTGGCAGTATTTGTTCTTGACAAATCCATGCTGGCTTCTAGTAATCACTGCATTGTTTTCAAGGTGTTTACTGTGATGCCACTCCCTTTGAGACATCTTTATTTTTTTAAATCAACTATGGGGTAGGTCATCAGAATGCTGCACTCTAACTCACTGACACTTTTTGTCCTCACAGCAGCCAGCCCAGCACTCCATATTTTCCCTACTCCTTCCCTGCTACCACCATTGATCACTGTACCCTACCCTACCCCCTTCACTAATAACCAATCCAGCCCTTTGAACCATTAGCCAATCAGCATTCACTTCACATTCTCTCCACTCTCTCTCCCACTAGATTTGGGAGATCTTACCAACAGTGTATTTATACTTACCAACAGTGTATTTGAGATCTACACAGCACATACATTTAAAACAGCACAAATACTTACATCACATATAAATAACTAGCAATGAACAGTAAAACATCACACCTACAGATTGACTTCTTTATAATCTGCTCCAAAATGTTCCCTGGGATTGATGTCAAACTAACTGGTCTGTAGTTCCCATTTTTTTGCCTGTTTTGAACATATGGACAACATTAGCCCTCCTCCAGGTGTCTGGCATTTCACCCATCTTCCATGATTTCGCAAAGATAATAGAGGGTTCTGAGAGGTCTTCTGCCAGCTTCTTTATTACTCTAGGATGCAGTTCATCGGGCCCTGGAGATTTGAACTCTGAGGAAATTAGGTGTTCCCTGACCATTTGTATATCAATCTCAAGCTTCAGTCCTGTCCCTTCAGCTTGTACTTCACATTTGTACAATGTGGGTCATAGACCCTCTTTCGAGAGAGGACTGAACCAAAGTAGGAATTGAGCACTTCTGCCTTTTGTTTGATACCTGTTATCATTATGCCATCCTTATTGAGTAGTTGAACCACCATTTCTTTCCTTTATCTTTTACTATGCAGGATGAAAGCCTTTTTATTGCTTTTAGCATCCCTTACTAGTGTCAGCTCTAGCCTTCCTGATGCTTTTCTTGCACTTCAGTGCTACTTCAGTTCTTCTTCGTGGTCTCTGTGCATCACACATATGGGCTCTGCGCATGTGCTGAGCCTCAGATAGGGAAACTTACATAGCTGAGAGATTTTGGTGGGAACCCCTTCCCCAGTGTCTTACTGTGCATGTACAGCAGTTCCCGCAGGTCCCATCAGTTCTCTTTCGACCTTGCTACTAGTAGCCTTATCAGGAACTTCCCACTCTTGTGTGCTAATATTTCTTCCGCTGACCGTCTCCTTTTTTAATTCTTCTCAATTTTTCTTTCTCAACCTTTTCCCTTGCTCAACAAAAGATAAACAAATGGTTAATTAAGTTACTATTCTTCCTCTACTTTTGCACTTGTTATATCTCTATCTTATGGCATTAAAAGCTCTGTTCAGAAAGTGTGTCTGCTGTGGAAATAAGCTACCCCCAACGGTTGGCCACTCTTTATGCCTATTTTGCCTCAGCAAGACACACGTAGTTGAAAGCTGCGTGCATTGTCAGAGTTTCTCTAAACAAACCCGTCGACATTGTTCAGACTGCTTAAAAGCGGTCCTTTGGAAAAAGGCACTGGAGGCCATCAACACCCCCAAAGCTGACTAAAGGGGAAAGGCAAGCAATCAGCAAACAATGCCTTTCCCTTAACTGGAGTCTCCTGGGCCCTTGGTCCAACTTATGGGTCTATCGGGTCCTGTTGCTCCAGCAAAATCTTTGTTTATTCATGGGCCGAAAAATCCCACTAAAAGGGGCAAGGAGCATACTACTTTACCAGACAAGCATAGGAAAAAGAAGAAGAAGGACCCTACTTCCAAACAGGGCTCCTTTCAGGCCTTATCACTTCCGCCCTTGAATTTGCCAATTCCGGTATAGTCCGCATCGATAACTACACTGGCGTTGATTTGTCCACCCTCTATGCCAGTGGTTCCCAAAGTGGGCGGTATTGCCCCCTTGGGGGCGGTGGGATTGCATAGGGGGGCGTTAAGAAGCAAAGGGACAGCAGGGGGCACTGGCAGGGGGCACTAACAGGCAAAGGGATGGCAGGGGGATGCTCGAGGTGGTCTCTCCAGAAGGTCCTAAAACCCAGGGACCAAGCAGGAAAGAGCAGCAAATTCAGCTGCTCTCCCCACACTGCTCCTGCTCAGGAAGGACTTTTTCATTCACGCAGCTGCTCTCTCCTCCTATCTCAAGCCCACAGCGGCCCCACCAGAAGTAGGGGGTGGGGGAAGCGCCCACAGGAGGCAGCAGAGCAGGAAACAGCGGCGAATTCAGCTGCTCTGCCCACTCTTCTCCTGCCTAGGAGGGCCCAGGGCTTCTTTCCTGCTGGAGCCACCGCCGCCTGCTCACTCGCTCGCTCCCTCGGCCAGAGCTGCTCCCTCCTACAAGCTGCCCCGGCAGACCTCTCACGATAGTTGCTGCACAAGGCAGGAGCAGCAGCCATGTGGCAGAGAGGAAGGAGCATGTGGAGGACGGCGGGCAGCAGAGCAGCTGCCAAGAACAGCAGTCAGCCGGCAGGCTGGGTGGGCAGCAGGACTGCTTGTGCTGCTGCAAGGTATCACCAGGCTCCCTTCCCCTGTCAGGAGTTGCAGATTGGGGCCATCTCCCCTCTGAGCTGCTGCCCTCCTGTCCTAATCAGCCTGGCAGCTATTGTGAGGTTTGGGGGCAGGGGGGTTGGAGAGAGAGAGAGAGAGAGTGATAGAGATAGAGATAGAGAGAGGCTTGGAGGGAGGGGGGTTGGAGAGAGATAGATGCTGTGTGTCTGTGTGTGTGCTCCCACCCCCCAAAAAATCTGGACTACAACAGGATTGGGAGAGAAAAGAAAAGGGAGAGGGAGAGAGAATTGCAATTCCCCAGGTCCTTCCTGGCTAAAGAAGATTCAGCAGCACCTTTTTCCAGAAGGCTTGCTGAAACAATTCCTATCTGCCCTTGCTTATTTCAGGGTGTCCAACCCCCTTTTTTCAAGCGTTCTTTTGGTAAACATGGTATGTGTGTATCTTGTGTCACCATAAAAACAGAGCTGCAACACAATCCTAAGTATGTCTACTCAGAAGTTAGCCCACTGAGATCAATAAAACTTACTCTGAGGTAAATGTGCATAGGATTCAGCCTGAAAACGAAGAGAGGGTGAAGAAAAGACAGGAGAAAATGAATTGTAGAAATAGAATAGCAAGGTAACTGTGGGATATTTAACCATATTTAAAGACAATACGTACAGTAAAATTAGTGCCCCTCTACTTCAGTCCCAGCCAGGTTTTCCATAGGAAAACTCTGTACCAGGTGGCAGATAATTATTTTAAAATTTTAATTAAAATACATTATCCTTTCCTATAACAAAATGGTGCTTACTCCTAAGTAAGTGTGTTCCACTGAAGAAGGAAATCCTATTTGATTCCTGTATTCATGCTAGTGTGACATGATAAGTTAAAGGCACAATTTTATGCATGTTTAGACAGAAAAAAGTCCTTCAACTCCTAGAATCCCCTCTAAATGGGAAGCCCCTGCCCCAGGCTTGCCGAGGGAGGGAGGGAAAAGAGAGCAAATGCCTCTGTTTGCAGCCAGCATGGCAGGGCACACCAATTGGATTTTGAATAAAGTATTCAATTAATTGTTACTGTTTTGAATTTTATTGTTCTTATCTTCCTTGGTGGGTCGTTGAAAACCACTATTCTGAATAATGATTTTTATAGTGTAGGGTAGGGGGGCGCTGGGCATCAGTTTGTGGAACCAAGGGGGCAGTGACCTAAAAAAGTTTGGGAACCACTGCTCTATGCCAAGGTCAACACCGACGCATCCATCCTCGATGCCCAGATTTACACTGAGACCGACAACCTCTATGTCGGAAGGTGAGATCAGAGACTCCTCACCAATCGAGGACTCTCGTCCTGTGAGACCAGTTACTCCTCACCTCTTGCCTCGCCTGTCCCACCTCTTGCTTCTATCACCTGAGTCAATCTGCTCAGTATAGAGACCACCGTTCCAGATCTTGCTCCCCTCTCCGAGATTGGGACGCCTCCTCTAATTGGTCACTCCCTCCTCACCAAACACCGTTATGATGATTGGCATAAGGATCATGAAGTCTATTGCGATGGCGAAAAATACATCAGTTTTATTCCTCCTCCATGCCACCCACCATCGGCATCGATATCTCGACCTCTACCAGAGGATGAACCCTGCCCACCACCAACACTGCCTTCTCGGAGATCGACTTCCATTCGATCACTACAAACACAATCTCCGGACTCGCATCATAACAAAGAACTTCAGGTCACAATGCAGCCGCTTCCTCCTTCACCATTTCTGTGGGATACCCATTAGGCTGCCTTGAGGCCCAGTAGGCCACCTTGAGGCCCATTATTGGGCAAAAGGCGGGATACAAACAACAACAACAACAGTAATAATAATAATAATAACTGTGAGAATCTTCACCACAATTAGCTGATGATTACCAATCTGAATTGTCATCCTACTCATCGATACCATTCATGTGCCATTTATGTGATTTTTCTTTTTACCAAAGACTACTACTTTTGATTTGTTATTGTTAATGACTAGATCATGTTCTACACAGTAGGCACTGACCTGTTTTAAAAGTCTTCTGAGACCAACTTGTGATGTTGAGAACAATATATCATCTGCGTACAGAAGATTTTCAGTGCTCTATTTGAGATTTTGGGCATATGATACTCCTGCTTGTGTAGGTATGCTACAATATCATTTATGTAAAAATTAAAGAGAAAGGGAGCTAAAATGCAGCCTTGACATACATCTTTTGTGTTAGAGTCTGGTCTGTAAGGGCAAGGCTTGTTCCCATACGTACGTAACTGAATAAAGTATTTTTTGTTAAACGTTGGAGTCTAAGGTCAGTATTTGTTTGTGAAAAATTTTCCCAAAGACATCGTCTATTTATGGAATCAAAAGCTTCACTTAAGTCCATGAAAGCAGGAAAGCTGACCCTCTGTTGCAGAGTACTTAGTTATCAGATGATGCAGAACATAACAGTTATCCATAGTAGATCACTCTTTCCTGTTCTTCCACAAAGATGAGGTTTTCTTCCACCCAGTCCTCAAGTTTGTGCAAGAGATACTTGGCATAAATTTTCACTGGGATATCAATCAGGCTTATAGGTCTGTAGTTAGGCCTCATCTTGAGTAGTGTCCAGTTCTGGGCACCACACTTCAAGAAGGATGCAGACAAGCTGGAGAAGGTTCAGAGGAGGGCAACGAGGATGATCAGGGGTCTAGAAACAAAGCCTTATGAAGAGAGACTGAAAGAACTGGGCATGTTTAGCCTTGAGAAGAGAAGGCTGAGGGGAGACATGATAGGACTCTTCAAATGCAGTTCATTGGAGCTCTGTCTGGGCTTTCCTTCCTAAGGATCACTGTCACAACATACTTTCAGTTGCAGAAGACCTCCAGCATCTACTGACAGCTATTGTGTTCTTGGTACAGTGATTCTTAGGCCTCATGGCATTGACCCTCTAGTAGTAGAGTTTGCACAATACTATGCAAGGATCGTATAGCAATGGTTCCTAAAAAATGCCAAAATTCGCAGTTTTAAGCAATTTTCAACCACATACGGCATCAATTGCCCAAGTTCTATTATTTTTGTTGTCCCTACTTGAAAAGGGATTTAAATTTTCTTCAATTCATGTTTATTTATTGGCAGTTTCTTCATTCCAACCTCCGGTTGAATGGCTTACTCTCTTTTCACATTCAACAACAAAACATTTTCTCAGGTGTGTGGAACCTTAGGCCAACAGGAGCATATCGGTTGTTCTAAAGGCTCTTTCTTCTAAGCTCTGTGAACCTCTGACGAGGGTGAACTTGAAACTTTTTTTGAAAGTAATTTTCTTAATAGCAATCACCTCATAGAATCATAGATCATACAATCATAGAATAGTAGAGTTGGAAGGGGCCTACAAGGCCATCGAGTCTAACCCCTTGCTCATTGAAGGAATCTACCTTAAAGCATGCCCAACAAATGGCTGTCCAGCTGCCTCTTACCAGCATTATTTCCTTTGCCTACAATAGAGTTAGAGACTACCTTACACAAACTGGACATCAGGAGAGCATTGGCCTTCTATAAGGACAGAACACAACCCTTCTGGAGATTTACTAAGCTATTCATGAGCTCTGGACTGCAAAAAGGACTGACGGTGTTGAAGCAGCAATTTGCTTCTTGGGTGGTTAATGCGATGTTTTGCATTGACAGCACCTGTCAGTGGACACTCAGTCCATGCTGTTGCAGCTTCAGTTGCTTTTCGGAAAGGCATTTTGATTCCTGAGCTGTGCAAAGCAGTGACTTGGTCAACACCTGCTACATTCATAAAGCACTATTGTTTGGATGTTTGGGCATGAGCAGACTGTGCCTTTGGCAGAGCTGTCCTGTCATCAATTTTTGCTTAGATACCGACCCACCTGCGATAAGTCAGCTTGTTAATAGCCCATGTGTGCGATGCACAGAGACCATGAAGAAGAAAGACAGGTTGCTTACCTGTAACTGTAGTTCTTCTAGTGGTCATCTGTGCATTCACACAACCTACCCGTCTCCACTTCGGTGTCAAGGTATATACTGTTATATGGATATTGATACCAGGAATGTACCTTGGTTCCGTGGACACAATGTCAGCCTCAAGGAACTGAGGGATTAGATAGGACCCTTTGGACATGTGTAGTATGCAGTTGGGGAAGCATTCCGCCAAAAATGCCTCAGCTTTAGAAATTTCCCAAAACGAGGCTCCATGCAGGCAGAGCCCATGTGTGTGATGCACAAATGACCACCTGAAGAACTACATTTACAAGTAACCAACTTGTCTTTGCCATATGTGTAGTGATTCAAGGCAGCTACATGATACATGCCTTCTACTGTTGTAAGGCACTACACCCTTGCTGTCCATTCCAGGTCAGATGCACTCTTTGGCAGAGTGATTCTAAAGAGTGTTTTTGCTGAGGACACAACACCCTCATGTAGGTGTGTCAGCTTATAAAAATCAGATGCTTACTTGTAAACTTCTTCACATAGAGTCACACAATCTGTCCTTCCTTTCTGCCTGTGTTGTATGATCCCTATGCCTTGGGGCAGAGGGCGGAAGCAATCATCACCTCTGCACTCTCCCTTCTCTGCATTTTAGCAAGGTGGGCGTTTTCACTTATCTAGCTGAAGTGTTGGGGAGCAGGAGGGAAGAAGACTGGAAGATTGTTTGTAAGCCAGCTGCCCCGGTCTCCTCCCCACACAACTGCCCTGGTCTCCTCCCCACACAACTGCCCCCTTTCCCTCATCTCCAAGCTTGCGTTTGCGTGCTTGTAGAGGCAGCCAGCGCTGTTCTCTCTGCCCCAGCTGCAAGGGGTCGAGGGGCAGAGTGCTGTCTCCAACCTTGGTTCCAGGAATCTGAACTACCCTATGAACCCTCAGACACTGTCGATGGGCCATAGGACTGCTCTCTTAAAAACACATCTCTAATTAGTTTTATTTCTTGCCCTTGGTCTTAGAGCAAGTTATGCTACGCTTGATTTAACTGCATTACTGTATCAGCCATTCATGATTTTGTGACTGGTGTAGTTTCCTGCTGGCAGACCTATCTCTTCTACAGGAATGGTAGGCAAAGTGTTGCTGAGATAGCAGTGAGACTGGCAGTCTTCTATACAGCTGCCGTTTTGCACAGTGATCTAGTTTCCTAGCTGCACCCCATGTCTCAGATCAAGGAACCCTTAGATTATATGGATAGATACACAGGCAAGCAATGCAGTCTTATACATCCTTCTGTAAACCTCCCAAACAGCTTCAGCCATGGGGTGTTATACAAATGCAATAAATAATAACAATAACAACAACATCATCCTGCTCAGAAGTAAGTCTTACTGAATTCAGTGGAATTTACTCTTTGATAAGTGGGTATAGGACTGCAGCCCAAATGTCATATACCAGCCTATGGTGTTTGCATTTGTGTTGTACCCCGCCTTGATCCAGAGGGGGAGGCGGGTAACAAATAAATAGATGATGATGATGATGAAAAGGACTATGTTTACAATCCATTGTTTAAAGCAACCTTAGAATAATAGAATCATAGAATAGTAGAGTTGGAAGGGGCCTATAAGGCCATCGAGTCCAACCCCCCGCTCAATGCAGGAATCCACCTTAAAGCATACCTGACAGATGGTTGTCCAGCTGCCTATATACCTTGCTTGGATATAGCCCACCTCTTTGCTAGTGGTATGAACATCCTAATATTTAATGACCTGGTTCACACACAAGAAGAAGCCACTGTGGGTGAATTTTTGCAGTTGGCCATCATTTTGAAAATTCAAGCCCTGGCTGGGTGCATGTCATTATGTGCAATCCCAGTGATGATGGGTTGTTGGGGTGGTTTTCAAGCCACTCGCAAACCTAAACAGGCCACGGGTTCATGGATTCTTAACCACCCCAATAACCCACCCTCACCCAGTTCATATGTAATGACAAGCTGTGGCACCCGCTCACTCCCCCTCCCTGTGGCTTGAATTTCAAAATGCAGAATGACAAGCCCCTCAGGGAAATTCATTCATGCTGTTACATGTGAATGAATAAATGTTTTATCAATGTTTTATTTTAAATTTTAAAATAAGTTTTAAATTTTTGTATATCTGTTTTTAATGTTCATTGTTTTTAACTTTTGTAAACTGCCCAGAGAGCTTCGACTATGGGCTGGTATTTTGAATTTTCACATTTTAAGATAGTTATACTTTTCACACTAGCATTATGGTAAAGTCCAGTTTTCTCCTGCTCCTACTTAGTGTTCAGCCTTTATAGCTGGCAACGGAAGGGTCTAGTTGTCTTTTAGTACTTTCCATCGTAAACATTGGCTGGGTTCAAGCAACATGATAACCACACTCCAGGGCTTAGTATGGATTGACTGTGGGTTGTCATTCAACTGTGGGTTGTCGTTGAAAAATGGGTTATCATATTATCTGAACCCAGCCCTAATAACAAATCATGGTTTGTTAACCCCAAACAACCCAGAGTTCACAACTCAATAACACACCATGGCTTCTATTCATAGGTTGTTCCTGGTTAACAAACTATGGTTTATTAGTATGGCTGGGTTCAGATATCACGATAACTCATGTTTCAACAACTCCTGGTTCAATAACAACACAGACTCAACCCTTGAGTATGGTTTATCATGTTGTCTGAACCCAGTCATTTCCTCACATTCATAGAATGGACATTATTGAGGTCAGAGCTAAACCTGATCATGGTGATCTGACTTAAATTTTGGGGCATGGTTTTTATATTTTTAATTATAAAAATATTTAAAGCCAGTGTGGTATAGTTGCTAGAGTGTTGGACTGGGAGTCAGGTGATCTAGATTCTAATCTCTTGACCATGGAAACTCACTGTATGATGTTGGGACAGTCACAGACTCTCAGCTCAGCCTACCTCACAGAGTTGTTGTTAGGATAAAATGGAGAGGAGGATTATTATTATGCATGCTGCCTTGGGTTCCTTGGAGGGAAAAAAGTGGGGTATAAATGTAAATAAATAAATAAATAAATTGTAAATTATATAATTAATTAAGAATTAATGTCTTTCTGTATAAATTTTCTATTAGGTGCATCTTCCATGTAGCTCTTTCAGTACTGAATGTGGCAGTATTTTTCAGTGTTTGCATTTTAAAAAGAGAGAAAATGCCTCTTAGAGAATGTGAAATCTCAGTTGAGATCGAAGTATTTTCATAGTTGTGTCAGAGGGTGCTGGAACAAACACTGTAAAACAATATGTAAGGAAGCCTGGAATCTTGTTAAAATTCAGCCAAATTATAAACACGTAAGAACTTATTCCCAAACCTTGATGTCTGTAGAGGGAGAGAGGTAAATGGAGAGCCAGATTATGAATGATTTATCTGCAAGAATGTGGAAATTTGATTATTTTTTTACTGTGGCCTCAATGTGCCTCCAGTTCTCTGTTTGGCCAATTAACAGCATTTTGGTAACAGGAAATTCAGTGACAAGAATATCTCCCCCAAATGGTGCTTTGCAGGTGTTGTGGCTGCCAGGTAGTAAGGATTTATTTCAGTAGTTCCATAAAAAATACTTGTAAGTAGATGTATTTAGTAGAACAATGTAAACAATAGTATACTATTTCACTGTTTTATGAACAGATAAGTAGCTGGAATTGTTGTCTCCCTTTTGATGACCAACTAGATATTAAAATGCCATTTCCCAGAATACACGATATGAACAATATATGCTTTGCATATTCTCCCCTGCTAGAGGTGTAAAATTTCCAGAAATTTTGAAGCCATGGAAAAAAACTGTTTTTTCCTGGGGAAGGGGTTGGAGGGGGGAACCAGAAATTTTCAGAAAAATTGAAATAATGCAATATTAGCACTTTTTAAAGATTGAAAGTCACTTTGTTACTTTAGGAACATAAAATGTAATTATGTCCCAAGTTGTTTTGGCATAAAATTATTACATTTGGTATATTAAAATACAGTGTATTCAATCAATTATTACAAACTGAATTTACTTTTTTAAAAAAAATTTTTTTTAACCTTTTTGGTAACAAATGGAGCTACAAGCTCCATGGAGCTACAAGCTCCTCAACTGTTAGGAACACCTGAACTGTAAGGAACCTATTTGGTTTTGCCAGTTTATGAGGAACAGGCAAAAAATAATTTAAAACAACAACAACAGAGGAAACCATCAACATTAGTAACAAAGAAAAGTATTTATGTCTCCGCTGACATAAAGCACCCATTCCCATAAAAAGAACTGAGAAAAAGTTCAGTGAATCTGCATGAAATTTAATTACTCATTTTCTGAGCAATCACTATCAGTTTCAGCCTCTGCTTCAGTGACAGCACCCCCTAGAGGCAGAAATGCATCCTGCTCTTGCATTTGAGAGTTGTAGTCTCAATTTGCAAGCTAGGATTTGCTTGTCGTCAGTGCACAGAAATTGTAATCTAATACTGTACATAGTTTTTAGAAATCATTTGGAGAAGTAAGTATCTGAACACCTTGTCTTAAACATTTTATACATCATGCTAAAATAAAACATCCCATAATCCATTTTGTCTCCATTTTTTTCAAAAAAATTTGGGGAAAACCCCAAAAAGTCTTCAGAAAAAAACAGGGACAGACTGACGGTTTTCCCCCTATTTTTTCCGTTTTTTCCCAGGCCTTCACATCTCTACCCTGACATAGATTTACCCATATTAACTATCACCCTTTGTTTTTGATGTTTCAGGAGACAAAGATGGCAGCAAAGTGACCACAGTGGTAGCAACTCCTGGACAGGGTCCAGACAGGCCTCAAGAAGTTAGTTACACTGACACGAAAGTGATTGGAAATGGATCTTTTGGTGTTGTGTATCAAGCTAAACTCTGTGATTCAGGAGAGCTGGTTGCCATTAAGAAAGTTCTGCAAGACAAGAGATTTAAGGTGAGAAAAACAAGAACATTCTTGACCTTTCTTGACATTATATACTTTCTAGAGAAAAAACAAGAGGACAGAAGTTAATTCTGTCCTCTTGTTTTTTCTCTAGAAAGTATATAATGCATATTGATATTTAAATGTTAAAATTGTAATTTTGTGTAAAATGGATAGGAAGAAAGCTTAAATTCTGAATTCAAAGTGTTCTAATTTTATAGAAATCGTTAAATAAAATTGTTTGATAAAACCATTACAACATGTTGATTTACAGCTAAATAAAGCCTTTCTACAGTAGGGTATACTTTGCGTATGTAATTTCTTAGATATTTTACAATTTTGAATACTATTTCATCATATTTTGTGTCTTTTTAGGAAACTTACATTCTGCTCATTATTTGTATCAAGAATTTAATTCCACCCCCCAAATATCTAAATAGCATTTTTGTTTCAAAACACATTTACATAATTAGCACATTGCAAGATAGAAGAATATATATGGTTGTATCTTAGCTTCAAAATTATTATTCCAATATTTTCTTTATTCTCTATAATTTTAAAAGGAAGTTGGAGTCTACATAGAATTTAACATAAAAGGAAGAAAATACTTGGCAAAAAGCATAAAAATATAGCCGGTGAAGGCTTTTCTATTTGTCATGATTCAAGGTAAATAAGATGACAGAGTCCCAAAATCCATTTGTTCTCAAGCCATTTCAAGATCTCCAAAACTTAATGAGCCAAATGTTACCTAGGTCTCTGGCAACCATGTCCTATATCTTGATAGGTTAGATTACCCACAGTGACACAGGGTCTTAGAAACCATGGATGAAGCCCAAATAGTGCCTTCTACCTCCAGGAAATTAGATATTATGTACTCTGCTTACAAAAGTAAGGGATCTTCTCTTAGATTCCCTTCATGACCTTGGATTTTGTGGCTCTGTCTATAACTGGTTTGCCTCCTATCTAGCGGGTCGCTCTTTCAGCGTGTTGGCTAATGGCAGCTCGTCTTCCTCCTTTCCCCTTTCAGTAGGGGTTCCGCAAGGCTCGGTGCTTGGCCCGTTGTTGTTTTCCTTATACATGTTGCCCTTGGGCAATCTTATTCATTCTCATGGCCTCCAATATCATCTGTACGCCGATGATACACAACTATATCTGTCATCTCCGGAACTTTCTCCTGATGTTCACGATCGTATCTCGGCATGTCTTTCAGATATCTCAGCTTGGCTGCTTCATCGTCGTTTGAAACTCAATATGGCAAAGACTGAATTGCTCGTTTTTCCTCCTAAACCTTCTCATCTCTCATTCTCTCTTACTGTCAATGATGTTACGCTTACTCCAGTCAAGGAAGCTCGTAGCCTTGGCTTTATATTTGACTCCTCGCTCTCCTTTATTCCTCATATTGAGGCAGTAGCTAAATCTTGTCGATTTTTCCTGTATAATATTGCCAGGATTCGATCATTTTTGTCTGTCTCTTCCGCCAAGACGCTTGTTCATGCACTGGTTATTTCACGGTTGGACTACTGCAACCTTCTTCTCTCTGGCCTTCCTTCTTCTCACATCAGTCCGTTGGTTTCTGTTCACCACTCCGCCGCAAAGATCATCTTCTTGGCTCGCCGCTCTGACCATGTTACTCAGCTTCTGAAATCTCTTCATTGGCTTCCAATTCACTTCAGAATCCAATATAAACTTCTCCTGTTGACCTTCAAAGCTTTTCACGGTCTAGCTCCTTCCTATCTCTCCTCTCTCATCTCACACTATTGCCCCGCTCGTGCTCTTCGCTCCTCTGATGCCATGTTTTTCGCCTGCCCAAGGGCCTCTACTTCCCTTGCTCGGCTCCGTCCATTTTCTTCTGCTGCCCCTTACGCCTGGAACGCTCTTCCAGAACATTTGAGAACTACAAGTTCAATCACAGCTTTTAAAGCTCAACTAAAAACTTTTCTTTTTCCTAAAGCTTTTAAAACTTGATGTTGTGCAGACTTTATACTGTTAGTTTTACCCTACCCTGTGCCTGCTTACCCTACCCTGTGCCTGTTTGCATTCTCTTCCCCTCCTTATTGTTTTACTAGGATTTTATTAGATTGTAAGCCTATGCGGCAGAGTCTTGCTATTTACTGTTTTACTCTGTACAGCGCCATGTACATTGATGGTGCTATATAAATAAATAATAATAATAATAATAATAATAATAATAATAAATAAGTTGTGCCTTTGTGTTAATTTACTCTACACTAAACTCTCTGGAACATAGGAAGCTGCCTTATGCTGAGTAAGACCATTGTTCCATCTAGCCCAGTACTGTTGACCAGTATTGCCTATTTTAAGTAGTATTCTATCCCAGACCTACCTGGAAATGCTGGGGATTGGATCTGGGACCTTTTGCATGCAAAGCATGTGATATACCACTGAGCTATGGCCCCTACTGATAGTGGCATTTCCTCAGTATGAAGCATCAGGTCCCTCGTGTTGATTCTGGAGATACAAATGGTAGAAAGTTTGATATTATTGCCTAGAAGGTGTATTCATTGATTTACTTAGCTTTTAAGGTTGCTAACGGTCAGTCACTAGCACTTTTTCCTTTGTGGAGTGGATGTCAGCTTATTGCCAAGAGAAGGAACAAAGCCGGATTGCAAGCTGAAGTGATCAAGCAGGGCAGATAGCAAATTCATACAGTCCAGTATGTACTAACTACACTGTACTACTGGGACAGATGCCTTGGCTATCACACTACATAGGCATGCATACATTAATCCAAATATGACCAGGACCGGTATTGAGGACTTGCCTTTTTAAGAAGAAAGCCCCTTCAGCAAATAGATACATGATATCTTCCTGCCTACGAAAGAAACCAAAATTGCTGTCTGTTCTATAGGAAGTGCTAGTGTAAAGCCTGTATTGCCACGGGCACTAGTAGTTGTGGAGAATGTGGATAGGGAGACATTTTTCTCCCTCTCTCAAAATACTAGAACCTGGGGTCATCCCATGAAGCCGATTGGTGGGAGATCCAGGACAATTAAAAGGAAGTACTTCTTTACATAGCACATAGTTAAAATATAGAATTCACTACCAGAAGATGTAGTGATGGCCACCAATTTGGATGGCTTTAAAAGAGGGTTGGATAAATTATTATTATTATTATTATTATTATTATTATTATTATTATTATTAATTTATTTATTTATTTATTTATATAGCACCATCAATGTACATGGTGCTGTACAGATTCCTGGAGGCAATGGCTATCAATGGCTACTACTCCTGATGGCTATGTGTTACCTCCATCATCAGATGCAGCAAGCCTATATACACCAGTTGCTGGGGAACATGGATGGTAGGGTGCAGCTGCACTGGCATCCTGCTTGTAGATTCTTGGTCGACAGCTTGGTTCTTCGTGGTCTCTGTGCATCACACTTAATGGGGCTCTGCGCTTGCGCGGAGCCTCAGTCGGGCTTCTAATAGCTGAGAACTTTTGGGCGGGAACTCCTCCCCCACCGTCGTGGTATATATATGGTGTTCCCGCCCACTCCCTCAGTTCCTCTTCGACTGCCGTCGGCATTGCCTCGTTGGGATTTGAGTTACTATTACTTACTTGCTATTGCTGAGAATCCTCTTCGTCTTCTCCTTTGTTTTTTTCTTTGTTTCTCCTTCTCTTTCTTGTTCTTCTCTAAAAAAATTAAAATATATAAAAAATTATTAGTTATTTAGTCTATTTAGCTGTTAGCGTCCTTCAGGCGCATGGCCTTGAAGGCCCCTTTTACTAAATGCGTCCAATGTGGCAGTAAATTGCCTCCATCAGACAGACACACCCTTTGCCTCCTCTGTCTGGGAGAAACCCACATTGTTGAGTCCTGCAGACATTGTATGTCTTTTTCTAGACAGGCTCGAAAAAATAGAGCCGATAGATTAAAGTCTCTTCTTTGGCAAAAAGCGCTTCAATCGGTCGACCCCATTCTTTCACCCAAAATGGCATCTACCGAGCAACCATCTGCTTCTTCTTCTCAGAACATTCCTCCACCTATCCCTACTTCAACAAATTCACTAACCCAAACGACAGCGAAAAAGCTCACCAAAAGAGCCAAGAGGCCTAAGAACAAGGAAGCTCCACCAAAGAAAAAGAAGGATAAAACTAAACACCTTACTTCTACGGTAACAACGCCATCTCTTCCCCCTCTACTCAATTCTCCTATTCGAGTACTGGTGATGTCCCCTCTGCCGCCATTGGTAATTGAACCAATATCTACAGCATCAGAGGGAGAAATTAGGGAGTTCTCACCGACACCGCGTCCTCCTGCTCAGGGCAATCGATCCCGAGACCCTTCTCCGGACCGACCGATTCCTCCAAATCAACCAGTCGATATCGTCTCTCCTTGACATCGACAATTGTCGCCTCCGAACTGTACCCACGGTACCGGCAGCCGTTCACCATCCTATTCCCTTTCTAGGGAAAGAGGAAGGGAACCGCACATGCTTCCGGAGCATCACAGCCAACACGCTCGCTCCAGATCGCCTCATCGAGACTGGGACCGTTTCTATGAATATTACCATCCGCCCAGTAGATACTATTTTGACTACTGGAGAGACCACCCAGAGTGACCACACTACCGTGATACAGAATAGGACTCCTTTAAAAAAAATTTTTTTTATTGAACTACTACATAAAAAACAAACAAACAACAATTTAAGATCCCTTTTGCTCTCAAATTCACATACATAAAAACATAAAACCCCTTTCAAACCCCTCCCTCCCAACCAACAATATCCCACCACTCTTTTTTCTATCTACCCCTCTCCCTCCCCCCTGTCCCCCTCCCCCACCCTCCCCCCGCCTCTTTCCCCCCCACTAAGTCCCCGTGAGTCTATCAATCCGGCCAATTTATTACCCTTGTGGGGGGGAGACAAGCCCACAGTCCCGAATCAGCAAGCCTACTATTTTAAATTTACTTCTATTTTTTCATCTCAACATTGTAAAAGTCACTTCCCACTTGCTCCAGCACTTTCATCTCCTCCTTCCGCTTGTGTTGACATGGCATCCACATCCAGACCCAAACTTTTCAAAAGCTCTTCACCCTTCTCCAAGGAGGTCACTCTGCGTAGCTTGCCAGCATGCATAAATCTCAAAAAACTCGGGTACCCCCATGAATACTTCACTCCTCTTCTGTTGAGCTTTTTTGTGATTGGTTTAACACTGCGTCTCCAGCTAACAGTTTGTTGGCAGAGATCATTGTAAATTTGGACTGAAGAATCTTGAAACTTCAATGTTATAGGTCTTAATTTTATTATGAGCTGCTCCTTTTTAAAAGAATTGCCAAATTTCATCAGGACATCTCTTGGAGAGGTTCTGGATCTGCTTACACCCACTCTATGGACTCTGTCCACATCTTCATTGTTAATTATCAGATCTGGTATCATCTCTTTAAACCAACGCAATAGTATTATTCTCAAATCTTCTCCTGATTGCTCTTGGAAGTTCTTAATTTGAATCGATGATCGTCTACTCTGGTCTTCTAGCTGAATCAGCCTTTTTTCATGCTCTTCGTACTCTATATTATGCTTCTCTTGAAGCAGATCCATTTGCTTCCCCAGTAAGTTTACTTCTGATTTAAGTGATTTGATATCCTTATCATTTTGAGCTATCATGGTAGTAAGCTCATCAATTCTCTTGTCCACCTTTTCACTAATTTTATCAATTCTTTCAAATAATGCATTGTTATTAATCAGAATAAATTTTTTGATCTCATCCAAGTCTGTTGGCTTTTTGCCAGATTTTGACGCCATTTTAATGTCGTAGTCTGAATCTGCTTCTTCTTCAAATTCCGTTACAGATAATTTAGTGAGTCTAGCGGAGGAATGGTTTGATGGAGGGGGCCGAAATCTTCGCCAGACAGGTTTAAACTCCTTTTTTTCCTTCTGTCTCTTAGGGTTAGACATTCAACTCATAACTCACATTACCGGGCAACAGTCAACTGATTTTTAAAGTCTCTCTTTTTCTGATGTTAAAACAATCAAATTCACAAACTTGCTCATCCAACCCTCTGCACTCCGGCTGTCAGATTTATAGCTCGCTAATTAATCACACTGATAAGCTGATGGCAGGGAATGTTGTTATTTCTGCTCGCTCTCTTCCTCTGCTCTCCGGCAAGCAGTTACTGCGCCACGCTGTTAAATTGCATAACAAAGTCTATACAGCTTCAAACGGCACCAATCTTTTACCAGCCGATGGCAGAGAGAATCATACACAAGTTCATTATAAAATCTTGCCCTCTTGTTTGAGATGAAAAAGTTTATTGGCTTCCTATTCAGGAGCCTAAAAGAAGACCTACCAATCCATGGTCCGTCAGGCTCCACCCCCCAGAATAGGACTCTATGTCCATTCAATCACGATCCTGCCAACCAACACCAACACCTCCTGTACCACCAAGAGGAATATCCCTAAGGATTCCCCGCTCCGAACACCGTTCCGCCTTTCGGATCCAACCACTTCCGCTACCACCGCCAGACACTCAACTGGCTTCGATCTCAGCCTCCAGACGTAATTCACCTGATTCACCTAAGGATTACGAATCCGATTCTTCATCAGCTCCATCACCTGCTCCATCCATGCCCTCCCCAGAGGACACCGTAGCTCCTAAGGGCGGAACCTCTCCTTTGGAAGACCTTGGCATATTTTCCGACCAAGTCCTCCGAATGGCTCAAAGCCTCGGTATCGAGGCCCAACAACAAGTTGAACAAGTTAGAGACCCAGTATATGATGCCATCTATACTGACTCTACCCTTCCAGTTTCCGTCCCATTCTTACCCAAGTGACTACAAACTACACCAGGCATGGAGTACAACCTCCATGAGGCCTCCAACCTCTAAACGCCTCGAGTCACTGTACCGAATGCAGGAAAAGGATGTAACCTTCCTCTCAGCACACCCACGCCCAAATTCCATTATTGTGGAATTGGCACAGAGTAAAAGCCACAAACATCACACCTCGCCTGTCGACCAAGAGGGTTGCAAGCTTGATAATCTGGGAAGGAAACTCTACTCCACAGCATCACTTGGCCTTAAAGTTTCAAATTATAAAGCCATGATGTCCAGATATCAACTTTTTCTCTGGGAAAAAGTGGGCTCGCTTTGCGACCATTTACCAGATGACCACCGAGAATTGGCTAGAGTCTTCCAATCAGAAGCCATAAAGCTGGCACGCCACCAGATGAACGCCGCTCGACACCAAACTGATTGTCACGCAAAATCAATGGTGGGTGCCATAAATCTAAGACGCCATGCATGGCTGCACTCAGCTGGCCTAAATCCAGAGGCCAGAACTAGAATTGAAGACCTTCCATTTGATGGAGAAGGTCTCTTCAATGCCAAAACTGATGACCAAATGGACTCGGTACAGAAAGCCCGAGCCACAGCAAAAAAGATGGGCATAGGTCAACAACAACAGTTCGCATCTAAGGCTCAACGATAGTTCCGACCACAGAACCCATACTACAACAAACAATATCCGGATTGTACTCCACAATACCAGCCGCAGCAATCAAAGAAACAATATCAACCTCCTAAGTCGCGCCCGTCTCACGGTCATACCGAACCGCCTCCCAAGCGTCACCTTTGACAGCTACATCAATGTCCCGGCTATATTTGGCAACAGGCTTCCCGAATTCCAACACACCTGGGCCAACATTACAACAGACTCTTGGGTTCTCGATATCGTAACACACGGCTATTGTATCGAGTTTCTTTCTCTTCCACCTCTCGGATTTATAAAAACAACACCCCCAAACCAAACACTTTGGGCAGAGACCTCTGTCCTCCACTACACAAGGGAGCCATAGAACAGGTGCACACCAACCAATCCTCCAATGGATTCTTCTCCCGTTACTTCACAGTGCCAAACACGACGGGGAACTTCGTCCAATCTTGGACCTTCATCCCCTAAATAAGTTTATTGCCACCAAAAAGTTCAGGATGAACACACTCGGTACCATCCTTCCACTTCTCCGCCAGGGCACCTGGTTCGCATCAGTGGATCTTCAGGACGCATACTTCCACATCCACATCCATCCTACCTACCGCAAGTATCTCCGCTTCACAATAGGCACCAACATCCTACAATTCTGTGTACTCCCATTCGGCCTTTCGGCCGCCCCCAGGATCTTCACAAAATGCATGGCACCAGTGTGTGCCTTCCTCCGTACCAACGGCCTAGAACTCTACCCCTACTTGGACGGCTGGCTCATCGCCACATCCGACAAAGCAACCCTACACTCCGCCATACTCCGTACATTATACCTTCTACAAACACTAGGCCTGTGTATCAACACAGAAAAATCCAATCTACAACCATCCCAAACAATCCAGTTCATTGGGGCCAGACTAGATGCTCATGTCGGCAGAGCCTCCCTCCCTCAAGACAGAGCCTTCAAACTTGTCTCAGTGGCTACATCCTTGTTCAACAAAAGGAACACTACAGCACATGCCGTCCAAAAGCTACTCGGTCACATGGCAGCTACCGTCGCAGTTGTCGAATGGGCCAGACTCAAGATGAGACCGCTGCAACTTTGGCTGGCAGAGGTCTTCAATTTCGAATCTGACGGCCGTCACATTCGAGTACACATCCCTCCCGAGATAGCCCTATCCCTGCTATGGTGGATGGACGTCAACAACCTTCTTCAAGGTATACCATTCCAGCCTCCACCTCATTCCAAAACTATAACCACGGACGTGTCTCTAAAGGGATGGGGAGCACACTGTGGCCCCCTCCGAGCCCAAGGTCTATGGTCAGCATTGGAAAGACACCAACATGCTGGAACTCTTAGCGGTATGGAAAGCCCTAGTCGCTTTCGAACCGGAAGTTACGAACCATCACGTTCAAATCCTTACGGACAACACAACTGTTTTGTGGCATCTGAACAAACAAGGGGGCACACACTCCCCTCATCTTGTCTACCTCACAATCCAGATATTTACTTGGATGATTCCCAAAAACATCCGTCTTACGGCGGTACACATAGCAGGAACCGCCAATACGCTGGCAGATGCATTGAGCCAATCTGATGAGATATCCCACGAATGGGAACTAACGCCTTGCATCCGTCGACTCCTGTTCCGCAAGTGGGATCAGCCAACAGTGGACCTTTTTGCATCCCTACAGAATGCAGCCTGCCCAACCTTCTGCGCCGGGGCGGCGGCGGAACATCTCTGGGAGATGCTTTTGCCATCCACTGGTCAGGAACTCTGTTCTACCTATTTCCACCATTCCCACTGTTAACGAGAACAGTCGCCAAGATCTCCAGAGAACAGACAAATGCAATTCTTATAGCTCCATGGTGGCCGCGGCAGACATGGTTCCACACACTGATGCGACTATCACAGGGACAATATCTGCACCTGCCCTTACTCCACAACCTGATATCGCACAGCTCGGGCAAAGTACACTATCCAGACTTGCAGACCCTGAAGCTCACGGCTTGGCGAATTCATCAGCCTTAATGCGGACCTAGATTTCAGACCAAGTCCAGGAAATACTGGACACTTCTAAGAGACCGTCCACTAGACGCTCTTACTCCTCAAAATGGGCAGCATTCCTTCGGTACGCAACCGACAATGGAATCGACCCGTATAACGGTCCCGTATCCAAGGTACTTTAATTTTTAACAAACCTGTTTCATAAAGGACTCAAAACATCCTCATTTAGAGTCTATCTGGCAGCTCTATTGAACTTATGGCCAACCCTTGAAGGGTACACTACATTCTGTCACCCAATGGTAAGAGCTTTCCTTAGAGGCCTAAACAACCTCGCGCCACCTGTTAGACCCTAAGTTCCATCATGGAATCTTCCTTTAGTGCTTAGAGCACTCATGTCTAAACCTTTCGAACCCATGGCTACATGTAACCTGCAGCTTCTCTCTTAGAAGGTCGCATTTCTAGTAGCCATCACCTCTGCTAGAAGAGTAAGTGAACTTTCAGCTCTAAGAGTAGACCATCCTTACCTGATATTCCACAAGGAATCTGCTTCACTCCATCCGGACATTTCATTCCTCCCTAAAGTGGCATCCGATTTCCACATCAACAAACCAATCTCCCTTCCGTCTTTCTTCTCGAATCCGAAATCCAACCTAAAAAAAAGACTACACTCATTAGATGTCAGAAGAGCTCTCGCATTCTACAAAGATCGAACCCAACCGTTTCAATCTACCCCACGGTTCTTCGTATGCTACGGACAGCCTAAGAGGGGTGCTCCGGTCTCCAAGCAAAGACTCGCAGCTTGGATTCGACAAACAATCCAGTTGGCATACCGCACCATGCACAAAGAACCCCCTATAGGTGTTAAAGCCCACCCCACTAGGGGAGTTGCAACTTCCACAGCCTTCGCCAGAGGCATTCCCCTCTCGGACCCGTGTAAGGCAGCCACCTGGACGTCACAGTTGACATTCATTCGGCATTACAAGCTGGATTTGCATGCCAACTCTTCTTCTCGTTTCGGGAGGGCTATCCTGTCATCCGTACTACAGTGACACCTCACCCGCCCCCGGTAAGTGAGCTCGCTATTCCCCCCATTAAGTGTGATGCACAGAGACCACAAAGAAGAAATGCAAGTTGCTTACCTGTAACTGTAGTTCTTCGAGTGGTCATCTGTGCATTCACACTACCCCCCCCCCCCACCGTCCCCACTTTGGTGTCAGTAATCTGTCAATACCGAGGCATGGGTTCTCCCGAAGCCCGAGATCGACTTCGGTCTCGAGGAACTGAGGGAGTGGGTGGGAACACCATATATATACCACATGACAGTGGGGGAGGAGTTCCCGCCCAAAAGTTCTCAGCTATTAGAAGTCCGACTGAGGCTCCGCTCAGGCGCAGAGCCCCATTAAGTGTGAATGCACAGATGACCACTCGAAGAACTACAGTTACAGGTAAGCAACTTGCATTTTCCTACTGTGTGAACAGAGTGCTGGACTAGATGAACATTTGGTCTGATCCAACATAGCTTTTCTTATGTTCTTAATGATTGAAACTTTACACAGGATCCACTGATGTAAAACTGACTTTAAAAACATTAAATAAAAATGTAAAATTAATGTAATGTAACTCTTTGGGGAAGATTTAGCAGTTGTAGTCTTTTCTGGAGCCTGGTGATTGGATTATCTGACATTGATTTGTGCTCTTTAGCATTTGTCTGTTTATTTTTGTCTAGATTTTATACCAACTTAATTAGTTACCTATATGTTCTCCATTGGGGTCTCTGTGCATCACACATATGGGCTTTCGTGCCTGTGCGAAACCTCGTTCAGGAACTTTCCATAGCTGAGAATCAATTTTGGCAGGAACTCCTCCCCCGCTGTCCACTGTGCATGCTCCATTGGGTTCCTGACTGACTCCTCAGTTCCTTTTGGACTGTGCACTCATTGGGAGCTTCGCTAGTGTTTTGTCACAACAATAGCTGAGGATTTAGCCTTTTTTCGATTCTTTTTCACTACCTTTGTAATCTCCAGCCTATCTTCATGAAACACAAGATACCCAACTGCATCTTTTTCCTTCAGTCTGCTTATTGGATTTTTCACCATGAGGTGTGCCCTCCCCATTCTTTATAACATTGCAAGCCTCGTTCAAAAAGTGTTCGAAATGTGGGAGTAAAATCCCATTTTCAGATGGTCATTCTCTGTTCCTCCTTTGGAAGTCCTCCTCTGTAACCTATTGCCACAGATATGGTGGGTGGACACAAGAGATAGGGCCTTTCTAACAGAGGTATGAAAAAAGTGGAAGTCTTTTCTGGGAACTTCTGCCAGGCTCCCTCTCTTCCTGTGTGTGTGGGGGCACTTAATCACTTATTTAAACAACCATTGTTAGTGGTTCTTGTGTTGAAATATTAGATCATGCTGCTGTGAGTTTTGTAATTGGTATTAAAGGGGTATGGTAGTGCCCTTTAGTTAAAGCTAGTCACTAGAAAATGATTCTGAAGATTTCCCTGGCAACTGCTGGAAAGCTAACTTGTGTATACTCAGTTTCATTCTGAAGCTGGAATGCTGCAAGTACTCCAAAGTTTTCAGAGGGATTCTGTGTTGTACAGGGAATCTAGCAGTTTCTGTGTGCATAGGTTGGGATCCTAGAGTGAGGTACACGGAGGCTATTACCCTCGACTCCTTCAGTTAGGAGCTGCCATAGGCAATTCTCAGGAACAATTTTAAGGGAGAATGGAAAATTTGAGAAAGAAAAGAGATTGGAGAGAGAGACCACAAGGAGAATTACTGAATAAAACAAATAGCTAGAGAAAACAATGGAAGGGAGAACTGCAGCATTAGCTTTAAGGCTAAAGAGTGAGAGCGCTTGAGGCCTACCTTTGCATTCTAGTTCAGGACTATTAGTCCAAGAGCCAGGCAGGGTTTATTTACCCCAGCGAGTGCAAAAGCTTAGTGAATATTTTTTTTGTTTATATGACATAAGTGTCTCAGAAAAGTGATTCTTACAAAATTCCAGTGGTGGGGGGCTGCGTGATGAGATCATCAATATGGTTGCCACGCTATTATGTAGTTGCCACATTTAAATATGCATAAATTCTCACCCGTTTGTGCTACAGAGATGATTTTTTTCCTGAAATGTTTCAAATTTAATGACGAATACTTTTTGTAATTACACATTTTTGTTAACTCCATTAGTTTAGGAGATAATTTCATTTGAATGTATAAAATCAGTGTTCACATTGGTTATGTGTGACGTTTAACCATGATTTACTCAAAAGCTATACAACTTTTGAAAGAATACTCAATAACAAAAAAGTTGCATTTTTTAATGAGGATTAAGAAAATATATAATAAAATGGGGTTTACTCCAACACTTATGGAATTATGAGTGATATCTCATTATACATCCACTTTCTCAGGATTGTATGATTTTACAGTTTATCATACAGGGCTTTCATTTCAAAAGCATCCACCCTAAATATCTCTCAATTTGATGCACAGATCATTTTGAACATGTTCAACCATGATTTTTACAGTTGAACATGTTCAAATTTTCTTTGCAAAATTTCAAACAAGGTGAGTATGATGAAATATTTAAAAAGACAGTTTATTAGGTTGAATTGTTTTTAACAAATGTTTTTAAAATCTTCAGCAAAAATTTACAATTTACAAAATAAAAACAATGTTCTTGTGAGAAGGGTTAACAAATAAATTTCTTTGGATGTCCTCTTCACTTTCATTGGAACTGCTATCATCACTGTCAAAATCGCTTTCTTGGTCTTCTTTTTCACTGTCCTCTTCTGTGGCCGTTTCAAGATTTTCAGGGAGTGTTGGACCATCGTATCATTTCATGTGGTACCTGCCATTTTCCAAGTACCAGCCATGTTCAGAAGGATCAAGGATGTCATCAGGTTTTCTACAATCTGTTCGTTTCCACAGCCTTGACACTGAATTGCTTCTTTTAATATTTTGGATCAAAGCAGGTTTCGATGGAGGCAGCATTGTTGGGTCAATCCCTTTAACTTTGGAGAATGCCTTCGACTGGACCTTAGGTGTTGTTTTCTTCAAAAATATACTGTGTCTTACTTCACTATGAAGGTATCACAGCAAGTAGCTGCTGAGTGTGGAGAGTCTTAAATCTTGGTTCATTACAATCTGGCTGTGGCTAAACCTGCAATCATGATCCAAAATCAAGGAAGCCCTTGCTTTGACAATCTCTTCATTTGCTTTGGATCACTGCACATAGAGTTAGCCTACTTTAGAGCTGTTGGATACTATCTCAAAGGTTCAGGGATTGAACATATTCCTTCAAGGAGCAAAATTCTGGCATCTGGTTCAATACAAGTATTTATCTGAGGAAAGCATTTCAACAGATGTAAACGAGTACATATCTTACTTTCCCTGTCTCTCAAAAGCTGCCTTTTCAGAAGTTTATAGAATAACTACAAAACAGTACATTAGAAGAACTTCAAGATCAGGTGAAAAAACTAAATGATGACCTTTCTCAAGATATTTTGGGAAAGTTTATTTGAAAGCTCAAATATAAAGCAAATGTATGATGAGTTCAATGAGTTCAAAGCAAAAACAAGATCAGGATTTCATGTAAAAACAGCTCAGTTCTATCAACAGTACATTGATCTAGTTAACATCTATAAATTCTGGTACTAACATACAAAGCCCTAAATGGCTTGGGGCCTCCCATATGTACCTGCCCGGACATTAAGATCATCCACAGGGGCCCTTCTCCATGAGCCCCTGCCATAGGAAGTGAGGCAGGTGGCTACTAGGAGGAGGGCTTTCTCCGCTGTGGCACCCTGGCTGTGGAACGAGCTCCCCAGAGAGGTCTGCCTGGCGCCTACACTGTATTCTTTTCGTCGCCAGCTGAAGACCTTTTTATTTTCTCAGTATTTTAACACCTAAATTTAAATTTTGCTGTTTTAATTCTGTATTTTAATCCTATATCAATTTCTGCTGTGTTGTTTTATCCTGGTTGGGCTTTTTATATTGTATTTTGTATTTGGGTTTTTAGATTGTTGGATGTTTTATTATGTTATTTATTTATTTATTTATTTTATTACATTTATATACTGCCCCACAGCTGAAGCTCTCTGGGTGGTTTACAACAATTAAAAATAGTAAACATTAAAAGTATACAAAAATTTAAAAAACATAAAAACAGTATAAAAACAACAGTATCCATTTAAAAACAACAATTCTTGGGTCCATTAAAAACAAACTTAACGTTGTTAAATGCTGTTAAAATGCCTGGGAGAAGAGAAAAGTCTTGACCTGGCGCCGAAAAGATAACAATGTTGGCGCCAGGCGAGCCTCATCGGGAAGATCATTCCACAGTCGGGGGGCAACCACTGAGAAGGCCCTCTCCTTTGTTGCCATCCTCCGAGCTTCCCTCGGAGTAGGCACTTGGAGGAGGACCTTAGATGTTGAGCACAGTGTACGGGTAGGTTCATGTCGGGAGAGGCGTTCCATCAGGTATTGCGGTCCCAAGCCATGTAGGGCTTTATAGGTTAAGACCAGCACCTTGAATTGGGCTTGGAAACATATAGGCAGCCAATGCAAGCGGGCCAGAATCGGTGTTATATGCTCAAACCTCCCTGTTCCAGCTATCAATCTGGCCGCCGCATTTTGCACAAGCTGCAGCTTCCAAACCGTCTTCAAAGGCTGCCCCATGTAGAGGGCATTGCAGTAATCTAATTTGGAAGTTACCAAAGTATGGACAACTGAAGCTAGGTTATCCCTGTCCAGATAGGGGCATAGCTGGGCCACCAACCGAAGTTGGTAGAAAGCACTCCCTGCCACCGAGGCCACCTGAGCCTCAAGTGACAAAGATGGTTGTAGGAGAACCCCCAAGCTACGAACCTGCTCCTTCAGGGGGAGTGCAACCCCATCCAGAACCGGTTGAACACCCCCCCATCCGATCAGAGGAACCACCCACCAGCAGCATCTCAGTCTTGTCTGGATTGAGTTTCAGTTTATTAGCCCTCATCCAGTCCATTGTCGCAGCCAAGCACCAGTTCAGCACATCCACAGCCACACCTGATGAGGATGAAAAGGAGCAGTAGAGCTGCGTGTCGTCAGCGTACTGATGACAGCGCACTCCAAAACTCCGGATGACCGCACCCAACGGTTTCATGTACATGTTAAGCAGCATGGGGGACAAGACCGACCCTTGCGGAACCCCATACTGGAGAGTCCACGGGGCCGAGCAATGTCCCCCAAGCACCACCTTCTGGAGCCGTCCTGCTAAGTAGGAGCGGAACCACTGCAATGCAGTGCCTCCCACTTCCAACTCAGCCAGACGTTCCAGAAGGATACCATGGTCGATGGTATCGAAAGCCGCTGAGAGGTCGAGGAGAATCAACAGAGTCACACTCCCCCTGTCTTTCTCCCGACATAGGTCATCATACAGGGCGACCAAGGCTGTTTCCGTGCCAAAGCCAGGCTTGAAACCTGACTGAAATGGATCCAGATAATCAGTCTCATCCAAGAGTGTCTGGAGCTGGCCCGCCACCACCCGCTCAAGGACCTTGCCCAGGAATGGAACATTTGCTACCGGCCTGTATTTACTAAGATTTTCCGGGTCCAAGGAAGTTTACTTCAGGAGTGTTCTTAATGGTTTTAATTTTTGTGAACTGCCCAGAGAGCTTTGGCTATTGGGCGGTATAAAAATGTAATAAATAAATAAATAAATTCTTCAGCAGAGCCTATAGGGCAAGTAACCTTGAAATGTATACGGATGCCATGGAGAAAATGATTCCAGCTTTTTTCTTAGGCAAGAGGCTGAACTATGCTTGATGGATGCTCTAGTTACTCATTCTCTAGGGTACCAGTTGACATGGCGCTAGAGCAGATTGTAAATGCTGACGCTGCTTCAAGGTTCACAGGCATCACGGCATTTGCAAACACAGAATATGTATGATCACAAGGTCATTGAAAAGTGAGATAGTGAGCAGCTTACTTGAAAGCAGTGGAATTACAAAAGCTCCAGATTCGAAGCATGATTTGCAGCAAGGACACATTGAAAATGGTCACAGAGATATTGAAAAAATAATTTCAACCCTGAATAGTTTTTAAAACCCATTTCAAGACTTGGATCCTCAGGCGCCTCTAAGGAACATTTCAACTGGACAGACAATGAAAAACTCACTCTGGATCTTCTTTCATTTTATTCTAATGGGCAAGAAGCTGCTGAAAAGTTCAAAAAGATGTATGTGCAAGATCCAAAAGAATGTTGAAAAGCCCATGCCCCAAAATTTGGTAGCTAACTGCGCATCTTCTATTGCATCAAGTAACCTGAAAACCGAACGAAAGGAACTAGAGGTTGCCAAATGCACTTTAGATGCTTTTGGTAAAGTAATTCATATAGCAGCTGTTCAAAAATGTGATGTGAAAAAAGTCATTGAATATCCTCTAACTACTGTGCCATTTTTTCTTGCTCAGATTGTTGGATCAATGAATAAAGCAGACAAAAGTGAGTTGATGCACAGGCTAGAAAAGTACCAGAATTTAGACAAGTAGCATTATATTATTTTATTTTTTTAAAAAATTATTTAATACTTCAACATACATCAGTACGATAAAAACAATACTACATAATACATAAATTATTAGATAACATTTGATAACATATATTCTAGCTTATTCTATTAACGTAATCATACTTAACATAAAGGTGCACCCCCCCCCCCACGGGATCTTATTCCTGTTTCCAAAATCTCATTGCTTCTTCTGGAGGTGCTTTTCCACCCCCCTTAGATAATACAAATTCTAGGAACTGTTTCCATAGTCCCTCAAAATCATTCGTTTTTATCATTCCTTGTCTAACTTTTATATTACATGTTAATTTGTCATTAATAGCAATATCCCATATTTCTTTATACCAATCTTCTATATGATAATTCCCTTGAACCTTCCAGTTCCTAGATATCATCAATCTTGCTGCTGTTAACAGATTCGTTATCAATTCTTTTGTCTCTTTACTACAGTTTAATTCTCCATATAATGATAACAATGCCGTTATAGGTGTCTCTTCAATCTCCATTCCTAACATTTCTTTTATCTCATTAAACACTATTTTCCATAATTTTTGTACAAATTTGCATTCCCACCACATATGTAAATACGTTCCTTTTTTTTTAAACCCTTTCCAGCAATTTGCTGAATTCAACTTATTTATTTTATTTAATCTCACCGGGGTTAGATGCCACCTCCATACAATCTTATAATAATTTTCTTTTATCCTCACAGAAATACTTCTCAACACTCTTTGTTTCCATATTCCTTCCCAGTTCTGTTGCCCTATTTGTTCCTTCAAATCAGTTTCCCAAACCATCTTGCCAATATTTTCCGTCTCCCCCTTTTCAACTAATATTCTATATATTTCATTCGTTAACCCTTTTATTAATTTATTTCCCCCTTTCTCAATTTCTTTTTTTAAGATCAGCTCCTCAAATTACGTAGTCGCTCTATACTCTCCATTATCCTTTAACCATTTCTTCGTCCATTGTTCTAATTGAAAATAATTTAACCACATTAAGTTTCTCTCTTTTAATCTCTCCATTAATTCTTCTCGAGTTCTCATCTTTTCTAGCCAATCTTTTAACTTCATTACTTTCCTCTCTATTAAATTTTTCCCTAACTTATCTTTTAAGTTTCCCAGAAAATTCCGCATCATTATCACTGGTGATATTGGGGAGATACTCGGAAGTAAATCCTTTTTGTATACTCGCCATATTTCCCAGTGATTTTTTAAAAGGGGGTTCTCTATTTCTTCCCCCCATTTCTTTGTATATTCTCTAAAAATATATATTTTCTAATTTCCAATCTGTATCTTCTCTCTTTCTATCCTCCAACCAACTTAAATCTCCTAATCCTATCATACTTTCGACCACATGTCTCAACCTATTAGCTACGTAATATAATTTTAAGTTTGGGAGCCCTAGCCTTCCTTTTTTTTTGCGTTACATACCAACTTGTTTTATTTAATCTCGCTTTCCTATCACCATTACAAAAATTATTTAATATACTTTGCCAACTTTTTAATTCTTTTTCTGATATTCTTATTGGTAACATTCTAAATAAAAAAATTACCTTTGGTAAAATCCTCATTTTTATTAGGGCTATTCTTCCAAACCAAGATAAATTTATCCGTTTATATTTTTCTAGTTTGCTCATAATTCTTTTTTTAAACTATCTAAATTTCCCTTTTCTAAATCCTCTAAATTCTTTGTAAGTTTAATTCCCAAATATTTTATTATTTCTTTAATTTTCATATTCTTTTGTTTACTTTCCCAATCTTTTTTCTCCTTTTTGCTATAATTAAATAACATCATCTCTGATTTTGTCCAATTTATTTTTAATCCAGTCACTTCCTCAAACTCCCTCAGATGATGTTTTATTCTATCCATTTTCTCCAATGGATTCTTAATTGTCAATACTGTATCATCTGCAAACATTTTTATTTTTATTTTTTCAGTGCATCCTACTCCCTCAATATCCTCATTGTCTCTTATCATGTTCGCCAATAGTTCTATAACCAATACAAATAAGACCGGTGAGAGCGGGCATCCTTGTCTTGTTCCTCGGGCAAGTTGTATTTTTTCTGTAACTCCATCATTTACTACTACTGAAGCTGAATTTTGTGAATATAATTGTTCTATTAGACCTTTAAATCTTTCTCCAAATCCCATCTTTTCTATTATCATCTTTAGTGCTACCCAACTCTAAAGCTATTATTCCTGCTTTTATCTTTATCTTTTTTATCTCCTGTGTTAAGTTTAGAACTCTTCCAATCAAATTATGCATTTGTCTTCCCGCTACAAAGCCACACTGATCTTTCCCAATATAATTACCTATAAATGTATTCATTCGCCTCGCCATTATAGCTGATAAAATTTTTGCATCCTGATTTATTAATGAAATAGGTCTGTAGGAGTCTGGGACTGTTAAGTCCTTATCCAGCTTTGGAATTAATATAATTAGTGATTGTTCCCACAATGGTGGTATCCTATCTCCTTCTATTATCCCATTATACAATTTCATTAGTTTCGGTACTATTATTTTTTAAAACGTTTTATAGTACTCCGATCCCAATCCATCTATATCGGGGGATTTCCCTCCTTTTTATTATTATTTTTTATTTATTTATATAGCACCATCAGTGTACATGGTGCTGTACAGAGTAAAACAACAAAATAGCAAAACCCTGCCGCATAGGCTTACATTCTAATAAAATCATAATAAAACAATAAGAAGGGGAAGAGAATGCACCAAACAGGCACAGGGTAGAGTAAACTAACAGTATAAAAGTCAGAACAAAATCAAGTTTTAAAAGCTTTAGAAAAAAGAAAAGTTTTTAGCTGAGCTTTAAAAGCTGCGATTGAACTTGTAGTTCTCAAATGTTCTGGAAGAGCGTTCCAGGCGTAAGGGGCAGAAGAAGAAAATGGACGAAGCTGAGCAAGGGAAGTAGAGACCCTTGGGCAGGTGGGAAACATGGCATTAGAGGAGCGAAGAGCATGAGCGTGGCAATAGTGTGAGATGAGAGAGGAAAGAGGAAGGAGCTAGACAGTGAAAAGCTTTGTAGGTCAACAGGAGAAGTTTATATTGGATTCTGGAGTGAATTGGAAGCCAATGAAGAGATTTCAGAAGTGGAGTAACATGGTCAGAGCGGCGAGCCAAGAAGATGATCTTAGCAGCAGAGTGGTGAACAGAAACCAATGAACTGATGTGAGAAGAAGGAAGGCCAGTGAGAAGAAGGTTGCAGTAGTCCAACTGAGAAATAACCAATGCATGAACAAGAGTCTTGGCAGAAGAGACAGACAAAAATGATCGAATCCTGGCAATATTATACAGGAGAAAACGACAGGATTTAGCTACTGCCTCAATATGAGGAATTTACTTTTAATTTATCTATAGCTCCTTCTACTTCGCTTTGAGAAATATATCTTTCCATTAAATCTTTATCTTCCCTTATCAGACCTGTCTTTATATGTTTTTCTATATAGCTTCCCAGCCTTGTCTCCAGTGTGTCCCTTTCCTTATATAATTCTTAATGAAATTCTTTAGAAATCTTCATTTTCCCTTTCATAATACTACATGGCTTTCCTAATTTATCTTTAACTATCCCTATCGAGTTCTTTAACTTTTTCATTTGTGTAACCCTTTTCTTCGAGATAATTATAGCCACACCATTTTTTTTAAGTCCCCATGGACTTCTCATACAACACTGACCACTTTAAACGTAACTCATTTATACCTTCTTTAGCTTGATGAGTTTCTTGTAGAAAGATAAAATCGGTCCCATCTTTATTTAACAATTGTTCTATTCTCTTCCTTTTAACAACTGCCCCTAGCTCTTTGACATTGAGTGTTGAGATTCGTATTTTCTTATCCACAATGTTTTTGTTTTACTTTTTGTAGATCCCTTGTGCACACCCACTTTATCACCAACACTACAAAATTAAACTTATACCAACTAACAATCACAATTTTTATTCCCACCCCTCCCCTTCTCCCCCAATTCCCCCCTTCCCTCCCCCCTCTTCTGCTCCCCCCTTTACTTCTCCGTTGGTGAAACACCCCGGTCATGGCTATTAAACCTTTAAGGGGGGGGAGACCCACAGTCCTGATGCAGCAAGCCCCTAACTCATTATTTATTCTTTTTATCTCCTTCCCTTCCCCCCTTTTAATTAAATCTTTGACTCCCACTAGGGCCAGAACATTCTTCATCTTCTCCTTCCGGCTGGATTGATGACTCTTCATTCATCCCTAGTTGTCTCAGCAATAACATTCCCTGTTCCAGAGATGTTATTCTATGTTGTCTTCCTTCACACATAAATCTCAGGAACACCAGATATCCCCATGAATAAGCAATCCCCTCCCTCTTAAGCTTTGCTATTGTTGGTCTAACAGTTCTCCTCCATTCAATGGTTTGTGGACACAGATCATTGTAGATTTGCATTGGCGTTTCTTGAAACTTCAGCGTAGTTATTAGCCTTAATTTTTTCATAAACTGCTCCTTTTTATGATAATTTGCAAATCTAACTAAGATATCTCTGGGCATAGCCCTAGCTCTATTACCAGCCACTCGATGAATTCTCTCAACATCTTACTGTGTTAGATCCATATCTGCAGCCAGCTCCTTAAACCATCCCAAAATGCTTATTCTCAAATTCTCACCTTGCATCTCAGGGAAATTTTTTATGCGTAGATTTGGACATCTAGAGTGATCAATTCTAGATCAGCCTTAATTCATGCTGATCAAATTTTATGCTATGTTGGTTTAGTTGCTGTTGGTTCATATCCACCTGCTTCGATAATTGTTGAAGCTCTGCTTTTGTTTGTTCCATATCTTTCTCAAGCTTCAGCATTGATTTTTTCACATCTTGGAGATTTTTAATTACCTCTTCTTTATTTTTCTTCATTTCCTAAACCAAAGCCGCATTATTACTTTGTTTTTTTTTATTATTATTTATTTTTTATTCATTTTCAACACTATATAAACATAAAAAAAACATTCCAAAATATAACTAAAACAAACACAATAGGAAAAAAAACTTCAAACATCTGCTACATACATATTGAATAATTGTTGAGTACAAATATCAAAAACTATTACATATACCTTATCATACTACAACATCTTCGTTCTTAACATAAAAGTGCACCCCCCACCTCGGGATCATTCTTGAGTCCAAAATCTAATCGTTTCTTCTGCTGGTGGTTTCCCACTTCCCTTAGTAAACACAAACACTAGGAACTGTTTCCAGATTCCTTCGAACTCATTTATTTTAGTTACGCCTTTTCTCCACTTAATATTACATGTCAGTTTATCATTAATGGCTATGTCCCATACTTCTTTATACCATTCCTCAATAGAATATTCCCCTTGAATCTTCCAGTTCCTAGCTACCATCAGTCGTGCTGCAACCAACAAACTCGATATCAGCTCTATAGTTCCTTTTCCACACTTTATATCTTCAAATAGTGACAGCAATGCTATTTTTGGTGTTTGTTCTATTTTCATTCCCACTATTTCTTCAATTTCTGAGAACACCATCTTCCATAATCTTTGTACATATTTGCATTGCCACCACATATGTAAATACGTTCAAAGCATTATTACTTTGAATCATTTCCATCAACTTAGAAAAGTTATCATCCTGTGCGGATTTTGGCGCTGTGCCATTCTTCTTGCCTGAATGCTTACTTCCAGACTCATCTGCCATTTTCTTGCCTTCAGCAGTTTGTGAACTTATTGCCAGATCGTCCTGTATAGTTTCTTCATCTTTTACTAGTCTGGCCGCTGATTTATCAGAGGGATTTGCTTTGGTTCTGGTCCAAATTGGTTTCCCTTCATTCTTGCTTTTTTTTTTTTTTGGCATTTAGCATTCACTTTTACAGACGCCCTCTTCGTCGTTCATCCACCCCCCCTCCTTCTACCTCCGTAAATTATTTCCAGAGCGACTTAATTAGTGTCCTTTCTTTCAGATAAGAATTGATTCACTTTCACTTAAAGACTCTACATTTGATCAAAGTTATTTATTGTTGTTTCTGTAAAGCCCCCTTTTAACGAGCAGTAAAAACGAAAGTAAAAAAATCACTTCGCTTCAAATCACTCCGAGAGGTGCTTTTCAACTTTTCGATTGCACAGAGGGTTCATAAATCCTTTGTAAAGATTACTCAGAAGAGACTTTACCGCTCCATTGGACTGCTAGGCTCCGCCCCCCACAAGGAGCATGTTGCACACTTTGAAGTTCACAGAGCTCTTGCATGTAAATTACTGGAGCACATTACTAGTACGTAGTACACCAGCTAAGGAAGCGCACCTGGTGTTTGATACTTGTGGCTATCAAAGTATAAAAAATTGTGAACATGAATGCCGAACAATAACCAACTAGTGACATCAAAGTAACAGGTGCAGATCAGAAGACACACACACACACCCAAAGGCAGTTGATGCACTTTGGAATGAGCAGTTTAAAACATCCCTTATATCTTTCCCATGCAATGAGTGGAAAAATCAGAAGCATGCTTCACTTCTGGCAGGCAAATTTCTCTTTGTCAGAGCAGAGACTATGTGTTACAAATAAACCAGCAAGGATGTCAGTGTTGAGACAACAGAGGTGCCTGATCTTGCTTGCCATCATCAAGAGGCAGACACAAGGATTATTTGGCACATCCAACGTACATCACATAGTGATGAGGCAAAGAATATGTTGGTTAGAGCAAATGAAACTGATGTGTTGGTTTTGTTAATTTACCATCAAAAGCGCTTCCTAAACTCTCAGGTTTGGTTTGATTGTGGCGTGTCTTCTAACAACAGCAGAAGGACGATCAAAGTAACTTGTATCACAGATGAGCTTGGACATGATCTGGTAGAGGCCTTGTCTGGGTCACTTTTACAGGGTCTGATTTCACAGCTGCATTTGCAAGACAGGGAAAAGTTAAACCCTTTGAAATCATGAAAAAGAATCATGAATTCCAAGAAATTCTCAGCCAGCTAGGAAAGTCATTAACTTTAACTGAAGAAAAGATAGCTGGGTTGAAGAAATTTGTCTGTGCCATGTACGGCCACCTTAGATACTCCTCTGTGAGTGAAGCAAGATACAGACTATTTATGAAGAAAACAACACCAAAGATCCAGTCTAAGGCATTCCCCAAAGTTAAAGGGATTGACCCAACAATGCTGCCTCCATCTAAACCTGCTTTGATCCAAAATATTAAAAGAAGTAATTCAATGTCATGGCTGTGGAAACGAACAGATTGTAGCAAACCTGACGACAGCCTTGATCCTGCTGAACACAGCTGGTACTTGGAAAATGGCAGGTACCACATAAAATGGTACGATGGTCCAACACTCCCTGAAAACCTTGAAATGGCCACAGAAGTGGACAGTGAGTGAAAAAGAAGAAGAGGAAAGTGATTTTGACAGTGATGATAGCAGTTCCAATGAAAGTGAAGAGGACATCCGATGAAATTTATTTGTTAACCCTTCTCACAGAACATAGTTTTTATTTTGTAAATTGTAAATTTTTGTTGAAGATTTTAAAAACATTTGTTAAAAACAATTCAACCTAATAAATTGTCTTTTTAAATATTTCATCATACTCGCCCTGTTTGAAATTTTGTAAAGAACATTTGAACATGTTCAACTGTAAAAATCATGGTTGAACATGTTCAAAATGATCTGTGCATCAGATAGAGAGATATTTAGAGTGGATGTTTTTGAAATGAAATCTCTGTACGATAAACTGTAAAATCATACAATCCTGAGAAAATGGATGTATAACGAGATATCACTCATAATTCTGTAAGTGGTGGGGTAAACCCCATGTTATTATACATGTTCTTATTCCTCATTAAAAAATGCAACTTTTTTGTTATTGAGTATTATTTCAAAAGTTGTATAGTTTTTGAGTAAATCATGGTTAAACATCACACATAACCAACATGAACACGGATTTTATAAGTTCAAATGAAATTATCTCCAAAACTAATGGAGTTAACAAAAATGTGTAATTACAAAAAGTATTTATTAAATTTGAAAAATTTCAGAAAAAAATCATCTCTGTAGCATAAACGGGTGAGAAGTTATGCATATTCAAATGTGGTAATAGCGCAGCAGCCATACACCACTAGAATTTTTTAAGACTTACTTTTCTGAGACACTTATGTCATATAAACAAAAAATATTCACTAGGTTTTTGCACTCTTCAAGTAAATAAACCTTGCTCTGGCTCTTGGAGTATAGGTGGTAGAAGATCCACTCCTATTTTTCATTTTGTTTTGTTAAGAGAGTTACCTTGAATTGTATAATTACCCAACTTGTTCTTATTCCTTTCTTCTTTCTTTCCCCCTCCTTATTAAATAAATTCTTCTCAGCAAATTCTTTTGACTCTCAGTAGCTTTTTATTTCTAAGTTTAAAGTGGTGTTTATTTATAATGGGGTGGCAACTTGTGACTTTCTAGTATTTTCGCCTACAACTTCCTTTACCGTTATCCAGCAATATCCATATGGGTGAGGGATGATGGGAATTGTAGGCCAAAACATCTGAAGGGCCACAAGTTGCCCACCCCAGGTTTAGACAGAACTAGCTGATATGCCCAGTGTTGCTTGGGTCTGTGTTTATAACACACCATTGCTATGGAGTCAGATAGAGGATAAAGTAATTTTCAATATCTCCTGCTGAAGAAATTTTATTTATGGAATGTCCTAAAGGAATAATAGCAATTTGTACTGGTCATGACCATGAGTCATAGTTTTTTGGCAAGAGAAGACTCATGGGAGTCCCATACAAGGCATGCTGGGAGTTGTAGGCATAAGCCTCATTTTTTTATTATTAAATTCTTTAAAAAATACTTAAAATCCAAAATTTCATGTTTTTAGATTTTTCTGGTACATTGTACAGCCAGTCCTATCAGCATTCCAAATTTCAAGTTTCTACCTAGCATTGCTCCCCAAGATATATGTCTGCGAGGTAATCATCTTAAGGTAGCAAGCCAGTGCTAGGCCTGTGAGTTAACCTTTAAACAAATTAAATTCATTTCTTTTTTTCGTCTCTTACCCTCATGACAACCCTGCAAAGTAGGTCAGTCCTAGTCCTGTGAGGTAACTTTAAAAAAAAAAAATTAGTTTCTCCCCCCCCCCTCTCTGGGGGAGCTGGCTGACTGACTGACTCACGGGTAGCTTGGTTGTTGCCATCAGTGATGGGCCCAGAGCTACGACCTCCCTCCCTTCTGCTTCAGCCAGCCCAGGTACTCTCCCTTCAGGCCCAGGATGGCAAGCTACTTCCTGATGATGGCCACCAAGGCATGCTGAGAGTTGTAGGTGCAAGCCTAGCTCCCCGAATAACATGTTAATCTTTGAACACATCTGAGGTGTGGTGGGAAAGTGGGCCTCCTTAGTTGTAGCACTCTACTTAAGGATGTCTTTTTTCTCAGGCAGGCTTGCCTAGTGACTGCATTAATGACGTTCAAATGCCAAATGATTTTTTAAAAAAATATTTCCAAGGTCTTTTAACTTGATGAGATTTTTTATGCTGTGGGTTCTCCCCCCCCCCCCCCCCCCCCGGTTATAACTAAACCATGACATTCCAAGACAGATGCAAGAATTACTGAATAAAGTTTATGGTTTTTGTGCAAAAGCCTGACTTTACAATTGAAACAGAAGAGTGAATGGAGGAATGACTGATAGCTCAGGCTAGAATGGAATGGTTGGTGGGGTTAGCAGTTGGAGAAAATCAGAAGGAGAACAAAGACAGTTATCCAGAGGTTAGGAAAGTGGAGGCTGAGTTAGGACTGAGAGATACTGACATGCCAGTACTACACCTTCCAGCATGCCTTTGGTGGCCTCATGCCCTCAGCTCTTAGTGGATGCCCACAACTCTGGCCAAGTCCTGCTGGGACTGCCTCAGCTCACACTTCTCACCCACAAATTGCTCCATCAGGAGCCTGTACTGAAGGGCCGGGACTGGGCCAGGCACTTGCCCCCCTTCGTCAAGCTTGTTTCTGGGCATGCGTGGAGTGCTTCCTGTTCCTCCTCCCTCCCTCTTAAGGGTAAAGGTGGTGCATGTGCTTTCCTCAGTTTCTTAGAAAATAGCAATATCAGGATGGGGTGCCTTTGAGCATGTCCAGAGTTCGGCCGCTCAAAGACATGCAGTTGTATTTAGTTATGATTTTAAAATCACACATGGCAGGTGGGAGGAGGCACCACAAATGGATGCAGCCCATTTATGTGGGTTGTTTCCTTTTATGTGGAATTGGGTTGACGGACACAATGGCTGCCAAAGGCCAATAAGTCTGACCTCCCACCCAATGCATGCTGGGAGTTGTAGGCATAAACCTAATTTTTATAAAAATTCTTTAAAAAATATTTAAAACCTCAAAATTCATGTTTTTAGATTGTTTCTGATCCATGTACATGAAGACCTGTCTGGGTAAACAGTATTTAGGCAGTACAATATGTGGAAGTGGGTAAGCATTTCAGGACATACGTGACACACACATACTTTCCGCTTTATAGGTAGAGATGAGTAACTTTTCCAGAGTCCTAGCGCGTATTCTATTAGTTGTTCACAACTCTGAAATCTTTTGGCTAGGGAGTGGTATATAAATATTGTAAATAAATAAATAAAACCCCTCTATGCACACTAGGACATAGTACTTCTATGAGAAAAAGTAACCCATTTACTCAAGATCCAAAAATGCCTTATTTCTACTGTTCGTTAATCAAGAAGCTTGAATAGAGCAGCGTTACAAGAGTTACTGTATTCTGTCACATGCTCTTCTATGGTGAATGAATGCCCAGATGTAGAGCTGCATGAAGAATTAATGTAGATGAGAGCCACCTGGAGGATTTTTTGGACCCTGGACATCCAGTATCTGTGGGCCTTTAAATCCCTGACCACTGGAAAACCTTTCACCCTCCTCTGAGGATGCTTTTTCCAATGTTGGAGGGCAGTCAGCATGGTTATTTCTGTGCCAGCTGTTGGCAGTGGGAGATCTCCGATCCCCCTTTCCGACGCTGGAACACTGTCTCCGGCCTCAGAAGGGTGATTTTGCGCAGTCCTATGTTCCCTAAGATACTCTCTCAGGGTGTCGCTCCCTTCTACGTACTTTCAATTCTAGCCACTTTCCCTCAACCTTGTGTTGTAAACTGAAGTGTTAAAGTGAGATGTGTAATGCACATACCATGCTATACTTTTTAGATTTATAAGCTTCCTTGAAAGTAAAATACACGTTCACTCTGCTTAAGATTGTTCTTGAATTCTCCGTAGCGATTTCTATACACTACAGTATTTCCTACAAAACTATTTAACACCATGATATTTATTTATTTATTGCATTTCTATGCCACCCAATAGCCGAAGCTCTCTCAGCAGTTCACAAAAATTAAAACCATCAAATACAAAATTAAAACCATCAAATATAAAACAAACCACAATATAAAAAATACAATATAAAAGTACAATATAAAAGCACAACCAGGATAAAACTGAGCAGCAATGGAGAGATTTATACAGATTTAAAATACAGATTTAAAACATCAAAGTTAAAAGACTAAGAGGGTAAACTGTTAAAATATTGGGGAAATGAAAAGGTTTTCACCAGGCGTTGAAAAGAGTATAATGTAGGTTCCAGGAAAATCTCTCTATGGAGCTCATTCCACAGCTGGGGTACCACAGGAGAGAAGGCCCTCCTCCTGGTAGCCACATACCTCACTTCCATTGCTAGGGGCTCACAGAAGATAAACGTAGGGTCCAAGCAGGTACATTGGGGCGGAGGTGTTCCTTCAGACAACCTGGCCCCAAGCTGTTTAGGGCTTTGAATGTTAATACCAGCACTTTGAATCGGGTCCAGATCTGGACTGTCAGCCAGTGAAGCTGGAAAAGGACTGGTGTGATGTGGTCTCATTGGCCAGTCCCTGCTAACAATCTTGCTGCCCTGTTTTGTACCAGCTGAAGTTTCCGGACTGTTTTTGACGGCAGCCCCATGTATAATGTGTTGCAGTAATCCTTATGAGAGGAGAGCATGGATAACTGTATCTAGGCTATCTCTGTCCAGATAAGGGGGTAGTTGGCATATTGGCCTAAGCTGATAAAAGGTGCTCTTTGCTACTGAGTCCACTTGTATATCAAGTGACAGTTCTGGATCCAAGAGCACCCCCGAACTACGAACCCGATCCATTAGAGTGAGTGAAACCCTGTCCAAAACAGGGTGAACATCACCTAGCCGGACAGGCGAACGACCCGCTAACAGTACCTCCGTCTTGTCTGGATTGAGTCTCAGTTTGTTGGCCCTCGTCCAGTCTGTTACCATACACAGGCACTGCCTTACCTGGGTTTGATGAAAAGGAGAGGTAGAGCTGGGTGTCAACCGCATATGATGACACCTCAGCCCACATTTCCACATATTGATGACACCTCAGCCCACATTAAACAGCATAGGGGATAAAATAGAGCCCTGTGGAACCCCATGGCCTAGAGCAATAATTCCCCAGCACCACGTTCTGGAATTGGCCATCCAAGTAGGAGCGGAACCACTGCAGTGCTGTGCCTACAGCTCCCAACCCAGACAACCTATCCAGAAGGATATCATAGTCGATGGTTTTGAAAGGTGTAAGAGAATAAATAGGGTCACACTCCCCCTGTCCATTTCTTAGCAAAGGCCATGAGCCACCCGAAAAAGCTGTGCTGGACAGCACTGAGAAGATGCAACCCTGGTGGAGAAGAACTGTCTCCTTGCCACTGTCACTGCCACAGAATAAGCTTGATAATGATCTCTAGCCCATGTTCAATCAGACTCAGCACAAATTTTTCTCCACCTGCTTTCTAGCTGTGTCCCGTCTTGCTTCATTGCCCTCAGCTCAGGTATTCACCAAGGAGCTGGGCAGGCTCTGCTCAGAGAGAGAGAGTGCTTGGGTGCAATTATGTCAACCGCTTGAGTCATCTCTGCATTCTACAGAGCAAATGGCTTCAACGAGAGCACTAGCCATACCAGCAGGAAAATCCCCCAGAGCCCTCTGAAATCCAGTGGAGTCCATTAGCCTCCGGGGCAGACCATTTTAATAGCCCCCACCCCCAGATGGAAAAGGCTACCAAGAGTCTAAACCTCAATAGAAAGTGATCTGACCATGACAAGGAGATAGATGTTTATTTCCCCATTTTCAGTTCACCATGCTCCTGCCAAGTCGAGAAAACCAAATCAAGCGTGTGTCCTTTTACATGTGTCGGGTTGATGACATGTTGAGACAGCCCCATGGTTGTCATGGCAGCCATGAAGTCCTGAGATGCCCTGGATGCAGCAACTTTAGCATGGAAGTTTAAATCCCCCAGAACCACCCTCCTGGGGGTTCTCAACAGCTCCGTATGAGACCACTACAGAACTGGTTCATAAGACACATCTCCAATGAGAACGACACCCATGCTGGATCAGACCAAGGGTCCATTAGTCCAGCACTCTGTTCACACAGTGGCTAACCAGCCATCGGCCAGGAATGAACAAGCAGGACATGATGCAACAGCACCCTCCCACCCATGTTCCCCAGCAACTGGTGCACACAGGCTTACTGCCTCAAATACTGGAGATAGCACAACCATCAGGGCTAGTAGTCATTGATAGCCTTTACCTCCAGGAATTTATCCAACCCCCTTATAAAGCCATCCAAATTGGTGGCCATCACTATATTTTGTGTTAGTGAGTTCCATAATTTAACTATGCGCTGTGTGCATAGTTTGTCCTGAATCTCCCACCAATATTTGTCCTGAATCTCTCACCAATCAGCTTCATGGGATGATCCTGGGTTCTGATATTTTTAGAGAGGGAGAAAAATGTCTCCCTATCCATATTCTCCACACCATGCATAATTTTGTACACCTCTTATCATGTCTCTCCTAAGCCTCCTCTTCTCCAAGCTAAACAATCCCAGCTGATGTAATCTTCCCTCATAGGGGAGATGCTCCAGTCCCTTAATCATTTTAGTTGGCCTTTTCTTCACTTTTTCCAGCTCTATAATATCCCTTTTAGGTGTGGCGACCAGAACTGTACACAGTATTCTAAGTGTGGTTGCATCATAGATTTGTATAAGGGCAGTATGATACTGGCTGTTTTATTCTCGATTTCTTTTCTTATAATGCCTAATGGAGTTTGCCTTCTTTACAGTGGCCGCACACTGGGTGGACATTTTCATCGAGCTGTCCACCACAATCCCAAGATCTCTTGCTTGCTTGGTCACCGCCAGCTCAGATCCCATTAGGTTATACTTGAAGTTGGGTTTTTTTGCCCTAATGTGCACCACCTTACACTTGCTTACATTGAACCTCGTCTGCCATTTGGACGCCTACTCTCCCAGCTTGGAGAGATCACTTTGGAGCTCTTCACAATCCCTTAAATAATTTGGTGTCACCAGCAAATTTTGCCACTTCACTGCTAATTCCAGATCATTTATGAACAAGTTGAAAAGAATTGGTCCTAATACCAATCCCTGTGGGACCCCACTATTTACTTCCCTCTATTGGGAGAATGGACCATTTATTCCCACTCTGCTTTCTGTTCTTTAACCAGTTACTGATTCATAAGAGGACCTCTCCTCTTATATCATGTCTGCTAAGTTTATTCAGGAGTCTTTGGTGGGGGACTTCTTCAAAAGCCTTTTGGAAATCCAAGTAAACAATGTCTACTGGATCACCCCTGTCTACATGTTTGTTGACACTTTCACAGAATTCTAGTAGATTAGTGAGACAGGACCTGCCCTTCTATATGCATACTAATTTTGTTTTTAATAATGCTTTCAACCAATTTACCTGGATCAGATGTCAAACTAACCGGCCTGTAATTTCCTGGATCCCCCCGGATCCCTTTTTGAAAATTGGTGTTACATTGGCCATCTTCCAGTACTCTGGTACAGAGGCTGAGCTTAGGGATATGTTGCATATTTTTGTAAGGAGATCCGCAATTTCATATTTAAGTTATTTAAGAACTCTAGGATGAATGCCAATTGGGCCTGGTGATTTATTTGCTTTCAATTTGTCCATAAGGGTGAGGACTTCATCTTTTGTTGCCACTGTTTGCCGCAATTCTTCAGACTCCCTTCCTGAAAACATCAGTTAAGGCACAGGCATCTGTCCTGTATCCTCTGCAGTGAACACTGTTACAGAGAATTCATTCAGCTTCTCTGCAATTTCCCTGTCCTCCTTCAGTACTCCCTTAGCTCCATTGTTGTCGAACGGTCCGACTTTGAATAGAAAGGATGGAACTAACATATGATCAAAAAGAGATGGGAGAAATTCTACAAAAATATTTTTAAAAGTTGTATGAAGGAAAAGAGAAAGAAACAAAAAAGATTCAGGAATACCAAGGGAAAGCAAAAATTCCACTATTAAAGGAAGAACAAAAACAGAAGCAAGTATTGAAGAAAATGAGATAAAAGAGACAATTAAAGACTTAAAAAACAATAAATCACCAGGTTAGGATGGATTTATATCTGAATTTTAAAAGATATTTACTGACATATTGGTACCACAACTGAAAGTATTATTTGATGAAATACAAGAAGGGGCTCTTTACCAAAAACATGGACACAAACTATAATAATGCTGATACCTAAACCCAACAAAGTTAAATACAATCCAAAGTCATATAGACCAATATCCCTACTAGTAGAGTGGCTTAGCAAAAAAATTGTGCACAATGTGATACAAGTGTGAAATTTGGTATGGTATGCATTTATGACCATGTAGATTAAAATGAAATATAGGGGCATCTCGGGAAATCATCGTAATGGCTGCCATCTTGGAAAATGGCGGCCAAAATCCAGTTTTTGCACAATAATTCTATTCTTTGTAATCTCACAGAAAAGATGTCTCAGTACAAAATTAAAGAGCATAAAATTTGCTACAAAAAAGTCATTAACAGTTGTTCATAGGAGCAACCCTCGTCAAGACATTAAGGTTTTATTCCTACTCATTTGTCTGAGAAGTCAACAAGATGCACTATCTCACCCTCATTCCAATTTTGCACTTTGTGTTGCAAGCCTGAAACTTTCAGAGGTCTCATTTTACACATTTTTCAATATTATCAAAGCAAAGGAAAATCGATCCTCCACAGATGCAAACAGGTGGAATTTCGCATTGGACAATTCACAGGACAATGGCTTAAGGGGAAAAAATCCTAAAAAATCAAGGGATGAACTGATCTGATTCAAGCTTGGCATTGAAAAGCACCTACTAAAAAGCTCTCAGGGTCCCAAGTTTCATCTGTTTATCTTTAAAAATAAGGGAGCTGTGGGCAAAGAGGGGGTAGGGTTGGAGCAGCAAAAGTATGTTACACTGGCTCAGCCCCTTAGTTTGAAAGCCATGGAGGAGGAGAACCACCCCACCCTCCCCTTTCATCAGCAAGCTCTCCACATGCCCCCAACAAAGGAAAATGCAAGAGGTCAGCACTACACAGAGGCTTCAATTGACTTGGGGAAAATAATCCAGACTTTCCCCATTCTAGGAAAAGACAGAAAAGGCTGATGAAGAGACAGGGTGTCTGCAATACAGGCACAGCGTAATGTGATTACCGTGCTGCAAAACCACACACCAGGCATGGCGAGAGTGCATGAAATCACTGGTGTGATGGGATTTCACCATAAACTCCAATTTGGGTACATCTGGATTTCGATATAAAAAATAAAGCAGCAGTTAAAAACAAATTGAAAGAAACAGGATCGACTCAGTTGAATTTTTTTTATGAATGACAACACCCTATAACATATGAAGTATGAATCGAACACAAAATATGAAAATGCCTTGGACAGTATGGGCACAAATCAGTAGATTTATAGGTATGGGAAAAGGGACTTAATGGAATGGGAAAAATTTATAGACAACTATAAGGTAGATAAAGGGTTAGTAACACAAATATACAAAATATTAATAAAGCAAGAGATTAGGGGAAATGTGACAATAAAACAGACATGGCAAAGGGATATATAAGAGCAGATAAACTATGAAGAATGGGAGAAAATATTTGAGAGATTCACCTTTAAAACAACATCAACAAGAATAAAAGAAGGTGCTTTAAAATTAGTCCAGAAGTAGTATTGGACACCTGTGAGGCTGGCAAAAATCAATAAGACTTTGTCATCCTCCTGCTGGAGAGCATGTGAGGATAATGGATCTCAAATTCATATGTGGTGGGAGTGTGGAAAGGTAAAGAAGTTCTGGGACAGGGTCTTTAGAGAAATAGAAAAAAATACTTGCCAAAAAGTACATAGAACGCCAGAGTTGGCTTTATTGAATATTTTTGTCAAAGAAATAAAAAGATAAGAGAAAAAGTGCTAATAGGATATATGCTAACAGCTGCAAGACAACTAAAAGCAAAAAATTTGGAAGATGGCAAGGTGCTGACAGTAGGCATGTGGAAAAGAAAAAATTGAGAAATAGCAATTAGTGAAAAATTAACACAGAAGTTACAATTTCAAAGAGGAATAAAGCAAAGACATAATTTTAAGAAGGATTGGCAAAAATATATAGAATATATGAAGAAAGAAAAGAATAGAACAACTTTGGCAGAAGCTTATAGGACTCTCTGGGACTCCTGAAAAAGAAGTACGGTAGGGCTAAAAAGACAATATAAAATAACACAAAATAAAATGGAAAAAATGATATACCACCCTAGAAGGAAAAATAGGGGAAATCTATATGAGATGGGCAGGGGTGGGAGAGGGAACAGGATAAAGGAATAAAAGGTGAATCTTGAAAAGAAAGAAATTTTGTTAAAATTTTTGGCTGAAAAGAAGTTTACTGTATTTTGTATGTTTGTTTATACATATATATTTGAAACTATATATATATATATATATATATATATATGTATGTATGTATGTATGTATATATGTATGTATGTATGTATATAAAGTTAACCATGCTGGTGACCACCTGGACTTGGTGCTACCTGTGGAATAGATTTTAGTTGAGCTTCTATTATTGTGCTTTTGAGTAAGCTCCATGCATTTCTCAAGGATTTAACCCTCTTGATTCCCCCTTTCAACTTTCTTTTCACTAGTTCCCTCATTTTAGAGAAGTTTCCTCTTTTGAAGTCCAGTGTGAATGTGTTGGATTTCCTGGGCAATTTCCCACTTAAGTATATATTGAATCTGATAGCACTGTGGTCACTGTTACTGATTGGTTCAACAATATTTACATCTCGTATTAGGTCCTGGGCAGCACTACTTAGGATTAAATCCAGAGTTGCCTCCCCTCTGGTCGGTTCTGGAGGCTCTTTACAACAGGGCTGTCTGCGGACACTCCCTGCTCAAGCTAAGTGCCACCACTTTATGAGCCTGAGGTGAGGGACAAACACCACCTTTCTACAAACTATGGAGAAAGGGGTTAAACAGGAATAGTTTCAGGAATAAAATAATACGCTGTGAATTATATGTGCTGATGGTGGATTAATGTGAGAACGGGTGTTATATGTATATAACTGCAGATGATAAATGCCAAGGAGACATGTGGCATTTTTGTGGTAGTAAAACAAACTGAATAAAAATTACTTCAATGTTCACAAACTTTGTTTCATAATAAAACTGATCTCATTCTCCATCTCAAAGTCACTCTGAGCATTTTGGTCTGGGGGAAGGTTTTGGGGCCCTGCATTGTCACCCACAGCACTTCTGTGGAAGAGTCTTCCCTGTTTAGGTGCTCTAGTCTACTAGACACAATGCCCTCTTTGACGTAGAGAGCAACACTGCCCCCGTATGCCCTTCCCTGTCCTTCCTATAAAGTTTGTATCCAGGTATGACCGTATCCCACTGGTTCTCTCTATTCCACCAGGTTCCTGTAATGCCCACTATGTCTAGGTTCTCCTTTGAAACCAAGCACTCCATTTTGGCTCGGAGGTTTCTAGCATTTGCATAGAAACACCTATACACGGTGGGCGTCCCCAACTGTCTCTGCTGTGTCCCTTTTTTCCTGATGCACTTTAGCCTCTTCGATTGGCTATCATGTTCTATCCTGTACTCATGGACTATTTGCTTCCCTTCTACATTGGGACAATCTAAAATATGTTTAGATTAATCTCCTTCAGATGATTTAACCCGAACTGGATGCTTCCCAGCTCCTGTCGGCTTTTCCCCAGGATTTAGTTTAAAAGCTACTTGCCACCTTTTTTATGTTTTGTGCCAGCAGTCTGGTTCCATTTTGGTTTAAGTGCAGCCCGTCCCTCTTGTACAGGCCTAGCTTGTCCCAAAATGTTCCTCAGTGCCTAACAAATCTGAACCCCTCTTCTCTGCACAATCATCTCATCCATGCATTGAGACTCCTCTGCTGTGCTTGCGCCAAACAGATAGCAAAAAGCATAATAAACTTTTTTGAAGTACTAGCTGTCCACAAAGCTCTCAAATCTTTCGAGTCCCACCTTACAAATCATGTGGTCAAGGTCCTTACAAACAATACATTGTCTGGCACATCAACAAGCAGGGAGGAACTCACTCTATGGACCTTATCAATCTCAAACTTCAGGTCTTCAACTAGGCTATTCCTCAGGGAATCACCCTCTTGGCAACCCATATAGCGGGGAAAGACAATACCCTCGCGGATGCCCTGAGCAGACCTGACTGGAGGTCTCATAAGTGACAAATGTTGCCCATGGCTCTCCATTGGATCTTCCACCTTTGGGGCTTCCCGGACATTGACCTGTTCACTTCTGCTATCAATGCGGTTTGCAAAAACTTTTGCTCGAAGGCAGGAATAGGACCAAACTCTCAAGGCAATGCCTTTCTCCAGACATGGAACTCAGGCCTGTCTTACCGATTCCCCTGGTTCCCACTCCTCTCCAAAGTTGTAACCAAGATGGACATCGACGGGGTGAATTGCATTCACATCACTCCATGATGGCCGAGGCAGCCTTGGTTTGCTGCAGTACTCAAGTTAGCCCTTTTTAAGAAGGGCCTGAAGCTTTCATTGTTCAAAGTTTACGTACATATTGGCACACCATACACCGATACAAAACTCTACCATATTCAAACATCTGATGGCTCGCTAATTCCTCTGTGGCATTAAGCACCTAGAGCCCCCGACGTGCATACTTATACCTACCTGGAGTCTCTCCATAGTCCTCAATGCCTTAACCTCGAGACCCTTTGAGCCTCTAGCCAAGGCAGACCTATGTCTCGTTTCTCTCATGGTGGCTTTCCTCGTTGCCATCACATCAGCAAGTCAGGCCTCAGAACTGTGCGCCCTCCGCGTTGATCCTCCTTACCTCGCTTTCCATCATGATAAGGCCGTCCTTCAGCCCGACATAACTTTCTTACCCAAGGTCTTGTCTCCATTCCATGTGAACCAAGACATTGTCTTACCTACCTTCTTCCAACCTCTGTCTTCTCCTCTGGAAACTATCCTCTGCACACTCAATGTTCATAGAGCTTTAGTGTTTTACAAAACTAGAACCGAACCATTTAGAAAACCGGAAAGACTCTTCCTGTGCTACGGAGGCAATAAAAAGGGTCTCCCAATATCCTCCCAGAGACTTTTGGCATGGATCATTGCTACGATCCAAGTAGCCTACAAACTGGCACACCTTGATCCACCTATGGGAGTTAAGGCTCACTCAACAAGAGGAATGGCCACCTCCACAGCCTTCCACAAAATAATCCCTTTGCCTGAACTATGCAGGGCAGCAACCTGGACGACACTGTCCATTTCCATCTCCTTTTACAGACTCGATGTACGAGCCAGACAGGACTGTCAGTTTGGCCTCACTATCCTTTCAGCAATATTTCAATGACAGATTGTGACACCTACCCACCTCCGGTTAGTGAGCTTGCTATTCTTCCATAATGTGTGATGCACAAAGAAATGCAGGTTGCCTTACCTGTAACTGTAGTTCTTCAAGTGGTCATCTGTGCATTCACACAACCCACCCACTGTCCCCACTTCGGTGTCAAGCTTCGATTCAGCGGTCTTCGGAACTGAGGGAGGGACGGAAACCCTGGCCAGGCATGTGCAGTGCTTGGTGGATGGGCAGGGTTCCTGCCAAAATTGTTCTCAGCTTTGGAAAATTCCCAAATTGAGGCTCCACACAGGCATAGAGCCCATAATGTGTGAATGCACAGATGACCACTCAAAGAACTACAGTTACAAGTAAGGCAACCTGCATATATGTAAACTAACAACTGGAGGGAAAATCAGGTCCGTGAGATAAAGAACTATAGGTCATTTAGTATATTTATTATTGTGAAGACCCAGGAATGGCCAAGGTGCTAAGTCATAGGAAGTGCCATTCTGTGCCTCACTAGGAGTCTTGTACACTAGGTGTAGTCTTATACACCTATTTAAATCTTCTAACGAAATGAGCTCTGCAAATATGTTCAGTGATGAAGTTGACTACTAACCAAAAAACATGGATTTTTCAATTGCAAACTGCATTGTGCTTGTGCCAGTGGTGCTTCACCATGAGCGATACATGCATTGGCTTGAGAATCAGAGACCCAAGACAAGTGCTAATATGCCAGTGGGAAGCACAACAGCAAAGACTTAGGGGGCTAAGAAGCATGATGCTGGGTTTGCACAAACATCTTACCTGGGTGGCATTCCATGTGTCTGATACCACTTTTACACTAAGCACTTAGCTGTTGCCAATACAGTATTAACAAGCTAGTGTGTATCCAGCTTAGTCCATAGATCCCTGACATGTTAACCCAGTGCATGCAGGCAAGGTGATCTGCTATAAAGCTGACATAGTGCTTATGAAATGGTATGTGGGTAGGTTTGGTGGCTGGGGTGGGGGGTATGCCGAATGTTACATTTACCTTGAGCCAGAGAGAGAGAGAAAAAGAGCTAAGATTATGGACCTGATTTAAACATACTGTGCAGAAAAAGCAATTCCATTGAGCTGCCTCATCTGTGCCTGCGGAGGAATGTGGACTTAGCACACCAATGTGCTGACATGCCAATGCTGCACATGTAGTAAATAAATATGAAGATAGGTGCATGGAATGTTGCAATAAACGTTTTTGTATGCCCAACTTATTTAAATTGCTGTAGACAGGAATAACTACATGCGTGCAAGAGAAGCAGTAAGAAAAAGACGAGAGAAGGTGAGGGGCAGAGAGGCAACAGTCAAAGCATGCATTGGGGAAGGAGGGTTTCTTCCCCATGACACCTATTCAGAATAGGTGTGAATTGGGGGTATTGTACATGCTGAAATTTACATTGTCTGCAGGTTTCTAGAATATTTTAACAAGTTGGTTACCTGTGAACACAGTTTAAGGAGAAAATCTAATCTAATGAAAGGTTTAACTTAACTAACTGTATTTATTGAAACATTTGAAGTGCTACATCTTTTATCTTTACAAAACATATTTAAATATAATGTTCTTGGTGTAAATGCCGGGCTAGCGACTGCATCATCCTTGTTCTGGTCCATTGATGACTTGAATCTTGAGGTTTGACAATGTGCATACACGATTCATGGTAATGTAGCATTTTCTTTGGCAGAAGATAGGTATAGGCAAATAAATGATAACTTGGTTTGCCTGGCTACAACATGCACAATGCCAGGACCCCATCAAACCTCACCATGAAAGTGCAGCAAAGATAAACCAAAGGGTCACCGTGACTCTCCCAAGTAGGAGATCTTGCAACCTTTAGATACTATCAGACAACAGCCAGCTGGAGAAAAGCCATCTGAGGTAACAAACAGCAGCAATTTCAGAGACAAGGAGAACATTTTAGTATCCAAAGTGAGCCATAGTATTCATCATTCTGTGGTTGTGATGGAAGCACATTGGTGCACATCCAGCAGCAAGGGCAGCAGTGTTCTCATGCTCAAGGATTTTATTGACGTGTCAGTACTCATTAGTGTATGAGTTAACACATAGGTAGTATGAAGGAAATTAAATTGAATATGTTTGCAGACGACACGTTGTTGACGATAAAGAATCCAATAGAGAAGATGGGGAGAATTAAACAACAATTGAGAGAATTTGAGGATATTACGGGGTTAAAAATAAATTGGTCTAAATCAGAATTGATGTTGTTTAATTATACTAAAAAGGAAGAGAAGGATTGGGAAGAAAAGGGAAGAGAAATTAGAGTTAAGAATCAGATTAGATATTTGGGAATAAAAATTACGCAGAAATTAGAGAGTTTAGAGAAAGAGAATTTAAATGTGTTAAAAAAAGAGATTTTAGCAAAATTGGAAAAATATAAAAGGTTAAATTTATCTTGGTTTGGAAGAATAGCATTAATAAAAATGAAGATTTTAGCAAAGATTAATTTTGTGTTCAGGATGCTACCAATAAAAATTTCAGAATTAGAGCTAAAAAGTTGGCAAAGGATTATAAATAATTATTGTAATGGTGATAAGAAAGCGAGGGTAAATAAAAGTAAATGGTATTTGAGCCAAAAAAAGGGAGGATTGGGTCTCCCGAATATTAAATTATATTATGTAGCTAATAGATTAAGATATATAGTGGAGGCAATTACAGGATTAGGGGAATTAGATTGGATGGAAGAAAAAATTACGAGTAATATAGAGACTAAATTGGAAAATGTATTTTTTATGGAAGGGGAAAAAAAATGGGTGGAAAGTATAAATAACCCGCTCTTGAGGTTTCACTGGGAAATTTGGAGTAAATATAAAGGGGAGCTGCTTCCAAGCGGCTCTCCTTTGTCACCGGTAATAATGTTGAAGAATTTCCCGGAGGAATTAAAGAGTAGATTAAGTAAAGTTTTAATAGAAAAAAATAAAATGAAATTAAAGGATTGGTTAAGAGGAATGAGTACAAGAGAGGATATGGAAGAGGTTTTGAAGGATAAAAAATTAACTTGGTTAAATTATAGGCAATTAGAACAGTGGACTAAAAAGTGGGTAAGAGATAATGGAGATTGTAGAGAATTAACAAAGTTCGAGGAACTAATAGTTAAGAAAGATAATGAAAGGGAGAAAAGAACAGTGTTAAAAGGGTTGATGAGTGAATTATATAGAATATTGGTAGAGAAAGGGATGGTGGATAATTCGGGTAAAATGGTTTGGGAGACAGATTTGAAGGTACAAATAGGACAACAGGGTTGGGAGGGATTATGGAAACAAAGAGCGTTGAGAAATATGTCAGTAAGAATAAAAGAGTTATTATAAAATTGTATGGAGGTGGTACCTAACTCCGGTTAGATTGAATAAGATAAACAATCAGCAATCAGAAAATTGTTGGAGAGGTTGTGGGGTTAAAGGAACGTATTTGCATATGTGGTGGGAATGTAACTATGTTCAGAAATTGTGGAAGATGGTGTTTTTGGAGATTGAAGAAATTGTGGAAATGAAGATAGAACGAACACCAAAAGTTGCATTGCTGTCACTATTTGAAGAAGATTTTAAATGTAAAAAGGAAACTAAGGAACTGATAACGAATTTGTTGATTGCAGCAAGATTGATTGTAGCTAGGAACTGGAAGATTCAAGGGGAATATTCTATTGAGGAATGGTATAAAGAAGTATGGGATATAGCTATTAATGATAAATTAACAAGTAATATTAAATGGAGAAGAGGTATAGCTAAATCAAATTATTTTGAAGGAATTTGGAAACAGTTCCTAATATCTGTGTTTTCAAAAGGAAGTGGGAAACCACCAGCAGAAGAAAGTATGAGATTCTGGAATCAGGAATGAGATCCCGAGGTGGGGGGTGCACTTGTAGGTTATTTTGATTATGTTATTAAGATAAGATTTTGTATTCAAATTGAACATTATGTAGTATGTTGTTGTTGTTGTTGTTTTTATGTGAATGTAAATGTGTATGTTTAAGTATTGTAGAAAATAAAAAAAAATTATAAAAAAAAAAGTGTATGAGTTAACATTAAGTAGCAGGTTAGTGACTAACTCCATCAAGGTGTGGTCCAGTGTGCCCTTTTCTGCTAGCTTGAACTCTCGTTGGTATCAAGAATGTACAGCTGGCCATAGCTTGGAGTAACATCCAACAGCAAAATGCCCATCAGATGGTAAACTGAGTCTACCATCTTGTGGCTGTGCCATGTTGAGTGGTGTGTAGAAGCTAGGGCACTGTTCTACTTGCAGATATCCTTCAGGAGTTGCTTGCCAAGAGCAGAGCCATCAGTAGCAATGTTGCGGATGAAGTCTGGAACTGTGAGTGGTGGTAGTGAAACCTTTCCACCATGACAGCAAGGAGTTGATGGTTTGCCACTGAAAAGCAAGGTGTTGCAGTGTTTACAAACTTTGACATGGTTTGCCGGTATCAAACCTGTTGATATTGGTTGCAGGATGCATGCCGACAAGCACAGTTGTCCTTATACGTACCCTGGGCTGTTTTGATATATTTCATGATGCAATGCCAGTCAGAGCTTCACTGTCGTCAAAAGGCTGACGAGTCACCTGCATAGGTAGACTTGCTGAGGCAACCCTAACCCTAACCAAATATTGTTTGGTTAAATTTAACAGCTAGAGGTTTCCTTTCTGAGCAATAACTAAACTTTGACTAGGTTACTTTTAACTAGAGATGTCTCTTAACACCTTCATGATTTGTTTACAGACTGTTTGTTACTGGCCTGTCATTTTACTTTGGCCTGCACCTGTGTTTATAAAGCTGTACAGGTATACAGAGACTTTTAAATGTTATTTTGTGAAACTTAACAGCTAGAGAACTAATTATCGTGGGCTACTTTTAACTGCAAATTTCTCCTAATCCATTCATGATTTGTTTACAGGCCGTATGTTACTGCAGTAGCATTGTACTTTCACCTGCACATGTTCTTATAAGATGCACAAGACTTTTTTTGTGTTCATATTTGATTTTGCTCCAATTTGCATTTTAGCCTAATTCTTAAGGGGAAAAAAGTTTTGTGGACATAAACTCCTGACCTTGAATTATAGTGAAAACAATTGTTAATTGTGGAATCTGCATGTCAAGAACTTTCCAGTGAAGTGTGTTTCATGGGAAGGCTGTCAAAAAGGGATGACCAACTAAGTCCCAACTTTGAAATATAGATATGATTCTTATACCAATCAGTTACTATGCACAGTGGTTCAAGAATTACAAAATGGAAAAGTTTGATTTAAATTATTTTTTGGTGGTTATTTAAATCATGATCTCTTTAGTTTAAATGTATCCATCTTGCTAATGGCTAGTCCATATTATATGAGCTTAAGTATGTGCCCTTACAAACAAAGGAAAGGAAAGGAACCTCTCGTGCAAGCACTGAGTGATTACTGACTCTTGGAGGGACGCCAGCTTTCGCTGACGTTTTCTTGGCAGGCCTTATAGCGGCGTGGTTTGCCGTTGCCTTCCCCGGCCGTTATTACCTTTCCCCCAGCTAACTGGGCACTCATTTTACCGACCTCGGGAGGATGGAAGGCTGAGTTGACCTGAGCCGGCTGCCTGAAACCAGCTTCCGCTGGGATCGAACTCAGGCCGCGAGGAGAGTTTTGGCTGCAGAAACTGCTGCTTTACCGCTCTGCGCATTAGATCAGTAAAAGTCAAAGGAAAATGTATTCTGTAATCATTGCTTAAGACTAACAAAATAAACAGATTCTAGTGTTTGTGCACCTCTGAGAAATGACCTTTTAAATATGGGTTCTCTCTTCTTTCAGAATCGAGAGCTTCAAATCATGAGAAAGCTCGATCATTGTAACATTGTCAGATTACGCTATTTCTTTTACTCCAGTGGAGAGAAGGTAAGTTTGGAAAATCATGCCTTTGGAAAGACATGTAAAACATGTGGGCATGTTATATTTTTACTCAAAGAACTGCACTGGCTGCCAATATGTTACTGACATGTAAGTCCTTAAACAACTTGGGACCTGCTCCTATATTAACTTGAGCATTTATTGAGATCTACAGATTGAGGTTGTTTCATTGCCTGCACTTGTACATTCAATTCTGAATTTAGGAACAAGCCAAATAAGCCATGATTTAGGGCCTCATATTATGATTGGCCTCTAAATATGTTAGAGATAACTAAGATGTATTATAATTGAAATCACTTTGGCTTAAATATGTTGGGAAGTCTGGTGTAACTTACAGCATAGTTGCCTTGTATAGAAAAAGTGTGGCAACACAGCATTTAGTATTAAAGGCTATACACACAAACTAGAGCCAGTTTAGAAGAAGTTTAAATCAACTTACTTTATTAGTGCTTTTATACCCATTTTCAGAGAAGGCCATCTAACACAGTTTAACTACAAGCACCCCCTGATGCTGCGTGGTATCCTTTCGTTCCCCTTCCTGATACAGTGTAATACACTATTTTCCTCTTTATTTTTATGGTATGGGACCTCTTAATCTTGATGCCTCAGCATGTCTTAATCTGGCCTTGTGTACATTTGACAGCAACTAGGGGGAGGGCCTTTTGTGCGTGTGGGCCCTGTCTTTGGAAATCTCTCCCTCCACCTTGAAGATGTTTTGATGACTGTTAAAAACTTAGCAGTTTAACCAAACAGTTGCTGATTCTAGCTTAATGGGATTCCTTGTTTTTATTGTGAATGCTTATTTCAATTTTAGTTGTTGTTTTAACGAATTTTGTACACTGCCCTGGAATTTGTTAATGAAGGGCAATATATAAATATTTTAAATTAAATAAATGAAATTATTTGGGTCTATGGGATGGTGGTGCATGAGGAATAGCTGAAGCAGCAGCAGCAGACAAACCCTGGGAAACTGCTCATCCTAACACGTTTTGAGAAAAAATCTTTATTAAGGGAAGCTTGGAAATAAAATGCAAAAATCTTTACTACTTAATATATCTTAAAGACTAACTTTATAATTGTTCGTTTTGAAGTTATATATAGGAATATCCAGCTGTTATGTTGTGTAGAAATTGTTATAGTTTTTTCAAGAAATTGTTTTCTTTCAGATATGTTAAGTAGTACATAGAGACGTTTCCTATTTTTCAGTTTCCCTAGATTTTTTTGAAACTTGTCAGGGACAATACTTAGTTGCAGCTGTCTCTTTTTTATACTAGTTGCCAGGTTTCTTGGGAAACCCCTGCTTTCGATGGGAGACAAATGATGAGGCCTGCTAAGTAATCCACAAAGCTTTTATTAAACAATAAACTCTCTTCCCACCTGAAGAGAGTCTAGCCTCTTGGAAACTTCCCCCTAGGCAAAACTATGCAAACAAAGCGAGACAATTGTCCAATCAAGGAGAACAAAAAGCCTTTTCCCAAAGAGCATTACTTCAGAGAGGCTGTTTCTGGCGCAGTGCGAGCCCTCCTTTCGATCCATTAGCCTGTTGGTGGCCTCTCCTTCAGAAGAATGTTGGCTTCCCACTGCCTCTGTATGATTTGCCCTTGACGAAATAAGCTCTGGAGAGAGATCAGGACCAGTTAGAGTAGAAAGCATGAGAGCTCTGTCCCCCACTGGTACAGGCTGGCCTCTGTCTGGGGCTGATTCCTTTACCTCAGAGTCTGATTCTGATTTGAATACCTGAAAGACCTTCTTCCAAAACGGGGGGAGTAGGGCTAGACATGACACTAGTTTTGACTTTTACAGCTTTTTTAAAATCACTTTGGTAGTTATTGCAACTGTTTATTCTCCTCATAATTGTTGCCATCATCCTGTATACCTGGCCACAGGTGAGTAAAACAGCAGTGGTAAGAAGGAAGAGTGATCTTTACAAGAAGGAGGAGATCTTTACAAAAAGAAGAAAGAGGATGCAGGATGCATGAGACAGTGTTTGCTATCGGCTGGGAGGCTTAGTTGGGCTGGCATCATTGAGGAAGGGGTAGACAGTGTAACATCCTTCCCCTGCCCAGGGATACTATATGAATCCCTATGTTTCAGAGGGACAGAGAAGCTGAATAAGGAGGATAAATGCACTGAGAGAAGCTGTGGTCAGTGGTAGGCCCCCTCCTAGTTCCTAGCAGGTAATCAATGGTATCAGGCAATCAATGGTATCCGGCAATCAATGGTATCAGGTCTCAAAATCTATGCCTGAAAATTTCTGCACTGTGTAGATATTGCAACCCCCACCCCAGACTAAGATTAAGTATTTATATGGAATGCACATATCTAGAGAAATAATACATTATTATTATTATTATTATTATTATTATTATTATTTCTGTACTGTCCCATAGCCAAAGCTCTTTGGGCAGTTTACAAAAGATTAAAACATAAAAACATTAAAAATCGATATAAAAATTTTAAAAGCATAAAAATGTAAAACAGACAGCATACAAAGACAACATACATTTAAAAGCAACTTTGAGCTCTCGGTCAAATCTAAAGATTTATCTAGGATCGATTAAAAACTCAACATATGCTGCTAAATGCCTGGAAGAAGAGAAAAGTCTTGACCTGGCACTGAAAAGATAACATTGTTGGCGCCAGGCACAGTTACATCTTGGTTCGCAAAATATAATTGTAAATGGCATTCATTGGAAACTCCTATAAATACATGCCTCCTTTACGTTACATTTTGTGATTTCTAAAATGTTGGGTTTCTTCTTTTTAGTTCTTCTTCGTGGTCTCTGTGCATCACAACATATGAGCTCTGTGCCTGTGCAGAGCTCACTTTGGGAAACTTCTATAACTGAGGAAACCATTTGTGGTAGGAACCTTCCTCCACTCTGCATGTGTCAAAGTTCCCATTCGCCGCCTCCGTTCTTTTTCTACCACCTTGTTAGATAGACAGGTTTTCAGAAACTTTGTTCTCCCTGGTTTCCCTCTTTGAGGGAAAATTGAGTCTCAGAGAATTCACCTAATTGCTGAGGATATTCTTCAACTTCATTTGTTAAAAAAAACAATTTCTTCTTCTTCTCCAGAACCTTTTCTGACAGTGATTCTAGATCATCTGAAGATCGTATGGCCATTAAAATATAAGTATACTTTAAGTATACATTTCAGTAAAGTATATGATGCAGCAGTAAGCTTCCCCCTATAGAGGGTCATTATCTCTTTCTGTTCCATCTGAGGGAGGCTCACATAGTAGAGACTTGCCACAATTGTATGGGTTTTACCAAACAAATGAAAAAGAACAGGGCGGATCACCTTAAGGCAGTGCTGTGGCAAAGAGCTTTGGAGACAGTTGACTCTTCAAAATCTTCATCATTATCTACAGTGCCTCGAACGATGGTGAATGCACCTCAAGATCAACCTCTATCATGCCCAAAGACTCTGACTCTAACCTTGAGTCGAACAGATCCACCTACTCTGGGCAGAGTTCTTACCCTGTCCACAGCTAAGAAAATATCCAAAAAGGCCAGGTCAGCAGAACCTGTGCCTTATGCTCAGAAGAAAAAGGAAAAAATCCAAGGACCCTCAAAAGTGCTGTGATAAACCCACATCAGCGAAAAGTCTCCAAGGACACTGATAAAACCACCACCACCTGTACTGGTACTGCTGGCAAGACCTTCTGTATTGAGACCCAAACCGCCTGCTTTGATGTCAGTCTTGGAGGGAGAAATCTGAGACATCTTGCCTCCGAGAGTCGATATTGAAGTGCTATCTACAGCATTGTTACCTCTGCCACAATCATCATGGGAACGGCAACACAGGGGCTCTTCTCCAGAATCCATTAGATCTGATAAATCAGAAATGTGTTACTGAACTCAACACTGGTCTTGTTCACTGATGAGAGAGTGGGATAGTCCAATTGGTCCCTCCCACCATGGATGATTACTGGCATTATCCTAGGGAGGGGGATGTCTACTATGAGAGGGCTAGGTATTCACCCTGATACTATCCCACTTCATCGGCCACCAGACAGAGATACTTTTGTACAGCCAGTCCCAGTCCCATTGAGACTGACATCAGACCCCTCAGGATCAACACAAGCACTAAAAAAATCATATGAACGCCCTCTCCCCCAATACCAGCTCCAGGAGAGAAAGACTGAGAGACATGGCATAGAAGAGTCAGAATTGATTCAATCTGGAGACAATTACCAGTCGGACACAGCATCTTTTTCTTCTATTCTTCCATCAATATTGTCTCTGGATGATGTGGTGGCTTTGCATGAGGGAGCCTCCCCTTCAGAGAATTTATAACATTTTTCAGACCAAATTGTTTGAATGGCATAGCCCTCAGTATAGACACTCATCAACTGAGGGACCCTGTATTTAATATGTACACAGGCACATCTACTCCAGTAGCTATTCCATTCTGCCAACGCTTCTTCACACTGAAAAAATCCTGGCAAGCTCCATCTATGGTTCAGAAATTAAAATTAATAGAGAGTATGTATACGACTCAGGAAAAGGACACAGGATTCTTGTTTACACACGTCCCAGCTCCATCATAGTGGAGTCTTCTCAAGGGAAGATGCAGAAAGTGCGCAAATCCCCAGCGAACAAGGAAGGCTACCACTTTGACCTTGTAGGATGAACGATATATTAATCAGCAGTACTGGGCCTTGAAGTGGCAAATTACCTGGCAATGATGTCAATGATTAGCTAATAGTAGCTCATTCACACACAGATCTAGAAAGCAATGCGAGCTGTTTGCAATGTATTAGCAAGCCTTGGTCTTCTTGTAAATGTGGAAAAGCCCAGACTACAGACTACATAGACAATTTCGTTCATTGGGGCTATAATATCGGCTCCCTCTGTGACTGTCCTCCTGAAGAACAGAGGGAGTTAGCAAGAGTTTTCCAAGCTGAGACCACCAAGCTAAACAGGCAGCAAATTTATCAAGTGGACTGTGGTGCGAAAACCATGATGGGTGCAGTTGTACTCCGTCGGCACCACCAATCAGGCATCTTATTCCTTCATGGAGTTTGTCTGTAGTGTTGAAGGCCCTAAAAACAAAACCATTTGGACCTATGGCAAAATCAGATACAAAGTTTGTTGACATGAAAGATAGTCTTTTTTATTGCGATAACTACTGCACAGAGAGCCAGTGAACTAGCGGCATTATGGATAGACCCTCCTTACCTGGTATTTCACAGGGATAAAGTGGTTTTATGCCTGGATTTGGAATTTTTACTGAAGATCATTTCTGACTTCCATGTGAACCAGTATATAATACTGCTGGCATATTTTCTTTCACTAACGTCACTGGTTGAGGTGACATGATACTCCCTTGACGTCAGGAATGCTCTGGCTTTTTATAAAGCCAAGATAGAAAGTTTCTGAAAAACTAAAAGACTCTGGCCTTAGCTAGAACTAAGGTTTATCCCGGGATTGTCCCGGGGTCGTCCCTGCCTGCTCCCGGGATATTCTGTGTGTCATTTACATAAACAGGGATGACCCTAGAATGATCCCAGGATAAACCTTAGGTCTAGCTAAGGCCTCTGTGTGCTATGGGGGACCGAAGAAAGGACTTGTGGTCTCGTCTCAGAGACTTACTACTTGGTTGGTACAAGTGATTAAATTAGCTTATGTATTTTCTGGCCTTCAATTGGAAGAGATAGTCAGGGCTCATTAGACACAGAGTGTTTCAACATTGACTGCCTTTGTTGGGGGAGAATTGATACCAGAGCTGTGCAGAGCAGCGACTTGGTCAAAGACCTCCACTTTTATTTCACACTACCGTTTGTCAATTCTACAGTAAATGGACACCTACCCTCCTCTGGTAAGTGAGCTTGTTAATCGCCCATATGTGTGATGCACAGAGACTATGAAGAACAATAAGTTGCTTACCTGTATCTTTGGTTCTTCTAGTGATCATCTGTGCCTTCACACAACCCTCCTACCATTCCTGCTTCGGTGTTGATGACATTATGCTGTCCTTACCGAAGAGTAGCAGCCTCTTTGTTTGGGACCAACGATTCGGTCTCAAGGAACTGAGGGGGTGGGTAGGAGCCGTGGCACATGCGCAGTGGGTGGTGGGGGAGGTTTCCTGTCAGAAATGTTTTCCTCTGCTGTAGAAGTTTCACAAAGTGATCTCCATGCAGGCGCAGAGCCCATATGTGTGAATGCACAGATGACTACTTGGAATCACAGTTGCAGGTAAGCAACCTGTTCTTTTCTTCTTTCACTCCTTTCTTTGTCTTTTCTTATCTCACATGGTCTCACTTGCCCTTTAATAGTATTTGAAGGTACCATGTATCAAGCTGTATTTTAAAGTTTTCCATGTTTTAGCTGCTTTTTTAAAAAAAACTGTTGGTATTACTGCTTTTAAATTATTATTTTTTAAAATGTCCTTTGTTTTATCACTGGTTTTAGTGTATTTGTTTTTATTGTGTATATTACCCAGAGAGTTTCAGCTATAGAGTGACTTATAAATTGAAATAACAACAATAAAACTTTATATATAAAACTTTTTTTCCCCAAGGTTGAAATATGATAGTTCAAAGTCATCACATTACTTGCCTGGCTCAGTTGCATTGGAAAATAATGTGTTGTATTCAGCATGAAGTGGAATTTTCAGACATGCAAGAAAAGTAAATAAACGTCCTGGTGTCTAACAAGTTTAACAAAAACTTCCACTGCAGACAAGTTTTTGTTAAACATTATCAGGTATCCTAAATACCATCAGGGTTTTTAAACTTCTCTTTTCTTGCTTTCTCATTTTCCCAGAAAGATGAAGTGTACCTTAATTTGGTTCTGGATTATGTTCCTGAAACTGTGTACAGAGTTGCCAGGCATTATAGTCGGGCCAAACAGACACTCCCCATGATATTTGTGAAGGTAGGTAAAATGAATGCTGGAGTTTGATTGATCATTGGTTGTTATTTTAGACATAAAGTGCTTCCATTCAGGCTTGGGAGAAGGGCGCCTTATTTTTTCTAATGGCAGGTTCTCGTGTTTTACGTGGTGTTGCTGTGGACAGCGCCTTGATCATAGAGGCATACTGGGTCCTGCTGCTGGAAGGTGGAAACTGAAAAGTACGATGCATGAGCAGGGCACCTGTGCGCACTGCTTTGGATCTTTGCCATAAGACTTTTCACTCCATGACAATGAAGTGCTTACACGTCTAAATGAGGGCTGATTCACACATGATGTTTTATCTGTGTAGGCATTCATGCCTGGTGAGGGGAATGTACCTATGAAGGTTATGAAATGTGATGGGACTATATATGTGAAGTTTGTATGTGTGCTTGTTTTTGCAATATGCAGTGGGTCCCCACTCTATATTGCCTAGTGCCAAAAACCAGTGTGGTTCTTGCAGTGCCCTGGAAGTATTGATGAAAAAACAAAAGCACCCTGTGCCAATCCAGAAACACCTTCTTTCTTGACAGAGAATACCCACAGTAATGGGAATACTTTTTATTTTATTTTTATTTTAAAACAAACAAGTGATCAGTCCCCTAACAATTGATTTGTAAACAACTGTTATATAAATAATACAATTTTAGGGGGGAAATGATACAAAGAAGGAAAGAAAAGAAGAAAAAATAAAAGAAGGATATAATCATAATAATTAAATAAACAAACTAATTAATAAGTGTGCTGTATGATCTTCATTTGTTGTTATAATGTCCAAATAGTCAAAGCTGAAGCAGTCATATATTGTTGTAGGTCCAATTGTGATGTATGTTGAATGAATCTCCACCAAATAGCATAAAAGGATAGTGGTTCTGTTTTTACTTGGATTAGAATAAAATCATGAGTTATTTTTTCTGATATTGCCACTGACCATATATTTCAGTACCATGCTGATAAGTTCAAATTGTCCAGTTTTTCCCGCTGCTGTGTAATTGTCCGACAAGCAGCAGTTAATAAAAATAATAATAAATCTTTACATTTCAAACTTACGTTAGATCCTTTGTATATTGATAATAAAAATAATTATGGATCATATACAATCCTTGGGAATACTTTTTATCATCCAATAGTGTTCAGCTCCCTTCCAACCTGCAAATAAGTTAACCCTTAAAAGTGTTAAGTAGTCCAGCTGCCCACACTTTCCTGCGTTAGTCATTTGTGGTCAATACACTTACACAGATTATACAATCTTAGAACAAACACAAAATATAAGCACAAAGCTAAAATACTGATCTGTACAAACAAATGTTACCTTATTGAAGTCCAATTTATTACAGTTATCAAGGAAATTGATGTTGTGATTGTCACTTCCAAAGAATAATTCAAAGTTTGGCTCAGAGAAGATGTATGATTTTGGAATTTCAATGAGCAGATGTCTTCATTGCCACCAGAATGTTCAGGATGGATTCCTACATAAAAAATTTGCCATTCTTGAGTATGGATTACTGGTTTGGGGTTGCAGATGTAAACCAGGGATGGGGAACATGCATCCCTCCACATGTTGTTGGACTGCATCTCTCATCATTCCTCACCATTGAATGTGCTGTGTAGTATTGATGGGAGCTGCAGTCCAACATCATCTGGAGGGCCACACGTTATGCACCCCTGACGTAAAGGGTACTTATTTCCACATGGCAGTTGTGTCAGCTCAGAGGTTGAACCATTACTAATAGTTCAGAATCTCTATTGCAAGGTATTATAACTTTCAAAGACATGATAAGACAAAATCAATGTATGAACTGGGCAGAGCTAAGAACAAGAAAGCAACTGGAGCAGCCCCAATGGTTCCAATACTACCAAATTAAGAATTATATAACTATCCAGCTTAGGACAGGTACCTTAAGAACGGAATTATCTAAATTTGAAAAATTAATAGAAGGGCAAAAAAGTTTTAAAGGTTTACTGATATATATATATATATATATATATATATATATATATATATATTTGCTGATAGATCAAGATTTAAGTAAAGGTGGATTCTTTAAATCCCGTTGGGAGTTAATGATAGATGCAAAAATTAATGAAGAAGAATGGAGAACAATTTTCACATGAGGAATGACCAACTCTGTCTGTGTTAATTTAAAAGAAAATTATTATAAACTAATTTATTGCTGGTATCTAATGCCTAATAGATTAAACAAAACATATACGAAGTAATTGTGCCTGCTGGAAATGTGGGATGCCCTCGGTTGATTATATGCATATGTGGTGGACATGTCCAAAGGTCCAGGATTTTTGGAAACAAGTTGGGAGGGAAATACTTAAAATAACAGGTTATAATCTATCTTTTAATCCCAAAACAATGTTGTTGGAGCTCTTTCAATCTGAAATCTTAAAAATTAATCAGCCAATGTTATCAAATTCGTTAACAGCAGCAAAGATGATAATAGCCAAGAACTGGAAAAATAGAAAACCAATTGCTATTAAAGAATGGTTTACTAAAGTGTGGCAAATTGCTCAATTATTGAAAATTAGTGAAGTAGTGAGGTTAAGAGATGGCAGACAACAGATCCCTAAATTTATAGAGGAATGGAAATCTTTTATTGATTATTGGAAAAATAGATATGATAGAGAATTTAAATATATTCTTGTTTTACTATGTAATAAAACACTGCGTGGGAGGTATGTTATATTCTGATCTTATGTACTATCTAATCTGTTTAGTTCAGTTTACATCTATTTATTTATTTATTTATTTTATTTATTTATTACATTTTTATGCCGCCCAATAGCCGAAGCTCTCTGGGCGGTTCACAAAAGTTAAAACCATAATAATTTATGCCTAATTTATTTTGGGATGTTGTATGTAGTGTTATGAAAATTCTATTTATTGGATACAAAATTTACTTAATTGATTCTTAGATATTAATAGGTGTGTTATGCTGAGTGTTTTTGTTGTTGTTGTTGAATAGCTGAAATAACTGACAGTGTATAATGAATATGTTGTATGGCAGTATGTTGTATATTTGTTGTTGTTGAAATAAAGGAAGGAAAGGAAGCTCTCGTGCAAGCACTGAGTCATTACTGACTCTTGGAGGGACGCCAGCTTTCACTGACGTTTTCTTGGCAGGCCTTATAGCAGGGTGATTTGCCGTTGCCTTCCCCGGCTGTTATTACCTTCCCCCCAGCTAACTGGGTACTCATTTTATTGGCCCCTTGGGAGGATGGAAGGCTTAGTCGACCCGAGCCGGCTGCCTGAAACCAGCTTCCGCTGGGATCGAACTCAGGCCGTGGGGAGAGTTTCGGCTGCAGAAACTGCTGCTTTACCGCTCTGCACCACACGAGGCTCTTTGCTGAAATAAGCATTAAAACCTTAAAAAACAAAAAAACAAAAAAGCACACTGTCTAGGCGTAATTTCAAAGTGTTACTTTTAATGATAAAAGATGTATTTTTGTTGTCTATAGAAAAATAGTGTGATAAACCGGCCATCTACCAATGTTTTGATAAGGCAGATGTGTATCATACAGTTTCTTTATGTTCCAGTTATACATGTATCAACTATTCCGAAGTTTAGCCTATATCCATTCCTTTGGAATATGCCATCGGGATATAAAACCACAGAATCTTTTGCTGGATCCTGACACAGCTGTTCTAAAACTTTGTGATTTTGGAAGGTAAGTCTTTCTGGCAAAAAGTAGAATAGCTGAACATAGTTTTGATTCATAATTTTCACAGTGATATTTATGCTGATCGTTGTTCAGATAGTTGTATTGTTCTAATCTGCAGGACAAGGGTTCTGCCATTTTAAAAGTACTAAACTCCATTTTGGAAGTTAGTAAAATCTGCAGAAGTGTCTCTTCTTTGATTTTTTTTCTGTTTGAATCCTGTCTGGCACACAAAGAGTAGGTATATATTTTGAAGTTCATTGCACAGCAACAGCTTGGCCATATTGCAAAACACACTATTCTTACTACAAATAGAGGAATCATACATAGGAGCATACTGTGTATATTTGTTTAGTCTATTTTTCTTCCCTTGGAGTCAATTCAAATATTAATATGCACCAGAGATATGACTACCCAGCTCTCATGCCTAATAGCCACTCATTATATGCCCAACCCTCTGTTCAAATTATGACTCTGGTGTTGATACTTTTTTTAAAAGAGGAAGGATTAATCAGAACATTCTCCTTTTTGATAGTGGCAAAGGACTGGCTGCTCCAGAACATTGATGGGGGCTGATAGCCTAGAGACCACGTAGTCAACACCATGATAGACTCTTCAGCTGGGTACAGACATAACAACTAACTATGGTTGTTATATGAATAGGCTTGTGCAGTTTTATATCCTCATGCTTGAGGGAAAAAGATATAAAGCTTAAATTCATGGTTAGCAACAAGCAGTCTTTTGTGGTTGCTTCTGAACTTGATCAAAGATGGTTTGTACAAATCAGTTTGTTACCAAGCCAGAATATCAAACCAGTGTACTGTATATACAGTATTTTCATTTCTTTTAAGAATTTACATCTTAAATTGGCAGTTGTATTTATGATTACTCATTACACATTTGTTACACATTTGATATGATATCCATATCATAGAGTATCACATATCTGATGGAATATTAACTGAAATAGGTTTATTGTCAGATTTGTTATAAACCTCAATTACTGCATTTTCTAGAAATGGTAGCCTAAATGAGATCAGTATAGCAACAAACAAACAAATTATTGAATAAGATTTATGGGATAGAGAAAAAGGTAAAGTTATTTTGGAGTCCTGCTAGATCAGACCAAAGGCCTACCTAGTTCAGCATTCTCTTCCCACCGTGGCTGACCAGCTGCCTACAGGAAGCCCACAAGTAGGGCATGGTCCCAATAGCACCCTATGGTTAAATCAAGCACCTCCTTTGCACTTTTGTTTAGAAAAAAATTGATATGGATCTACCAGCTGTTGCCCCTGATTCTAAACACTTTTCTGGGAATGTGAGAAAGTATTTTTGTTATGGTGTTGTTATGGAATAGACATAGGAAATAGCAGACATGTAATAGATATAGCGAGGAGTAGCTAATGGAATTTCATCAAAAAGCTAGCATACGTATATTAAGTGAACTGCAGTTCTTTTCTTATCTCCTCTTTTTCTTTTCCTCATGCCTAGTGCAAAACAGCTAGTTCGTGGAGAGCCTAATGTTTCGTACATCTGCTCTCGGTACTACAGGGCACCAGAGTTGATCTTTGGAGCCACTGATTATACCTCCAGTATAGGTATGTGTTTGATTCCTTTTACAATATATTTTTGTTTGATATGATCAAAATTATAAGCTAGAGAACACAGCTGAATTATGTGAAATACTTTGGTTTTTCTCATTTACTTATTTTTCCAGCCTTCAGTTTGTTCCACCCCATTTCCACATCAATATACAGTTTTGTAATGGAAATTTGTATGGATTTTTATATGCATTTCTCCTCACCAGTCCAGGAGGTCAGCTAGCTTGGGGGAAGCTCCGCCTCTGGGGCTGGGAAGGCAGTCTCCAAATATGGTCTTCTGGAGGAAGCACTCCCATGCACAGCTCACCAATTTTACTTCCTGCCCTGTGGTGGAAGGCAGCTTTCTCCTAACTATCACTCAGCAAAAGCAAACAAAGAAAAACACAGGCAATGGGGAAGCCCCATCTTCCCGGCCTCTTCCACCATGACCATACAGGTGTAACGGAGAGGCCCAAAGAAAGGCTCCTTGCTCTGGCATGAGTTCCATGTCAGTGGCTACATTGGCCTCCCACCTGCAGCCACATAGGTATGATGGAGTGAGGCCCAAATAAAAGTGGAACCCTCAGGATTGAAGGCAGCTCTAAACGGCCTCTTCCTAAGAGCACCGGAACAGTGTGGAGAGAGCATGTGGGTAAGTCCAGCAGCCTGGTACAGCCTCTTCTTCCCCCCGCCCCAATCACTAGGGCTGGGTCTCAAGGCCTTGCTCCTGCCTAGGCTTACAAGAAAAGCCCTTCCACCACCTTCAGGAGGATCATCGAAGGAAAGGGGGTTGGGTGATGGAGTCCCCCATGCTCCCCATCACAGGGATTTCACCAGGAAGAAGGGGGAAGGGGTCCTCCTCAGTCCTGGACAACTTCCACCACCCACATTCCAACTGGGGGCACAGCCACACCTCTACTCCCCTTCCAAGAGAGGCAAACACAAAGGGAGAGAGGCTCTTCCCAGAAGAAGTGCAACAGATCCCCCTTGTCATCTTCTATCTGAAAAAGGACGCCAAAGAGGCAGAAGGGTAAAGGGACAGATCCCCTTCTTCATCTTTTGCCTACTACTCTAGATCCTCTTCCCTTAGGGATTCAAGCACTTTGGAGTCCAAGGAGGAGGAAATTGCAGAAGGAAGTAAACACAGGATAATGTCCTTCCAAGGTCACCTTTTCCCCCAGAAGCTTTTGCCAAGCTGATATCCAGCTGACTCAACATTTTGGAGCTGACGGATCAGAAAGAGACCCTGCCATCCACCAGCTACGGGTGAACAGACTGGGAACAGTGGTAGCCTTCCTAGTAACCCCCCTTCACATCTAGCTGTGCCATTCCTGCTGTGCCTCAAAGAAATCCTCTGTAAGGGATGGTCAAAGCCAGCCAAGACAAAGATGAACCATTGTTTCTACTGTCTGCAGGAGGATGTCATGTAAGTCCTGGTCACCATGCTCAACTCCAAAGCACTCCTGACTTCAGATCACAACAAGCTCCCTTTGGACCATCACAAGTGGAGGGCCGAGTCAGCACTCTGCAGAGGCATCAAAGCCACAGCCATGTCCATGCAAGCAGTGACAATGTCAACAATCATTATTCGTGGTATCATCATGAAGGCAAACAGCTTACTTCAAGGAAGAACCTTGGGGAAAGAAGCACATGAGACCATATGAGAAGTAGCTATGGCAGTGACATTTCTGGATAATGCTTCACTTTTATCTGGAGGACACTTTTCAACTGGGGGACGAGAGCCACAGTGGCAAATATTTTGGTTAGAAGGAATATTTGGCTATGCAACTGGGGGAGTTAATGCCAAGACAAAGTCTAACTTGGCGATCATCTCTTTCTCAAGAAAGCTCCTGTTCAGGATGTCTTCTCTGTTTTTTTCACAGTCCCAAGAAGAACAGGATATCACTCAATTGCTGTCTGAGGAAACAGAAGTTCTGAATGGAGATACTTAAATCTATAAGTATCTCCGTAAGTATCTATAAGTATCTCAATCTAGAAGAGAAGATTGAGGGGAGACATGATAGCACTCTTCAAATACTTCAAAGGTTGTCACACAGAGGAGGGCCAGGATCTCTTCTCGATCCTCCCAGAGTGCAGGACACGGAATAACGGGCTCAAGTTAAAGGAAGCCAGATTCCAGCTGGACATCAGGAAAAACTTGACTGTTAGACTGGCCGCTTTCCTCAAAAGCAGCCAAAAAAATATCTAAGAGAGCGAGAGAGCATGTTGGGTCCGAAGAACCCCAAAAGAAGAAGAGCAAACGCAAATCAAAGGAAGGGAAGAAAAAATCTACAAAGTCAACTCTGTCGGTACCGAAGACTCCGATACCGACATCTTCGATACTGAAGCGTCCCACGGCACCGAAGAGCCCGATATCGAGGCTGTCATTACAAAGAACGCCTCCAATATCGGCAAGCCCGATACCAACACTTTCGGTACCGAGAGCCTTCTCGATACCGAGACGCACAACTCCGTCTTCAACGCCGGCCTTAACGCCGCCTCGTACAGAGCAAATACTGGTTTCCTCGGTCCCTCCTCCATTCAATATTGTTACGATACCGACCGAGGAGACAAGTGCAAGAGCATCGATCTCCGAAGGAGAGATCAGGGGCTCCTCACAAGACCCGACACTGGCAGAAGAGGGTCCTACCTCCCTTCGATACCACCAAAGCCAGCAACTGTCTCGAGATACCGATGGACATTGGTACCGACAAGAGCACGAATCAACGATCGATACCGACACGCATCGATACCGAGACTTTGATACCGACACACATCGGTACCGAGATATGCCACCTCCCGATACCGACGGCCGTCGGTACCGGGCCGTATCACCATATGGATATACTCGGGATCATTCACCGGCTTCAGTTCATTCGAGCCATTACTATGATTACGGGGACCATCCCCGCATACCGAGCAGGAGGCAGGACTGGCAACCCCCGCATTATCCTCCATACCATTACGAGGATTGGAGGCATAGGCGAGAACAAGACTTTTATTATTACCAGGAGCAGTATGCTCCTTACCCACGTTTCCGCCAACCTCCATTAGAGACAATCTCCCGCCCTCCACCCGCGGAAGATACTGCCGCTATGCCACCACCGCCACAACTCTCGGTAACGAGACCTCCACCGCAACCGGTACAGACTGCGGCACTGACTACGTCGGCAGCGTCACAGGCCTTACAATCCTTGCCCGCGGCTAGGGTAAGGGAAAATATTTTGGATGAGCCGTCTGATGAGGACTATCAATCGGACTCCTCTCAAGAACCATCGCCGGCACCATCCATCCCTTCACCGGATGACTTGGTGGTAGCAACAGACGTAATCTCCCCCTCTGAAGACTTGGCACATTTCACGGACCAAGTGCAAAGGATGGCGAGGTCGCTGGGGATCGAAATGTCCCAGCCAATAGAAAAACTAAACGACCCGGTGTATGATGACTTATACTGTGAGTCATCTACCCCAGCGGCAATTCCATACTTGCCTGTGCTATTACGCACAGCGCAACAATCATGGAAAATGCCCTCCTCTATGCCACCAACGTCGAGGAGGTTATACAACATTTACAAAATTCAAGAAAAGACAGCTCCTTTCCTCTTCACCCACCCCAAACCCAATTCAATTATCGTAGAGGCGTCCCAAGGACGCACTCAAAGAAAACACAATGCCCCAGTCGACAAAAAAGGACGTAGACTGGATGGTATAGGGAGAAGAATTTATTCTTCAACGTCTTTGTCACTCCATGTACATAACTACCAAGCTGAAATATCAGTCGTTTCTGCGGGAAAAGATGGCAACTCTTTCTAGTTATTTGCCAGACGATCAAAGAGAGCTGGCAAATGTCTTCTACACGGAGGCTATGAGGCTGTCACGCCAACAACTTAATACTGCGAGATACGCCACTGACTGTGCTTCAAAAGCGATGGTAGCCTCCATTGCGTTGAGACGGCATGCGTGGCTTAGGTCCGCAGGACTATCACAAGAAGCACGCACACGCATTGAGGACCTCCCCTTTGACGGGGAAGGACTCTTCCACGGATGAATCCATGGAGAGCATCCAGAAAGCAAAGAACACTGCTAAGAAGATGGGGATTGGTCAGCAACAGCAACAGCTGCAGAGACCATTCCACCAGAGACGCTGGCCGAGAACGCAGCAGCAGTTCCAACCAAGGCAACAGCAATTTCAGTTACAAGACCGTCCCACTACGTACCAACCTCAAGGTCAGTACAGGAGACAGCAATACCCAGGACGCTTCAAGCAGAACAAGAGCAAGCCTGACCCGAACCAAAGACGGCATCTTTGACTGTTATATACCAAACAGCTTAACACCTAAGTTTGGTGACATCCTCGCCCCCTTTTTCCACAATTGGACCACTATTACAACTGATACATGGGTCCTTAACATCATCTCTCGGGGCTACAAAATAGAGTTCTCCACCTCACCTCCCCTTGGAACCGCAAGGTTCTCACCACCTACAGATGCTCTATTACAAGAGACTATGTCTCTGTTAGAGAAGGGCACCATAGAGCGATTACGAGCTCACACACTAGGAGGCGGATTCTATTCCCGCTACTTTACAGTTCCGAAACGGGATGGGGGGCTGAGACCTATTTTGGACCTCAGAGAACTAAACAAGTTCATCAACCCCAAAAAATTTCGGATGAACTCTCTAGCAAGCATCTTACCTTTCCTCTCCCAAGGGGATTGGTTTACCTCCATAGACCTTAAAGATGCTTATTTCCACATCTCTATTCATCCTGATCATCGCCAATTCCTCAGGTTCATAGTAGGGGAAGACATTTTCCAATTCAAAGTGCTTCCTTTTGGTCTGTCTACTGCTCCTCGAGTCTTCACAAAGTGTATGGCACCAGTTTGCGCCTTTCTGAGGACTCGAGGGGTAGAAATTTACCCCTACTTGGACTGATAGTGGCTAATACGGAGCAAGAAGCCGCCTGTAATACCCACCTCACCATCAACCTCCTCAATGAATTAGGCCTTTGCATCAACAAAGAAAAATCAAATTTTCAACCAACTCAAAAAATTAAATTCCTTGGAGCAATTCTGGACTCAACCCGCTCCAGGGCTTTCCTCCCGGAGGACAGAGCAAATACTTTAGCCAAGCTTGCACTCTTCCGCTCTAAGATCACCTCTGCCTTCCAGGTACAACGGCTATTGGGTTTCATGGCAGCTACTGTCAACGTCGTCCCTTGGGCACGTCTGCACATGAGACCTCTACAGTTGTGGCTTCTGAGGGAGTACGACAACACAATGGACGCTCATTTAGTGAAGTTGTCGCTCCCTACCAATATAAAGGATACACTCCTTTGGGGAACAAATTTGCCCAATATCACACAGGGCTTAGATTTCAAACCCCCTCTGCCATCTCAGCACCTCATGACAGACGCCTCCCTATTGGGCTGGGGAGCCCACTGTGGGAATCTAACCATTCAAGAGCGTTGGCGCTCCCTGGACAAGACAAGGCACATCAACGTCTTGGAGTTGATGGCTATCCAAAAAGCACTTTATGCCTTTCAGCAGACCCTGTCAGGACATGTCATCCAGATCCATACGGACAACATGGCTGCTGTCTGGCATATAAACAAGCAAGGTGGGACACGGTCTATGGTCCTGATCTTCCTCACTCTGGACATTTGGCATTGGGCAATTGCCCACGACATGACTTTGTCTGCCATTCATATAGCAGGCCAGGACAATATCCTGGCAGACGACCTCAGCCGCATCTTTGTGGACACACACGAGTTGCGGATGAAAGACTCTGTGTTGGACATGATCTTTCAGGCATGGGGACAGCCTGTAATAGACTTATTTGCGTCACCAGAGAACGCCATCTGCAACCAATACTGCACATGGGCGGGCCACGGAGCAGCATCTCTAGGAGACGCTTTCGAGAGGACGTGGACAGGACAGCTTCTGTACCTGTTTCCCCCCATACCACTCCTCTCAAGAGTCATTGTAAAGCTGCTCAGCGACAACGCCAATGCCATCTTAGTAGCGCCTTGGTGGCCAAGGCAGCTGTGGTTCACTCCGCTACTCAAACTGTCCTCAGCGGAGTTTATCAGACTGCCTCAATGCCACAACCTCATATCCAAGGAGAAGGGACTCATCTTCCATCCGGATGTCCAGTCCCTAAACCTAACGGCATGGAGGATAAAGCAACGTTAGACAACCAACCGTTGCCTACTGACGTATGGAACATTATCCTAGCAGCTAGGAAACCAGCTACTAGAAGATCATACGCAAAAAAATGGACAGCATTTTCTGTTTTTGCCCTCAGTAAAAACGAAAACCCAGCTTCAGCACCGATAGCAACAGTGCTGTCCTTCCTTTTTTCTCTATTCAAAAAAGGACTCAAGTTTTCGTCAATAAGAGTTTATTTAGCAGCTATCTCTGCTTCACACCAGTGGATTCAGGGCTGCTCGGTCTTCACACACCCTTTGACAAAACGGTTCATGAAGGGCATGAAGAACACAATCCCACCAGTTCGCTCTTTTGTTCCTCAATGGAGCCTCTCCGTGGTGCTCAAGGCACTATCTGCCAAGCCTTTTGAGCCTTTAGCAAGGACAGACTTGCGGTTACTAACTTTCAAGGTGGCATTCCTTGTTGCAGTCACATCTTCTAGGCGTGCATCCAAACTAGCAGCACTCCGCATAGATCCACCATACACGGTGTTTCATGCTGACAAGGTGGTCCTTAGACCGGACCCAGCCTTTCTCCCAAAGGTCGTTTCTTCTTTTCACCTTGGGCAGGACATCACGCTCCCAAGTTTCTTTCCCTCGCCGACATCACCTATTGAGTCTGCGCTACATACCCTGGACGTAAGACGGGCCCTCGCCTTCTACCAGTCCAGAACTGCTACCCTCCGGAGATCCCAAAGACTTTTTGTTTGTTATGGGGGCAAACAAAAGGGACTTCAGGCATCTCCACAGAGAATATCTGCTTGGGTGGTTCAGACTATTACGTTAGCCTATGAACTCGCTGGCCTCCCGTTGGAGGGTAAGGTGCGCTCTCACTCCACGAGAGGAGTAGCCACCTCTACAGCCTTTGAAAAGGGGATCGCTCTACCAGACCTCTGTAAAGCGGCTACCTGGTCGACTCCACTGACTTTTGCCAGCCACTACCGTCTGGACGTCAGAGCGCGCAGAGACTGCGCTTTTGGGCATGCCGGCTTATCGGCAATTCTGTGAGACTCATCTATCACCTGACACCACCCACCTCCGGTAAGTCAGCTTGTTAATCGCCCATATGTGTGATGCACAGAGACCACGAAGAAGAAATGCAGGTTGCTTACCTGTAACTGTAGTTCTTCGAGTGGTCATCTGTGCAGTCACACAACCCTCTCACCGTCCCCACTATGGTGTCGTTAATTATTGATCACCTGGTGGTTCTCAGTGAGACTGTTTAGGCGGTTTCAGGAACTGAGGGGATTAGGCGGGAACCCCTGAGCATGCTCAGGGGACGGTGGGGGAGGAGTTCCCGCCTAAAACGTTTTCAGCTATAGAAGTTTCCGAACCTGGCCCCGTGCAGGCGCAGAGCCCCATATGTGTGATTGCACAGATGACCACTCGAAGAACTACAGTTACAGGTACTTCTCAAAAGTTTCATCCTCGTCTTCTCCTTGATTCGGTGGTCGGTAGTAGACTCCCATGTGGGGATAAACTGCTTTTCTACATCTCTAAGCAAGATGGCCTCCTGCACTCATGGGGAGAAACAGAAATTATTTACTCACCGGTGAATTTCAGTTCTCCTCGAATGAAGAAGGCCAGCTTAGCTCACCTAGGCCAGCCTCCTCCTAGACAACTCAAAGGCTAGGCAGGCTTCACTAATGTTGCTTCCACAGCTTGATCATCTGTTGAAGTTCCTGATGGAGAGTCTACAGGACCAGTGGGTTCCAATGCGATGCAGAGGCTTGGAAGATTCAACTAGTGAGCTGGGTAGAGGCCCCACCTCCTCCGGAAGACCAGTTTGGAGACTGCCTTCCCTTCCCCCAAGAATCTCCTTCACTTGAGGAGAAATTAAATTCATTCTTGAGTAAAGTATATTGTTTATCTGAATAATGACATTCTTGTACACGTTTTTGCCTAATGTAAATGGTTTTTGGCACACAGTTTTCCTTAATATGTTTTGTACATTTATTTCCCTAATATATGCATTCTTGTGTATGCTTTCGTTTACCTACACGTTTTTTATTTGGAGAACTGCATCACAAAATCCAGAGAAGTGCAAATACCAACTCACAACTGTGTTCAGTTTCGCATATTGATCTAGAAAATGTGAATTTGATCAATTCTTATCAACATGTGAACCGAACAAGTTTCTCCACCATCCCTACAACTTAATAAACAGGATTCGTTTAGAATGGCAGACCATTTCTTGAAGAGCACAATTGTAAGTTGGTTTCCTTCTCTAATATGAATTTCTCAGCTATCAATTTTTTACAGTTTTCTGAAGTTTATTCAGGTGAAGATGGGGAAGAATCACTTGCATGTAATTGCAGCCATTGGATTTGCTATTAAATCATTATCGCAAGGTCTTCAAGAAAACTTAACAAAATAATAACTCTTGCTAATTTATAACTAGTAATTGTCTTTTTCATAGTTAGTACTTTTTGGCAATAACTCGTAATTTTATCCAAATTCTACAAGAATTTTTGAATATATTCAAAATGCATTATACGTGGGGCTGCCTTTGAAAACGGTCCAGAAACTTCAACTGGTACAAAACAGGGCAGCACAGTTACTAACAGGGACTGGCCGATAAGACCACATCACGCCAGTCCTTTTCCAGCTTCACTGGCTGCCAGTCCAGGTCCGGGCCCGATTCAAAGTGCTGGTATTAACATTTAAAGCCCTAAACTGCTTGGGGCCAGGCTATCTGAAGGAACGCCTCCTCCCGTATGTACCTGCCCGGACCCTAAGGTCATCCTCAGGGGTCCTTCTCTGCGAGCCCCTGCCAAAGGAAGTGAGGCAGGTGGCTACCAGGAGGAGGGCCTTCTCTGCTGTGGCACCCCAGCTGTGGAATGAGCTCCCTAAGGAGGGTTCGCCTGGCACCTATGTTATATGCTTTTAGACGCCAGGTGAAGACCTTTTTATTCTCCCAGCATTTTAACAGTCTATAAATAAATTTTAATTTAAAGGTCAGAAGCAGACTGAAGCGTAAATGCAAAGTTACTGGCCTCTATGCTGATTAGGCCCATCTCTACCTCTACTGATGCGTTGACCCTTAAAGGGACTGTTTTAGCTGCTTCAGGCTGCAGCAACATAGAAGTGATTGTTAGAATGCTAAGTGTCTTCAGCCCCTCATACTCAAAGTCTTGAGGACAGTAATAGAGCCTTGTCTGGACATAAGAGAACTGCCCCTGGGGTTAGTTCCAGACATTTTATATCCCCAGTCTGTCTATAAAAGTACTACTTTTAGAAATCATTTGCTGGGGAATAAAGGCTGAGTAACAACATATACATGCCTTGTTTCAAATTTTAAAAGAAAATATTTCAAAATCCAAAGCTGTTCAATTTTTCTTTTTTTTGGGGGGGGGAAGCAAAAATGGTTCCCCCCCCATATTTTTTTCTGGCCATCCCATCACTGTGGACAATGGTGGTTTGTTCAGTGTGCTCTTTGCACTACATTGCTTTGTTGTGATTCTTGTAAATTCTGATGTCAGTATGCACAATATCTTCATCTATGATATTTTTGTTTTATATTGTTTTATATCAATAGACTATTTGCTAAAAAAAACCAAATAAAATAGTAATAACACATTTTACAAAAGCACATGAATGTTGAAATTACCAAGAAGGGAAGCTGGGGAGAGGAAGAGAATGATCCAGGCATCAAAGTCTGAAATGAAGGTTGAAAGGGGGAGCCAGGAGGGTGATACAGAATATCAATATGGAGATGCAGAGAGGACTAAAGTTTAAGAAGAATGAATGTCAAAGGATGTGGGGACAGGCATTGATGAAAATGGCACAGTTTGAAAGGAAAGCCAGTACCACTGTTGTACTGTGTTTCTGTTGCGTGTGAATTTTAACCAGGCACTAATTCATACAAGTTACTATTTATGTGTACAATTGATACAAATTAACGCTTCTCCTCATATCTCTCAATGATTTCCCCTATTTCTTTTCCCAGATGTTTGGTCAGCCGGTTGCGTATTGGCAGAATTATTACTAGGACAACCGATTTTCCCAGGTGACAGTGGTGTAGATCAGTTGGTGGAAATAATCAAGGTATGGAATTTTTGGACATCACTTTATTACTTATTTATTTTATTTCTAAACCATCTTTCTGAGGTCAATCAAATCATTCCAGAATTTGGGGGAAACACAGGAGACAGGTCTTTCCCACATGCATGATAAGGGTGTCTTCAAAAGGGCCTCAACTTAGTACCCAAGCAGGTTGGTCCAAGATAGGCAGCCTCTCAGAAAAGCATTAGAGGTTTAAACCAATGGCTTGGTTAAAACTTTGGTTAAAGGTTAAAACAGTAGCTTGAATTGGGCCTAGAAAACAATTGGCAGCAAGTGCAGATATTTTAGTATGGGGTGAGATGATCACGATACTGTGCACTAGTTAACTGACTAGCTACTGCAGTTTGCACCAATTGAAGCTTCCAAGTACTCTTCAACGTAGAGGGCATTGCAATAGTCTAAATGTGATGTAACCAAAGAATGGATAACTGTTTCCAGAGCAAGACTGATTCAGAAATGGTTGCCGCTCACTATAGGTACACTTCTGCAAAAGTGTCCTCGCTACCACTGCTGCCTGAAAATTCAAGGACAGCGTAGGATCCAGGCTCCAATCAAGGATGCAGAACTGTTTTGGAATGGGGGATGGGTTGCTGGAGGCCTGGCCCTACTCCCCACTTTCTCCTTGTTTTTCTTATTCATTCTGGAAGGAGGAAGTATACCGATACAAATGGCTTGGGGGGGAGGAAAGGACAGTTATTTGCAGCATTTGTAGACCAAAATGTTGTGAGCTTTTATGGCTTAAGTTATCAAATATCAATGTGGATCAGTGTCTTTTATTTCTTGCTGGAGCACTTTACTGTAAGACCTCCCTGAGGGTAGGATTATCTTCTGTTGGTTCTCTCATGCTGATAGAAGTTTGAAATAGGTATATGAAGAATGATAATTATTTCCCCTAAGAATTAGAAAAAAAATGTCCATCTCTTAAATTTATGCAGTCAATATGGTCCTTCCTTTTTATACTCCAGTTGAGCTTAGAAGGCTGTTAACCTGTAGAAGGGTCTCAAAACAGCATAAGTAGCACATAGATCCAAATATGATAGAGTAGGTGCCCACATATTGCTATTTGGGCTTATTATTGCTGCCTCATGTTCATGGCAACCCCACATTAAGGCTGAATGGAACAGGATTCTTACATTCTGGTATACTGCTGTGGTAGGCAGGTATCTCCTAATAAAATTATAAATTCAGCCTAAAATATATTTCCCCTGACTTCTCCCTACAAGCTCCAAGGGTATGGGTTAGCCTCTGGCGACCCGGTGTTTGGCAGAACTTTTCAAATTTTCAAAGAAAGCTTCATTCCTGGCTCCTTCTCCAGTCTCTTTCTTCTGCTTGCTAAAGGCAAACACTCTCTGCAGAGCTTGGTAGCTATAGGAGCTTAAGCACAGCAGGATCTAGGAATATTGAGCAAGGTAGCCTCCCCCACCTGCACCCCCAATTAAAAGTGGGACCTAGTGCTGGGGTGCAAAGTTGTACATGGGCCATGATCCTGCACTCTCTGCTCAGGCAGATTCAGAGCCCCAGACATCCCTGGCCACCCGTGCCCCCTATTTCAGAGGGGACCCAGAGCTGAGCCTCTTCCTTTGGAGAGGAAAATACTAATCCCGCTAGCAGGCAGGAGGGCTGAGTTGCTCTCCTTTGGGCTTCTGTCCTGCCAGAGTCTTGACGTTGCATCTGCTACTTAGAGGAGACCTGATCCTCGGCTCCTCTCTTCTACAGTGCCAAGGCCGCAGCAGCCTGCACTGTCCAGCCCTAGCCTTTTCTTGCTGCCCTCTCTGCTGCCGCTCATGCTGTGCCATTCCCAGCCCTCTCCCTACCAGTGGTCTCGCCTCACTGCATTTACCAAGTCTCCTGAAGGGGTGGGCAGCCTCCGAGGGGACAGCCGCGGCTCCTTTGCCTAGCCTGTGTTTCCTGGCTCCACGTGCATTTCTGGCCAGTGCCTCCCACTCAGAAGGGGGAGGGGGAGGAACCTTCTGTCGTGCATGTTGTTGATTCTGGCTGGCTTGGTTTCTTTTGGACCACTCCCAGTGCTGACTCGGACCCCACACCCAACCCACCTCAACCCCGTTCCCCCCCAAAAAAGAGGAGGAGGAGGAGGAGGGGATCTACGCAAAGAATGACACAAAATTATAAGCATATACATATTTACCTTTCTGTTTTTAAATATGCAAAAGGCTTAAAGAAGAATAAAGCTAGGAGAACTCGTTCTTGAAAAAATTAGACCCCTGATGGATGCTGAGTCTCTGCTTTTGTCTGGGTTTTACAATCTGGGGAGAGCACTCTGGCCTCTGGACCCAATATTTCCAGTCTTGTTCTCAGCTGGAGCTGAGCTGTCAAGTCGGTCAGTACTGGCTGGCATAGGATACCTGCTTCTATACAGCCCAGCCTGCCTCTCACTCCATATTCTACTCCTTCTTCCTGCTCATGAATATTCATTCTTCTCTCCCTCAGATATCTCTGAGGATGGTCAGGCTCACCTCAGAGAGGAGTCTGAAAGATGAGAAATGCAGGAATCGCTTTTGTCACAATTTAGAGCATTCTGGGCTCAGGCCAAAGAATCACAAACATTCTCTCAGGCAGAATGCAACCTCAATCAGGAAAGTGAATCAACTGTGCCCAAGTCATTCAAATGAACCTCTAAGGCTAAGCACCAAGAGCTACCAGCTAATGCTCCTTGCTTGGAAGAACAGGTAAAGGTGATCTCGGTGGAGGAGGGAGGCCCATCCTGACTCCCATCAACCCCTCTTCCCCTGGATCTTTCTCCAACGTAAGATCTTCAAACTGTCCCAGAAGATGGGTCTTCCCCAGGTGAATCTGCCAGAGGAGAAGGGGCACACCCAGTGGCAACAGATATCACTTTTCTACACCAAGCACCTCCACAGCCTTTCCTGGCAGGGCCCAACTAAGATCTCCAAGACTCCCAAATCATGGCTTTCCGTCTAGCACTTAGCCAGGGACAAGGAACCCCGCCTCACCACGCCACTGGTAGAGGCAGCTGCTGTAGCCTTGGGCAGGAATGTTACAGTCCCGTTGGCAGCAGGGTCCCCAGTCAAAGATGCTCAAGACCATAATCTGGAAACTCTCATCAAAGGCAGCTTTGAGTCTGTAATGCTCTCAGAGTGAACATCGCAGGATCATACTTTGCCAGATCTGTCCTATCTTAACTGGATGATATGAAAGAGGCTTTCCCAGCAGATCAGGTTCCAGCATCCACTTTCTCCAAAATCTATTTGTCACTAGCCTTCCTGGCAGACATGTGCCTTTACTCCATCACTCTCTCAGCCTAAAGGAAGCAGCAAGACAACATGTATGGTTCAAAAATTGGCAAACAGATGCTTTCTTGAAAGCCAACCTTATGAGCCTTCCCTTTGAAGGGGAATGCCTGTTTGGGATGGCACTGGATAAGATTTTCTGGGGGTTGTCTGAAAAGAACAAACTATCCCTGCCTTTTTCAACTTCCAAACAGTTCTTTTGCCTCAACAACTTTCCTTTTCACAGTCAACACCACTTCTGGTTACTGTGCCTCCAATCACAGCCCCACAGACTTCGTAGAAGCTTTAATCCCAAATTTTATTTATTTATTTATTTATTTTATTACATTTATATACCGCCCCACAGCCGAAGCTCTCTGGTTCAACCATGGTTCCAACAAGATAGGCCACCTGGCCAAGAAGCCCTTCTTCCCCCCCCCCCAAAAAGGATTGTCTCCTTTGCCTTCCCCTTATCTCTCAATCAAAAAGTTCTGTATGGAGACGTTATCCACCCTAGTCCAGGCCATCCGTTCGGGAGTTTTCCTAGCATCAGTGGACTTGCAGGACACATACCTACACACAGGTGTTTCTTGTGCTTCCGTGTCCAGAACCAACACTGGCAGTATTGGGCTCTCCTATTCAGACTCTTTTCCAGTCCCGGGGTTTTCACCAAATCCCTGGTGGCAGTTGTGGCCACCCTCAGAGAACAGGTAGTGGCCATTTTTGCCTATCTGAATGATTTGCTACTTGTGGCTCCTTCCTACCAAGACGCAATCTGGGCAGTCACCCTAACAGTAAATCACCTCACAATGATGGGATTTCTCATAAACCAGTAGAAAAGTCACCTTCACACACACCCCTCACTCCAACAACTCAGGGTGATCATGGACATGACTGAATTCATCATGTGTCTGGCTCTGATCAGAGAACAGACATTATTACAGGCTTTCCGGGAGTCCTGCTTATCATGATGCGTCCCCTTACTAACTATCTCCAGTCTGTTGGGCCTACTTGTCTCCTGTCTAGGAATTGTGCCATGGTGTGTAGCACAGCCATA